>NC_045805.1:29901545-30235305 GCF_009873245.2 Balaenoptera musculus | reverse complement strand
CCCAGGCCTCAGCTGCTCCTAGTATAGTCTGTGTGACAGTGGGAGGTGGGGGACCCCCCGGCTGGCCCAGGCCAGGCAATGTGTCCTGCCTGATCCCAAGACCTAAGGAGCCCACCCATTTGCCTTGACCTCCCTCCAGCCACAACGACATGCCCCTGGTCCTGAGGCAGTTTTACCACAATGGGCTACAGGATGTTAATCTGTGCAATTTCAGCCATGGCCAGACCAGCTTGGACAGGCTGAAAGACGGTCTCGTGGGTGCCCAGGTACCAAAGGGACACACAAGGTGCCACCATGGCTGCTGGGGAATGTGGGGCAGTTTGGGGGCCTCAGAGACCACAGCTTAGTCACATTGGAACTAAGTTACCATAGTGACCTAGAAAGTGCCATGCCATGGATGCTGGGGGCTACAGGGGTCACAGTGAGCCAACCTGACGGGCATCCAAGTACCACAGAAAAAGCAACGCATTCCATGTGACTTCTGGGCACAGTGAGTGCTGTACCAGCTGAGGAGGCTATGAGAAGCCCAAGGAGTTCCAAAGCCCAAACCAAGCCCTGGCCTTCCCTCAGTTCTGGTCAGCCTACGTCCCATGCCAGACCCACGAACGGGATGCTGTGCGCCTCACCCTGGAGCAAATTGACCTCATCCGCCTCATGTGTGCCTCCTATTCTGAGCTGGAGCTTGTGACCTCAGTTAAAGGTAGACGGGGGACTTCCCTGGTAGTCCAGAGGTTAAGACTCCACGCTTCCACTGCAGGGGGCTCGGGTTTGATCCCCGGTGGGGGAACTAAGAGCCCTCATGCTGCGCGGCACGGCCAAAAACAAAAATAAAAGGTAAACAGACTGGTGGTGGTAGGTGCTAGGGACTTCAGTAAGCTACCCCTGCCTCTGAAAATGATCATCTGACCTACCTGCCCCCAGCTCGCAACAATACCCGGAAGTTGGCTTGCCTCATTTGTGTGGAGGGCGGCCACTCACTGGACAGTAGCCTCTCCATCTTGCGTACCTTCTGTGCGCTGGGTGTGCGCTACATGACACTCACCCACACCTGGAACACGCCCTGGTGAGCGCAGTGCAGATGGTAAGGGCCCAGTGAGGCAGGGATCTGCCCAAGATCACGCTGGGGCCCAGAGCAAGTTTACCCCTGGGATCCGGCCCTGAACCTGGGGTGGGGAGGGGAATGGAGGTTTGCAGAACAAGACTGAATCCCCAGAAGGGCCCTCCTACTGCCAGGCACAGCCCAGTTTGGGTCCCTCCTCTTGCACCAGGGAGTTGCAGGTGTAGACGGTTCGACAGAACCTCTTTCTAGGCTCTTGTAGCCAAGTCATGGCCACCAGTCAGACTGCCTCCTGGCCATCCTTCAGGGCACAGAGCTCAGCAAAGGGTATCCACCCCTTCTACAGCAATGTCAGTCGGCTGAGCGGCTTGGGCGAGGTAAGGACCCGGGTTCCATACCCTGCCCCACATGAATGTCCAGCCCCGCCTGTTCCCAACAGATAAATGCACACAAGGTAAATGCAGCCCTGATGCCCTCTCCCCATCCTGTCCCTGCAGAAGGTGGTGGCAGAAATGAACCGCCTGGGCATGATGGTGGACTTGTCCCACGTCTCGATGCTGTGGCACGGCGAGCCCTAGAAGTGTCACAGGCAGCTGTCACCTTCTCCCACTCAGCTGCCCGGGGTGTGTGCAAGAACACTCGGAATGTTCCTGATGATATCCTGCAGCTTCTGGTGAGAGACTGCCCTGGCCCTCAAACCTAAAGCAAGAGGTTCAAACCGGGAGCCCTTGAACCTGAGCCTCTTCTCCCTCAATTTCCTCAAACCCCAGGTTAAATATCTTCTGCCCCCAAAACCCACGGTCCACAGCCCCTGAACTCTTGAGCTCTAGGTGGGGGTCTAGGTGGTAAGATACTCCTCCAAACCCGGAAACCCAGGGCCAAGACACCACCCAGACCAGGGCTGCGGCTCCTCCATTCACACAAACCCAGAGAGGAGACGACTCTGACCTCAACACCTTCCTCACAGGGGCCGAGAGCGTGAACAGGCAGGTGGCTGTGCTGGGGGCCAAGCTGACTGCCCACCGGTCCGCCCCTGCAGAAGAAGAACGGTGGCATCGTGATGGTGCCCTTGTCCGTGCGGGTGCTGCAGTGCAACCCGTTAGCCAACGTGCCTACTGTGGCAGGTGAGCCTCACCCTGCGCTCTCTGAAAACTCTGATTTGGAGCTGAAGCTGGGTCCAAACTTGGGGAGGACTTCAGAAGAGCCCCAGTGGTTTGACCCACCTGTTGGCAATAGGTACAGCTCCCAAAAACCCAATAATGGACGGTACACAGCACCTTGGTGCCATGTGGAACTGGAGCCACGGAATCAAAACTGCGATACTGATGGGTATCAGGGAGGCTGTCAGACACAGAGCCCAGGTGCTGCCCATCTGTGCCTCTGCAGGTGCTGCCCATCTGTGCCTCTGCAGGGGCTCCTAAAGCCCACTGTCCCTACCTCTGGCCAAGGGACTGGACAGTTCCTTAGGTCTCTGGGGTCTCCATCAGTTGTACTCTTGTTCCTCTCTCATCCTCCACACCCAGGGAAAGGAGCCCCCACAGGTTCTCAAGGAGACTGGGAGGCAGGGTGAATCGTGGGTGGGAAATGGCCCAAACAGGGGGCTCTGGGGTCCACTCCAAATCTGAAGTCCAGTCTAGAGCCAGCTGGGATCACTTCAGATCAAACCTCAGGGCCCTCGAGTTGGTACTCTCGGTGCCAGGCCACGAAGGAACTGGCCTGTTTGGCCTACAGGCTGCAAAAAGGGGAATCAGCAGAGGCCAGTCATCACCCCCACCCCTGCCCTGGAAGCCCCACACTGCTGACTTCCCATTCTTCAGATCACTTCGATCACATCAGGGCAGTCACTGGATGCAAGTTCATCGGGACTGGCGGAGGTTATGATGGGGCTGGCCGGTGAGTGCTTCCCCGTGGCTTGTCTCGGGCTGGCTGGGCAGCAGTGGGGCTTTCACAGCCACCGTGCCCACCACACTGTGGTCCTCATGGCCTTGACCATAGCCTCAGGTGTGCTGGCCCAACTGGTATCTCCCCTCTCCCAGGGTCTGCTTCCTGGGCTCTCCTGTTTGGCCCTACTCTAGGTCATCATATTTGTCTAAAACACCACACAGAGCTCATCTGCCCAGCATCTGCGCCCATCCAGTGCCAGCAGACCCACGGCCTCTGAGCAGACTCTTAGCAAGGTCTGGGCTGGGCTGACCATCTTCTCTGCCTGCAGCTGGGTCTGTGCATGCAGGGGGGTCAACCCAGTTCTTAAAAAGCTTTTCTTCTCTTTATAAATGGAGGCAAAAATTGCATTCAGTGAAAGGCATAGATCTTAACAGTACAATCCAATGACTTTTGATGAATAGTCGAGGCACTTTGGGGGCCTTCCTCTGAAGGATGAAGAGCAGGAGTGAATCATTTACTCTCTCCAAGTCTCCATTTTCCATATCTGACCAGGGCTGGGGTTCAGTGGATCCTGGACACACAGGGCTTTGGTTCTGACTCAGGACCAGGGAACAGGTCTGAGGCCCAATAGCTGGCTGGCTGGCGGCCACACAGGTTCCCGCAGGGGCTGGAGGACGTGTCCATATACCCGGTACTGATAGAGGAGTTGCTGAGGCGTGGCTGGAGTGAGAAAGAGCTCTGGGGTGTGCTTCGAGGAAACGTGCGGCGGGTCTTCAGACAGGTGGAACAGGTATGCTGGGCTGGGCAAAAGAGGAGCTCTGAGCAGGTGGTCTGAGCAGGTGTACGTGGGGGTGCTGTGAGAGGTGCTGCCCGCTGACTGCCGCCTCCAGGTACGGGAGGAGAACGAGGGACAGAGTCCCTTGGAGGATGACTTCCCAGATGAGCAGCTGGGCAGCTCTTGCCGCTCCGTCCTCCCACGTCTGCATCAGAGAGAGGATCTGGCTCCAGACCAGAAACTAACCAGAGCTGCGGTTCGTGGGAATCCCATTTTGTCACCTAAGTGGTCATTCTCAAAATCTTGCCCCCACATGGGCCCAGGCCTCACAGTTATTGCTGCCTTCCCAGTCCTCATTGTTTGGCTCTGGTGATCCAGTTAATCCTGCCAGATGTCACTTTGGCAGCCACAGATACCCCACAAAGTTTCCTTGCATGCGAGCACAAACATTTCCTATGTATTATTCTTTTCTGATAATTCTTTCAATGTATCCCTTCTGGCTTTGTGCAAAGCGATTCTTTGTTTTGTACACGGGGACCACATCTGGGAAAACATCGCCACACCCTCCTAAGTTACAGGGGGAGACCCGAACTGGCCAAGCCATGACAGGAGCTCGCCGCTGCTGAGCTCTACAGATCCCGCTCCTTCCACACAGTTCGCCAGTTCCGCGGCGAGCTCATCTTTCTTGATGTTCTTCCCTTAGGAGACGTGTACAATGCAGCAGGATTCTCAGCCCGTTCCCCGTGGTCACTTGTGCTACATGGAGCTTTGCAGTGTTCTGTGCCGGCCGTGGGCCGCCGCTGGGACACTGTGTGACAACTGCCTGCACAGGACTTCGGGGATAATGAAATGTCTGTCTTCCCAGCCCGACGCTGCTGAAAACCACGCTTCCCAGAGAAGGAGAGAGATCCAGCTGGTCCACACCTGCATACACATTTGTTGACATGTGCAGATGACAGCAGGCTCTAGCAGGACCCACATCAGCCTCAATTCAAGAACTCGGGTGCCAGCCCTTGACAGCAGCTGAAGGGGGGTTTACAAGAGATGCAACCTCGAACCATACCCTAGGCTGAACCAGAGATGCTGTTGGAAGAAATAGGCCGTTGTGCCACTTTCACGAAGAGTTTGGCCACGAGAAAAGTCCCCCAGAGCCCAGCACTGGGGGAGAGGCCTCACCCACAGAGCAGGGCAAGTATCCCAGGCAGGGTGCCCCGCGCCCGGCACCCCGCCAACCCAGCAGGAAGGTGCCCCCCCTACGCCCCAGACAACGGGAGCTCTCCCTTCCTGAATAATTGAGCTTCTCATCCAAAAGAGGTTCTCTTCCCACCCAAACATTAGCGCTTCTAAATATTTCAGGATCCCTGGGTTGTAGAGGGTCACTCACCGTGCCCTTTGGATAAATGAAGCCAACGTCAGCTGCTTCTGGGCTGGCCTTGAACAAAACCATCAAGATGGAAAATCTCTGCTCCTGCCCTTCCTCCCGTCACCCCCCGTCAAGACTTTCCTGCTGCATGCAATGACCCGGCTCTTTTGTGAGCAGGTGAAGAACACCCACTGTGCGTGCAGTTCTGTGGTCCCTGCAGAGATGAGGTGGGTGCGGGGGACCCTCAACCATGCTGGCCTCTGCTGCCATCCCCAGGGCCCTTGATATGGGCTTCAGCACAGCACAGCCAGCCTCAGGAGGCCTGTGGGACCACTGGGGCCCCGGCGGCGATCCCCTGGATGTTCCTGGGAACGCTCCCACGACTCCAAGGCGAGCCCTGCCAGCACCCAACTCCACCAAGCTGGCACTCCTTACCTTTTCCGGATTCCGTTCGCAGCCCCCTCCTCATACGCATTCTCAAAGCTTCCAAGGGGGGTGACCCCACTTCTCTGCTACAACTCCACCCTGAAGGCAGCCCCCGCCTGACAGCACCACCCGCCCCCCCGGCAGGGCAGCCCTGAGTAGCTGCCCCTCCACGTGGACTGTCCGTTCCCAGGTCCCACGCCAGCCCACCGAGGGGTGGAGACTCCAGGAGAGCCGCTGTCCGCTCGCACTGCCCCAGCATCACCACCGCCACTTGCATCCACTCTACACTTTCCTCCTGTGTGCTTCCCCACCCCGGTCCCCTGCGTGGGTCCCCCGCTGCGCGTACACAAGCCTGTGCAGAGACAGAGCACAGCCACCAAGTCTGAGCCTCGCCGCTGACGTCTGTGCTTGGAGAGGCTGGAGGAAGCTGCTCCCCAGTCGGCTTCACCGCAGGGTCCTGGTACCCAGTCTGCCTCCATTAGGGAGGTGATGGGACCCCACGGAAGGACGCCCAGAAGCTCTCCCAGCCTGCGGGGTCTGGGGCTGTTAAGCTCTCTAATGCTGGGTCCTTCGGAGAGAAAGTCTTCAGTCACCTGCCTGGGCACCCCATCCCCTCTGAAGATACAAACTAAACCTCCTCCAGGGTCTTGGCCTGGAGGGAGGAGCCGCCCAGGGTCAAAGCCCATCCCTCTCTCTTCCCACCTCTAGACCTGTGGGAAGGGCTCAGGCTAAACTCCCGGTGCCTCTTCTCTCAAACCCTCAAATGATAAGAGAAGAGGTATGTCTGTCCACCTTGCAGGGTCCTTACTCCGCCTGCCAGTAGGTGACATGGTCCTGGAGGTTCTTCTGAAACTGCCAGTCTCACTGTCTTAGCCTCAGAGTTACACACGCCCAGGAAGGACCCCGGGTACACGGCGTCCCGTTACTCCCAACTCTACTCCTGAGCGTCAGGATTAGCTGACAACCCATTTCAGGGATTTCTCATTTCCAAGGACTCTTGAATGCAGAAAGAGCCCTAAGAGTCAAAGGAATTTAGCTCCAGTGGTGAAGTTACAAGTCACCTGGCAAACACTTACAGCTGGAGGGCCAACTAAGCACCCCCTTAAATCTTACCACACAGACTCTGCTGATCCGGGCTGGCCGGTGTGGTTCTCCTAAGGTTGCCTGTGATATTGATCATCTTGCTGTACCTCCCAGTTAAAGACACAGCCTTAGGAAGATGGCTGGACCCAGACCATCAGGCCATCATATTTACCCACTGACCTACCCTCTTCCTCCCTCCTTCCTCCCTCACTTTGGAAGCGTTAGCGAAACATATTTCACTTCCCACTTTAAAATGAAATCATTAGCCTCTAAATAATGCACCTTGCATGGAGAGGAGGGCAGGCAGTCTGCACACACACCTGTGCTGGTCGATCTGCCCAGTGAAAGGGAGGAGCAGAGTATTCCCCAAGGGGCTTTCTCGGAGCTTCTGAGGCTGAAATGTCAGGGTTGACGGGGTGTACACGTTAGGAAGTGAAAGAGAGAGACTCCAGCTGCAGGAGAGGAGGGGAGAGACTCTCAGTGGTCTTCCTAGGTAGTGAGCTGTCAGAGCGAGTGGCATTCCTCCCCATCTTGCCCATGAAACAGTAAACACAGCACATGTCTCTGTGTCCTTTTCCTAACAATGAATTATTTTTTAAAATATTTTAACTTTGTGTGTTGTTGTACAGGAGGGTCACTGAGGGATATATTTGAGACTAGGACCCCTAACTCCATGAATAGCAAAGTTAATATCTGATGCAGCCAGGACGTTGCAAAGCCTCTTGGGACCCCAGGTACCCAGGACCGCTGTGCACGGAAGAGCCAGCTGCCCATTCGCTGCTCATTCCCCTGCAGGCTCCCCTGTCAATTGCTTACGTAGCCTCCTGTCTGTATGTTCCCTGTTGCAGCTCACGGTGCTTGACTAACTGAGCCCGAAGCATTCAGAGCCTCTTCTGCTGGGTGCTCAGAGCACTGATCCCAAGAGCTGCACCACCAAAACAGGATTCTAAGGGTCGACAAAATGGGAAATCTTGCAGTTTATCCTCTTTCTAAGGATCCACCGTACTTTTTGTTGGTAAAGCCTCTTAGATAACCTTTAAGAAAGACACCTGGGTTTTTTTCCAAACTCACTAAACTTTTCCCATAATTTTTATTAATATCCTGCAGACTTGTACTTCACAAAAACACTCAGGAAGTCTTTTCCAGAAGCGTATAGGTCGTGTCGGCAACAGTAGTTCTTGTGCAAATGCAGCAGTGAACTTTGCATGACTGTTTCAGGGATGTTTAATTAAAGCCAAGGGCATGATTCCTAAAATGCAGTTCAGTGAAGATAATTATACAAGGAAATAAACTAATACGGTTCAAGTAATTGGCCTTCTGGTAGACCAGTGAGAGGCATCTGCCTCAGAGTGCCTACAGGGGTGGATGGGGCGGGGGACCTTGGATGGTCACTCCTAAAGGGCACTCCTCTCCCAGACTTTGTAAGTACTAAACAGCCAACAATTCGAGGTTAGACTCTCAGAGGGAAATCAAAAGCACTGTTATCTTGCTTTAATAATTGAGGATAGGATCTATATGCTTTGGAGACGAGAAAAGCAAATGGCAGAGATGCCATCCAAGTAGGAAACTTGATGAGCTAATCAGTATTCTCCCCTGAATGGAAGTCTCTATCCTCCTCCAGGACTGAGGCAGGGACGGACTTGCCTGAGGTCATATAGTGAGTTGGTAAGAGGAGAAAGTCACATCCAGTTCCCTGACTCTGTTCAGTGATTACTCACCCTACCAACAACCCAAAGACCTCAGCTCTTCTTGAATATTTTGAACTGAGTTGTGGGCTTGTAAGGTGCCCGGAAGTTTTTTATGGTTTGTTTTACTTTTATTAAGTAGCTGGAAGTCTGAGACCACGGTTGATGCAGAACCAGAGGAAAGGGAAGGAAAAGAGGAAAAAGTAGATGAAGTGCGTCCTCCTGAACTCTGGCTATTTTGTTTTCAAACTTCACTTCTCCATACTCTAACCATGAAAATACCGATGATCATGGTGATGGCAGTGGCTGTGATTTACTGAGCCCCCACTCTGTACTATGTCCCGTCTTAAGCAGGCTCTCTTGATTCTGATGCTGGTTCTGTCTCATTTTTCTGACTTTTAAACCTTGGAATGTCCCACCCACTCCTCTTCTCCATCCTCACTCACTCCCTTGATCTCATGCAGCCCCAAGATTTTTAATGAACTACACACTGATGATCGTATCCCAGCTCCGGCCTCTCCCGGGGCCCCAGATGCTCACACGCCTCTGTCTACCTATCACCTCCAATTGGGTATCCAAGAGACTACTGCTGCTTAATGCGCCTGAAGCCAAATTCTTGGTTCCTGCACCCCACAACCAAGGGGTTCTCCTTTCACCCAGTTTTCCATTTCAATATGTGACAACTCCAGTTTACCCATCGTTCAGGACAAAATCTTTTTTTTTATTGCAAAAGTGTTGTTTTTTTTTTCTTATATTTTTATTGGAGTAGAGTTGATTTACAATGTTGTGTTAGTTTCAGGCGTACAGCAAAGTGAATCAGTTATACATATACATATATCTGCTCTTTTTTAGATTCTTTTCCCGTACAGGCCATTACAGAGTATTGAATAGAGTTCCCTGTGCTATACAGTAGGTCCTTATTAGTTACCTAGTTTATACACAGTAGTGTGTATATGTCAATCCCAATCTCAGGACAGAATCTCGAGGTCTCTCTTTGCATCTCACTATTCACCCAACCCACTCCTCATACTAGCTCATCTTACAGGTTCTACCTACAGAATATTTCCAGATTCTGACGGTCACTTATCACCACGACCACTGCTGAAATCCAAGCTCTCTTCCTCTCTCACCTGGAGATTCAGTCACCTCTGACCTGGTCTTTTGGCTTCTCCACTTACAGTGTTGTGTTTTGTTTTTATTGGAGTATAATTGCTTTACAATGTTGTGTTAGTTTCTGCTGTACAATGAAGTGAATCAGCTATAGGTATACATATATCCCCTCCCTCTTGGACCTCCCTCCCACCCCCCATCCCACCCATCTAGGTGGTCACAGAGCACCGAGCTTACAGTCTTAAAATCTACTTTCCACTGAACAACCAGAGTGGTCCTTGTAAAATGTACATCAGGTCATTTCTCTGCTCCAGGCTACCAGTTGTTTCCCATCTCACTTAGAGTAACCCTGCAAGGCTGCATGATCCAACCAGCCCCTGCACACACACACACACACACACACACACACACACACTCTCTCTCTCTCTCTCTCTCTCTCTGCCCTCTTCTCCTTGACCCCCACTTTCCCACCCCTCCAGCCACACAGAGCTTCTTCATGCTCCTTGAACTTGCCAAGCACTCTCCCACTCCAGCACCTTTGAACTAGCTCTTTGCCATACCTGGACATCTATATGGCACCTCATTTTCTTCCAGGTTCTGTTTAAGTATCATCTTACCAAAGATGCCTTCCTTGACTGTCCTTTAAGAAAAGTCATCCCCACCTGGACATCTATATGGCACCTCATTTTCTTCCAGGTTCTGTTTAAGTATCATCTTACCAAAGATGCCTTCCTTGACTGTCCTTTAAGAAAAGTCATCCCCACATGCATACACTGTCTCCCCTACCCCTCACCCTGGCTTTATTTTTCTTCTAAGTATCATAACCACCTGACACAGATGTCATTGCTGAGTTTTCCATCTTCCCATGTTAGACTATTAACATCCGAAGAGGAGAGACTGTTCTGTTTACTGCTTGATTTCCAGCACCTAGAATATGCCAGAGTATGGATTTATATGTTTATATTATTTGTTAAGTCAATGAGTGCAGGTACCGTGATCCAATTTTACAGATGAAGAAACAGAGACTCTTAGAAGCTGATAACCTGCCAAAGACCAGTAAGCGGTAAGTTCAACCAGTAAGTTCATCAGACACTGGAGTCTTTGCCTTGGTGTCCAGTCCCCTGTGGCGCCACCACGTCCATCACATTCACAACAATAAGGCATCTCCTTCTCCCGACCTCTCTTCTGCTGCTTCCGGGAAACAAACTGCTCTCGGGAGGTGTGGTGGGGAAATGCACAAACCAGCAACAGGCAGAGAGAAGTACAGGGTGTGTGCGGTTTTCTTGGTGCCACACACCCGGCCTCTTCTGTCTCTTGTAATCGAGTTGCTGAAATGTGTACGGCTGGCCCAGATTCCAGGGCACCTACTCCAGAGGAAAAGCGGGGCTTCCAAAGGAGGCTGGAGATGCCCACAGCCACTTTGCTGAGCCTCACCACACGCACTGCTCAGGCTTCTGGATTAATCCTGAGATGTGGAAAAGAGCAGGAAATCTACCTCCATAACTGCAGCTCAGCTGGGTTCCTTAGGACATTGCCCAGCAGGCAGAGTGATCCCCGCTTTGCCAGTACTGCAGGCCCATCATTAAGCCCAAGATCCGCCATCCCCTCCTGGGAACAGAGTGCCTGACTCGCCCTCCCACCAAGACCTGCCGGGGGAGCCAGTGGACGCCCCTGACCCAGAGCTGCCAACAGATGCCGCCGCCCACCTGGCTGCCACAGGATGGGGCCGGGAGGGACAGGGCAGCTGGCCCCAGTCCGGCTTCCCGCTCCCCCTCCCCCTGCCCCTACCTCCCCCCCCCCCAGCGCTGACTCCCCCCAGCTCTCCCCCGGGAGCCACAGCCCACATGCTCCTGAATCTCAAGCTGTTCCCCTTGTACTCCGCCTCCCAGGCTTTTCCCTCAGGCCAAGGGAAGAAACCTCATCAGAAGAAGATCTGTCTATTGATATGGGTCCCGACAGCCTTTCTGAACAGAATACCAACGCCTCAAGCCTGCTCTCTGTCTCCGCCACCTCACACCCTAACTGCAACCTCGGGCTCTCTTCCCGGTTCTGTGGGCCCTGGGCTGGGCTCTGAGGCTTCAGGGTCTTTGCTCAGCCTGAGCTGAGAGGTGCAGGGGGTGGTGTGCAGTGGGGAGGGTGGGAGACAGGCAGAAATAAAGACTGAGAACTGGAGCCATGCGGGGATGAAGCCAGCAGCCTTGCTGCTGTTGCTACTTCAGAAACCTCACTTCTCCTCCCGCCTGTGACCCTTCCACATCCCAAGGACATGTGGCCTGGGAGTCTTGCTTCTTTCCATTTCACAGATTGATCTGGGAGCCCGAAGACAGGTTGACAGGCTGGGTTCTGCCACCTCGCTGCCGCTTCTGCTGCTGCTGCTGATGGTGACGATGGTGGTGCTGTTACAGCATCTCTTCTGGTACCTCCCCTTTCCTCCATCAGCCACTTTCTACTTGTTGCTCTACTCACGAGCCCATGAGTTCCACATGAGTCCCTGGGATATTAGAAGTCATCACGTGTGTGGAGAGGAGCAATGAAGGGGCCATGGGAAGTGCAATCACAAAGTAGGGAAAGCCGAGTTCAGGAAAGATAAACAGATCTCTTTACTGCGGGACTTCTCAGAGCCTTTAATTTATGTGTTTAGATTGGGAATCCCCAGGAGGAAAATCAAGTAACAGTATTCTCTAACTTACTTTTTAAGAGAATGCAATTTTCAGGGCACTCAGCTTCAGACGAGGGCTTCAGAGACCTATTTTGTGAAACATCCCTGTTGGCATGAAACTTGGCCTGAGGTGTGGGGAGGAACTGGGAAGAGCAGACGCTGAGGTGGGACAGAGAGTCCCCCTTTCAGAGATGCAAAACGCCCCTGTCCGCACCGCTCAGCCCTGGCAGGACTTGCCACGTGTTTGGAAAGGAAGGACAGGGGGGTGTGTATGAGGTGGGCACCCAGAGAGGACGGGGCGGGGAGACGAGAGAAGCGGGGGCTGGAGCCCTGGTGGAGACGGTCAGCTGCCTCCCGAGATGTGCCTGAGACCCCCGTGCTCTCCCTTCAGGCCTCAGCCTGTCAAGGAGAGAGGAGGGAGGAAATCCGAGGCTGGCTGAGGCTTTGCTCCCAAAGTTTAGGTTTTGTTTTTAATTCTGTAAAGTGAGTCAATGGAACTGAAGCATTTCCATGCATTTCGGTTTATTTTAACCAGTATTTATTGAATGCCCAGGATGGGGCCGGCTAAGTCAGGGGCTGTGAGGAATGACAGTGAAACCCAGCTGCCACTTTCAAAGAGTTGGTAGCATTACTGGAGTGACAAGACCACACCAGCGAACGATTAGGCAACAAGAGGAGACAATGAAGACCAAAGGGAGAAGCTCCAGCATGGCCAGGAGGGTAGGGCTGTGCACAGGGAGACAGATGGCAGGGAGACTGGGAGGGTTTCCATCTACAGAGACACATGGACGGGGGGGGGGCACTCCTGCATGAGGACACTCAGGGAGGCACCCTCAGCACCCCCCTCCATCCAAAGCAAGATGGCTGGGAGCTTGAGACTCCCGTGGACATGAAAAGGCTGGAGGGTT
Source organism: Balaenoptera musculus (assembly GCF_009873245.2). Lineage (NCBI taxonomy): Eukaryota > Metazoa > Chordata > Mammalia > Artiodactyla > Balaenopteridae > Balaenoptera > Balaenoptera musculus. The sequence continues at coordinate 30,222,355 of NC_045805.1, read as the reverse complement.
GCTGATGGCTAAGGCCACATCCCCTATTGGGTACCCTTAGGCCTTGTGGAAAGGCAGAGGGGTAGGGACAGTGAGGGCTACTGGTGGCGTATAGGGATGGTTAGAAGGTCACCCATGTGATCTTCATCACCTTCCCAACTGCCAAGTGGGGATGTTATGGGCTGAATTGTGTCCTCCCCGCAAAAATTCATATGTTGAAGATCTAACCCCCAGAAGCTCAGAATGTAACTATTTTTGGAGAGAGGTCCTATAAAGAGGTAATTAAGTTAAAATAAGGTAATGAGGGACCCTAATCCAATCTCACTGGTGTCCTTATAAGAAGAGGAAATTTGGACACAGACAGGCACAGAGGGAAGACCACGTGAAGACACAGGGAGAGGACGGCCGTCTCTAAGCCAAGGAGAGAGGCCTCAGAAGAAATCAGCCCTGTCAACGCTTTGACCTAGGACCTTCAGCCTCCAGTACTGGGAGAAAATATATCTCTGTTAAGCCACTCAGTCTATGGTACTCTGTTATGGCAGCCCCAGCAAACTCATACAGGGACTAATGCCGTCTTCCCGGCGTTCCTGGATGGAGCAGAGCCTGTCTTCCGATTTCCTCCATCACTTAGTCTTCCCTTTTCTCCACAGTTTCATTGTCAAGATCAAATACCATAATACTGTATGGGAAGAAACTTTGAATGAACTTTCTATAAACATCTGTTAACAGTAATATGGCACCAGGCTGGGCAGTAGAGATTCAAGAATAGGCAATGCGGTGGCCCCACTTTCCAGGAGCTCCCAATGGCGTGTGGATGACAGTCACACACATGAGTGGCTGGAGTTCTTAACAGGTGGTAACACAGTGGAACCAGTGAAGCACAAAGGAAGATTGTCCAAAGAGGGGGCATTTGAGCTGGGCTTTGAGGGATGAATAGGAGTCTGTCTGGGAGAGAGGGCAGAGTATTCTCTATAGAAAAAGGAGCATGTGCAAAATCCAGAGGCAGAGTGCGTGATGCGTTCATAGAACAGTGAGGAGTTGGGGTGTCTGCATGGACCATGTGGGAAGGGATGAGAAGGGGCTGGGAAGTCTGATGGGGGTTGTAGTCCAAGAACCCCTGGCAAGGAAGCTGGCCTTTGTCACCAAATAGTGAAGAGCCGTGGAGGGTGCTAAGAGGGACTCCAGTGCAGTGTGGACAGAGCCTGGTGGAGTGAGTAGATTAGAAGCCTGCTTTTGGACCCTTTGGAAGCCTGTGGCGCATGCATCTGCCAGGCAGTGACCACATGGGTGGAAAGCTTAGGAGAGGGATTGGAGATGCAGTGGAGGAGGTGGGACGGTGGTGTGCACAGCAAAATGAGAAGGCAGTGGGGGCTGGGAACCCACCTGGGCCAAACATTTAACCCTTCTGGCCTCAGTTTACTCACCTGTAAAATGTGGAGAAAAGAGTTCTCACCCCACATGACCATCATAAGGATGAAATAAAGCGAATAAAACAACGTAGAAACTCTCAGCACGGCCTGGCAGGTACACTCAGCGACGTGGGCCCTTGCTGCTGTCCCTGGTCCTGGAGGCACAGGGTGAGGAGCTGATCACACAAAGTGGAGTCTCAGCAAAACAAGGAAAGACATCAAAGCTCGTCAACAGCTTGTTTGCCTTGGTGCCACATTTCTCCAACTGTGGACTTGCACTGAGCCATTCATCCCTGACTCAGGATGAAACTGGTTCTGAAGCCGGAGGAGAGTGTGAAGCAGTGTGGGGCGCCAGGTAGGCTATGAGGATGGCAGGCTGCCGAGGGCATGCGTAGAGAAAGGGTGGAGGCTTGGGGAGCAGAACCCTCGGGCATGGGGAAGGAAGGAGAAGACAAGGATGTCAAAGGAGTTGTCAGGAAAGGAGGGAAACTGAAAAACTCACTTTCATGGAAACCAAGAGAGGAGACAGTTTCAGTAAGGAACAGGATCTTCAAATCCTCCAGCGACAACAAAGTGATGGAGAAGCAAAGCAAGAAAAGCTAAGGATGCTGCAAGGGGAGCCCCTTGGTGCCTGAGGAGGCGGATTCTGTGGGGTTGGGAGAGAAGAAGCAGCCTCACGGGCTTGGGCAGCCCCTGGCATTGGAGAAGTGGAGGCTGGGGGCACAGACCACGATTTGAGGGAAGGTGTGTCAGGCTGGAAGCATTTGGGGCCGGCCGAACCAAAGAAGGAGTTACTTCAGGGGAGACTTGAGCTTTTATTTATGTTGGTGGGAGGGAGAAGAGCCAGTGGCTTGTGAGGAAGAGAAGCAAGATGGAAGGCAGGCAGGGTCCCCAGGGAGAAAGGGAGGCATGGAATCTAAGACCGCCTCGGGGAGGAGCCCTTCTGTCTCTGCACACGGGGAAAGGGGTTGAGAGCAGTGGGCCAGGAAGGAAACCTGAAGGAGAAGGAAGGAAACAGAAGCAGCCTCCATCGCCCGGGTTCCATCAGACAGGCTGGTCATTGCCTCAGGAGGGCTGGGGTGAGCGCAGGTGGCTGAGACCTGAGGAGAAGGAGAAAGTTTGACAGGGCTGCTGCAGGAAAGGCAAAGTGGACATGAGGAATGAAGTTCAAGTCTGACTTAATAAGGTTTCCCCAACGGCAGATCCTGGGATACTGACGTGGGGGCTAGTCTTGTATTTAGGAGATGACCCCAGGAAGTGTGGCGGGGAGTTGAGAATTGAGACAATAGAAGGCACATTCGTGGGTGAGTAGCTGCTCTAGGAACATGGGCTGCAATCTCTCAGGGTTGCCTTTTGAGACTGGGGAACTCACACCTCAGAATTGTCTCACCAAGGGACCTGGAAGCCAGGGTATTTATCCACCAGCCTTTCCTTCACTGGTTGAGGTTATGCCTTGCACTTAGTGTATCCCCAATGTTCCTGTGGCCAGAGAACAAGCAGAGAGACCCAGAGCTTGAGGTGAGAAATGGTGGTAGTCAGAATTCTAAGGTGGCCCCTAAGAATCCCTCTTCCTGGAGGCACATCCTGTCTAATCTCATCTCCTTGCATGTGGTCTGGGCTGCGAATATGATGGGATATCACTCCTGTGATTTATGTTACATTATGTGGCAAAAGAGATGCTGCATATGTATTTAAGGTCCCTAATCCTTTGACTCTAAGCACCGTCATTAAGTGATACTGAACTAATCAGGTGAGCCCTTGAAAAAGACAAGAAGCAGTAGTGCATGCTCTCCCCTCCCATTGGCTTGAAAAAGCAAACTACCATGTTGAGGTCCGGCGGGTAGTCTCCAGGAGCCGAGAGTGACCCGAGCCAACAGTCAGCAAAAAAAAAAGGGGGACCTCAGCCCTATAACCACAACCACGAGGAACTGGATATTGCCAACAAGCGGTAAGTTTAGAAGAGGACCCCAGCTTCAGGTGAGATCACAGTCCCAGCTGACACCTGGATAGCAGCCTGTAAGATGCCGAGCAGAGGACCCAGCTGAGCTGAGCCAACTCCTGACCCACGGGGACTGTGAGAGAAGAGACGTGTGTTGTCTTAAGCTGCTACCTCTGTGATGGTTCTCTGTGCAGCAATGGGAGACTGAGGCAGAGGCCATCAGCGCATGCAAGCCGTGTCTACCAAGCTGCAGGTGACCTTCAGGGTGGGATGAGGGGAGATGGACCAAGCATCTTCAACCTCCTCCCTCATCCTGAGGCTCAAATCCAATGTCAAGCCCAGGAAGAGGTGGGGTGAGTCTCTCCCCTCCAGGCGCTGCAAGGATCAGCTGATCTGCTTGCAAATACTAACACGGGGTGCTGGGCTCCTGGGCTGTGTGGTCTGGAGGCTGGAGGAGGCACAGACTCAGAGCTGGTGGCCCCACCAGGCTTGCTGAAGGAGGTGTTCTGGGGCTGCCGTGGTTGCCGGGCACAGGCAGGTGATTTGCTTCTCTCTCTTTCCTTGAGTTTGCCCATCACTCTTTGGGCCTCGGGCACCGTGATAAGAAGCCCTGGGTTCCTTTTCCTCTTTGCACTGGAGGCGCTGCGTTTCCCTCTGTTGGATGTCAGATGCTCCCTTTGTAACTTTGGATACTCATCCCTCTCCTTCCCTGCGACTCAGCTGAGTGGAAATTAAAGCCAACAGAGGCAATTTTTACAAGGCAGACCAAGAAAAGGTACTTGAAATTACACACAACTCCACATTGAAAAGTCTAGGATCCCCTCCATGGCTAGACTCTGCGCTTAATCATTTTGAAGTGTGGCACTGAACGTATTACCGCAGAATTTCCTTGTCTAATTGAGGCTCTTGCATCTAATGCAAAAGTTTTATGAAAGATTGACACTCAGAAGGTTAACTGGGAACATGATTCTGTATTAGGCTGTGCTTTCTGTGTGTTTTTCTGTGGTAGGATTACCAAGGGTCATGGTGTGTCTGGGTCTCCATTTTACAGATTAATAAATTAGATTTTATTGGATCATCTAAGGATGAGCACGTATTTGGGAATGAATGCATAATCATCAAATTCACAAAGGACTGATGGATAATCCTCGTAGTGGGAGCAGCAAGTCCTGTAGAATCACCCGTTCAGGTCATGGCCCGGGTTTAAGTTTTGGTGGGTAGGATCACTCCCAAAATAAAATTTAAAATCGTACTCAACAAATATCTTCTGAGTCCTTCTTATGTGCCAGGCACCAAGCCAGACACGTGGTGGGTGCAGCAGTTAACTGTACTTCAGTCGTGCCCTCGAGAAGCTTCCTTACACATAAATGTGATACTGATGAGAAGGTGATACTGTTTTTAAAAAAAGAAATTCTGTAGGGGAATGCGGGGTGGGGGAGAACTCCTTCCAGCAGGGGATGGAGGGAGTGGGGAGGAAATCAGAACCAAGGGAGACAGCGTTCGGGCTGCGTCTTGAAGGAAGTGTGAAGGTTTGTACCCAAGGGGTTGGGGATGGTTATTCCAGGGAGAACAGTCGGTGAGCAAAGACACAGAGGATGGGAAATGAGTAATGTGTCTGATGTGGTAGAGGGGAGGGTGCTAAAAAGACAAGGAGGTACCAGATTATGCCTCGTAGTCTCAGAATTCATGGGATGTGTCAATCAAGCAAGGAAAGCTTGATGACGTCACCTTTTCCGGGGTATGGAGCCTTCTGTTTACATAATCAGCATCGGCTGCTTGAAACTGCCTCTTCCCCCAATTGGGGGAGACCCCCTGACATGCTTCAGTTGGCTCTGCTTAGGCCCCTAATTCTTCCTCAGTCATTAAGGTCTTCTGCCATCGTGACATGACTCCCGACGGCATCTCACAGCTCACAAGACTGTAGCTTATCGTGCATTAGTTACTCTGTGCGCTGATGTCTTCCTGCCAGCCTTCTAGAACGCGCCTGCGCTCTGCGGTGAGAGCTACGAGCCTCTGCTCTCACCAGCCACACGGAGACCCACTGCTCCTGGGGGCGCTTCCTTTCTCCATCTTTGGCAGAACTTAATTTGCTCCCGTGACAGAGGGAGACATTGCCTGACTTTGTCTCCATCTTCAGGGTCCACAAGCCTCCCTGACTGCCACAGGACTGGAGATGGAAATGACCTTGGGTGGGTTGAACATGGCAATCTGGCCCCGGAGTGGCAGTTCGACGAGGTCTTGTGAGTTTCTGCTGTAGAGAACCAGACATAAGAATTGGCGGGGGATATGTCCACGTTACCTGACTGTCCAGAGCTCCAAAAAAGGCCTGGACCTTGCATTTGGTGAGATGTATTATGGCTGGGAAGGCAAGTTCTTGCCAAACAGAACCAGCTCTGCTACTTACCAACTGTATCACCTCGGGCACGTTATTTAATCCAAGCCTCGGTTTCTGTGTGTAAAGTGGGGCTCAAGATCACGCTTACCTCCTAGGGTGGCTGTGAGACTGACCGAGATGAGGTCTACATTGCAGCCAGCACAGTGCTTGACCCGTAATGGAGCTGGGGAGGTGGTAGCTGTCATCAACACAGACTCAGAGGGCTGGCAGGGGTATCAGAAACCTTTCAGCCAGTGGGAGGCACTGCCAACTACACCCCTGGTAGGCAGGGAGAGCTGGACCAGTTGCCAGCCAGCCCATCCCTCAGTCTCTGGGGCAACTGCAGGGGTTCCTACCAGCCCCTCCCTCCTTCCTGCATCTGATTCCGATGCCATCAGCAGTCAGTGAGCCCAGAGGGACTCTCCAAAGCTCCCCTGGGTTTCCAGTTTCTAATTTCTACCATGATAACCTACCGTGGGTCCAGAGAAAGGCAAACTCTTGGCCACCTGAGGGACAGGGAGGCAAGATACCCAGTCTCGCTGTGGCTGATGGTAGAAAGCATGATGGCCACTCAGGTTTCTAAGCTTCCAAAGACAGTGGGACCAGGCATGTGCCTACCAGCTTGGGTGAGTCTATTGCTACGTCTTGGGGAACTGTGTTAGCCGCCTGGCATCCTGTTGGTGACATGACCTGGGTCACAGTGAGAGTGTTAACACACAGAAATCAGCAGACGTTGCCAGTCAAGGTGCCTCCCCTACCCCTACCCCCAAGAGCTGGTGAACGTTTATCAGCCCACCACCCAGGAGGACTGTTCTCGCTCCCCACCCCTGCCTTGGTTGCTTGTAACTATTCCCCTCACACTACACACCCATCTCAAGTGTTCCTGAAATAAACCGCCAGAGACAGGTGATGAGAAGTCACTGGGGATGCGGGCAGGGGGGCTGACCCCCTGAGCCAGCATTAAGGCTCCGCCTCCCTCCTTTTACTGTCTGTGCTCCTTCTCGGAAGAAAGTTCACCAGCAGGTATTTGGATGCAAAGACTCATCACCAAGATCTTTGCACCAGTGCTCCGAGGTGCATGTGGAGCAAAGAGGCAACCAGAAAAATGACTCAGAGCCCCGGAACTCTGACCTCTAGGGGACCACCTAGGGTCACAGAGACTTGCGGACTCCACCCAGACCCCATGGAGAGGCCTAATGAGGAAGAGCTTGTGGGGCTGGTGGAAAAGGAGGGCTATCCAGTGCCAGCCAGCATCAGCGAGCTCAGCAGAGACCTCAGCTTCTCTGGGGTCACATCTGCATCGCCCCTTGAGGAAGCTGAAAGGAATCCAGGGCAGCAGCCTTGAGGCTGAGGGAGACGGAGCATCTCTGCCCCCACGCCCTTCACCAAATGGACACTGGCCGTTCTGTTCCATCAGGAGCACCGCTGAGCAGCAGCAGCTTCTCCAAGGACCCGGGGGCCCCGGATACTGGGAGTGGCACCGCGGAACCCCCGATGGGCATCCCCCTCCCTCCCCCTCTCTCCCCCACGGAACCCTTTCCCTCCGCAGCAGTAGGTTTCTCCCTGAACTTTATCCTTAAGGGAATCTGGTGCATTCTCTCCTACAGTATTTATGACCCACATCAATTTTTCATTCATCCCATCACTCAGCTTCTCAGGCGAGTTTGGAAACTTTCCCTCTGAGTTCTCCTTCTGCTGAGGGTGAGATGGGGACCGGAGTAAAGCCCCAGGGACCTGCTGCACCATCCGCCCCGCCATCCTCCTGCCCGGAGAGCCAGTGTCTGCCACGTTAACTGCCAGCCCCTCCGCCCCTCTTTCTAAGCCGCTCACAATCTGATTACACCTCAACGTCCAACCTTACACCCCACCTCTGCGGCCCCTGCCCCCCCCCCCTTCTCACTGTGATCTGCAAACACAAAGCTTCCCCTCCCTCTCTGGGTGGGGAAAGGGGTTCCTATTGCTTCTGACCCTGTCCTTCCTTTGGTGCATCTGGCCCTGCCTCATCCTCCAAGCCCAGACCAATTCCACATCTTCCCCCAAGCCACGTTTCCCCTCATCTAACCCCCATACCATCTCCTTGCTCATCCCTGTTTCACTTCAGCCAGTAATTAATGACTCAGTATTTAGCTGTTCTTTAACTATTCTCTCTGGCTGAAATGTAAGCTCCCTAAAGACAGAGTCTGCACTTTCACACTTCTGTGGCCTGGTTCCCATGGGGCTTACAGTATATAGCACCAGCTACGTAGTAGGTGCTTCATAAATAACTAGATACACAAATAAATAGTAAAGAATAAAATAACACAATAAAATGATAAATAATAAAATAATTATAAATAAACGATTTAATACATAACTTGGTGGAAATCATTTGGACTTTTCTCTAATTTCTACCATGGGTCTTGGTAGAAGACCCATGGTAGAAATGATTATAATTGGGTCTTGTTTTTGTCTGGTCCAATCTCAGATGTAATGATGATAATACAGAGATATTCTTATCTCTGAGAAATACGATAGTATGTTAATTATATTAATAATAATAACGATTGCTCCAATTTATTGAGCCCTTACTCTGTGCTGGAAGCAGCAAAGTGTTTTACAGGCACTATCTAGCTGACCTTTCAGGTAAGTGTTGTTATAACCCCCATTTCACAGGTGAAACACAGAGAGGATGTGACTTGTCCAAGGACACACAGCTAATATGTGTTAGAGCAAATGCTCAACAGCTGTAGCCCAGACCAGGGCTCATGCTTAAACGTCGCCTCGTTCCTGCCACAGCTAGTATCCCTGCATCCCTACATCCCTGCGCACAGTCTCCAGGAGGGCAGCCTGAGGTGTGGACAATGCAGTAGCCACCAACGGCCGGTGCAACCAGCCCAGCAAAAGAGGAGAACCTTCAGGTAAATATGGGGAATGAGCATAAACACTTATATCTGCTCCCGCCTGAAATACCAGAAATGTTACGTAAAGGAATAACAAAAGGGTCGCTCCGCAAAGACAGGGAGAGGAGGGGAAGCCACAGCATCAACACGATTCTGGAAGTCAGAGGGTGGGGAGAGGGTGGACCATTAGCGCACAGGGCCGATGAAGGACCCGCTGTCCCGGGGTGGAGGCGTTGCGTTCTGGGGAAGATAGGCAAGGGCAGAGGCTGAAAACAGAACTGTCTGGACACTTTCTACAGAATAATCAAGCCCCCAGGTCCCCTTCTCGTACCCTGCACAGGCAAAGAACAACTCCTTTTCCTAGTCAGCTCAGGCTGCTATCACAAAATACCCTAGACTGGGCGCTTCAATGGCAAACATTTATCTCTCAGTTCTGGAGGCTGGGAAGCCCAAGATCAAGGTGTGGCCACTTCATGGTCCTGTTGCAGATGGCTACCTTCTTGCTCTATCCTCACATGCCAGGAGGGAGGGAGGCTCTCTGATCTTATAAGGTCACTAATCCCATCATGGGGGTCCACCCTCATCGCCTCATCTAATACTAATCAACTCCCAAAGGCCCCACCTCCAAATATCATCACACTGGCATCGGGCTTCAGCCTATGAGTCTGGTGGGGACACAAACGTTCAGTCTGTAGCACCCCTCCCACCCTGCAGGATGGACTTCAGAAAAAGGCACTTGAGGCACATTGGCAGGTGTGGCTGAGCTATGAGGCTAAGGAAAGAAAATGAATGATGTCTGTCTACAGAGCAAAGAAACTCACCCCTCCTCACTCCCCATCACCCCCTTCCAGTCGCAGGCTCCAAATGCCAACAACCAGATAGATACATATCCCAAGGCAGGAGGTCAGACAATATTCTCTCAAGAAACAGAATTCTCTGTTAACAAGCAGATAGCCCAGAGTAAATGGAGAGTCTCCCCATGAAAAAGCCCATGACCACCCCCATCCTCCAGTAGCACAGCCTGGGAGGCATTGCCCCACCACAGTCAGAGAGCTTCACACCAGCTCAAGTCCTCTATTCTGAAATGTGGACAGACAGCAAAGTATCAATAGGTTTTTAAAGAAAGCATTCAACGTAAAGATCAAAACAAAACAAAAAAAGATTTTTTTAAAATCAGGAAATAAAGAAAATATGGAGAACAGAAGAAAATTTCCAAAGACCATCAGTATCTTTAGAGACATAGAACGATATTATTCTCATGAAACAAGAACAGAATGCTCTAATACCAAGATGGGGCAATTAGAGAATAAGAAAGTTCTTTAAGAAACAAAATTAAAATAATGAATGTTAAAATGTTAAAAAATTAGTGGAAGATTCAATTAAATCAAGTAAATATCCCAGAAAGTACTTTTAAAAAGCAACAGGAAGAGAAGAAACAAACAAATGAGCTATAGATAAGCTGATAGGAGAATTCAATGAGCAGTTCAGGGCGTCCAATGCTTAACTAGTAGAAGAAGTTCCATAAAACGAAAACAGGGGAAAAATGGATGGGAAGATAATAACAAAGACATAAAGGAAATAGTATAGGAAAATTTCAATCTGGACAGATTAACAGGGCCCATTTAATAACCAATGCAATGTACAAAAAAAAGGCCCAGAGCAGGAAACCCTAATTATGAAATTTCACAATCAGGATAAAAATGATAGTTGAAAGAAAGGGAGAGAGAGAGAGAAAGGAAAAGAATGAGGAGGAAGCAGAGGAGGAGGGAGAGGGAGGGAGAAAGGAAGGTTATATATGATGAAATGAGGATCCGAATGTCATTGGATTTCTCAAGAACAATACCAGATGTTCGAAGGCCTTGGAAGTTCTGGGGGAAAATATGATTTTCAATTGCCAATCAAAATTAAACACTTAACCATCAACCAAGTTTGAGACATTTTCAGGCATGAGAGTAAGTGTTCTATCTCCCATGCATTATTTCCTAGGAGGTACCAGAAGAGGAGTTTCAGGAATAAAGCATATGTGCACACATACACACATATAAATACACACACATGCATACATGCATACAAACACACACATGCATACATGCACACACATGCATACATACACACACAAACACACATGCATACTGCATACACACATGCACACACATATATACGTGCATGCATGCATACTGCATACACACATGCACACACATATATACGTGCATGCATGCATACAAATACACACATACACACACCCATGCACACACATGCAAACACACATGCATACATGCATACACACATGCATACACACACACACACACACACACACACACACACACACATATATACATTAAACAAACTCAGGGGAAGAGGGAGGCAGGGAGTAAACCAAGAAAGAAGACCAGATCCAGGAAACCAGTGAGACATCAGAGCAACTGAAAAAAAGCCCCAAGACAACAGTCAAGTGCCGTGCGCAAAGAAGGGAGCAGAAAAACAGAAAGCTTCTGGAGAAAGAGATCCAGGAGTAAAAGTAGAACAACAACAACAAAAAAACTGTTACAGTTCAGGGAGTCCCCTGGTGGCCTAGTGGTTAGTATTCTGGGCCTTCACTGCCGTGGTGAAAAAAACAAAACCGTTGGTTTGCTTTTCTGAGCAAATCCTGATCAATACTAAATAAAGTAAATGCAAAGAATTTCTAACTCTAGGAAAAACAAAACAAAAGGATGTATAAGAGCAAAAATATAACCAGAGTACAGCATGTGGCTTAGCAGTGAACAATATTTGCATGAACTTAATAAGGTAATGACCAACTACTAGTTTATCTAGAATGTGTGACGTAACACATTCTAGACAATTTAATATTGAGAAGACTGAAGGGGACGTGTACATGTGCAGGTGGGAGGGGGAGGAGAGCTAAATCCTCATCCAAGTTTATTCCCGCCTCTGGGCTCTTGCACTGGCAGTTCCCTCTGCCTAGGACACTGTTCCCCAAACAAGGCATGGCAGCCCACTCCCTTATTTTACTCAAGTCTCTGCTTAAATCTCACGTCTTTTGCCCAAGATATCTAAAATAATGCTCCCCCGACATACAGCACCCTTATCATCTTACTCTGCTTTATTTGCCTTTATAATATTTCCTAATCACATATAATATAAACCTTACAGAATAGTGCGTGCCACACAGTAGATACCTAATTGATTGAATAAAACAATGAATGAATTACCATGCTGTGAAATCCATAGTCCATGTCTGACTCACCTTGAATTTCTCCAGAAGCAGATCCTCAGATAAGAGTTAGCCCAAAAGCTTACTTGAAGTGGTTACCCGGGGTTTAGGGGGCAGGGGGTAATAAGGAGTTAGTGTTTAATGGGCACAGAATTACAGTTTGGGATGATGAAAAATTCTGGAGATGGATAGTGGTGATGATTACACAGCAACATGAATGTACTGAATGCAGCTGACTTGTACACTTAAAACTGGTTAAAGTGATAAGGTTTATGTTATGTATATTTTACCACAATAAAAATGGTATATATGTGTTTTTCTTTTTTTTAAGAAAAAAAAACCTTACTTGGGAGAAACAGAAAACACCATAGAGAAATAAGTAGAACAATGAGGCCACTGATAAAGGTGTATGTTCAGGGCTTCCCTGGTGGTCCAGTGGTTAACACTCCGTGCTTCCACTGCAGGGGGCACAGGTTCCATCCCTGGTCGGGGTGTGGCCAGAAAAAAAGAAAAAGAAAAAAAAAACGGTGTGTGATCAACCAGAGTCCACCAGAGCAACTAGATCTTTTTATTTTTTTAAATTTTTAAAAATTAATTAATTAATTTATTTATTTATTTATTTTTGGCTGTGTTGGGTCTTCGCTGCTGTGCACGGGCTTTCTCTAGTTGCGGCGAGTGGGGGCTACTCTTCCTTGCGGTGCGCGGGCTTCTCTTGCAGTGGCTTCTCTTGTTGCAAAGCACAGGGGCTAGGTACACAGGCTTCAGTAGTTGTGGTGCACGGGCTTCGTTGCTCATGGCATGTGGGATCTTCCTGGACCAGCGCTCGAACCCATGTCCCCTGCATTGGCAGGCAGATTCTTAACCACTGCACCATCAGGGAAGTCCCAGAGCAACTAGATCTTAATCCCACAGAGAAGCTCTGGGGGTGGCTAGTGCATGTCCCAGAGTCAGGTCCACCAGCAGCGAGGGAGTGAGGGCGTTTATACACCAAGTCCCATCAGGTTGGGGGCTACTTCTGGGGGATTCCTCAGCACTTCTGGCCTGTCCTATGCACAGGCAGGGTGGTCTTTGAAGCAAGTCTCCAGGCAAAGAGATGACACATCAGCAACTAGAAGCAGACCAGCTGCCCTGAAGGACTAAGGTCCAAGGGACATGGGTGAGGCACTGACAGGTCTGTGACAATGTCTAAAATTGATAATACACGTGGGTACTTAGAATCATGGGGTTAAACACCTCAAGCCACAGCCAGAAGAGTTAAGAGGGGTTGCATCTGGGGAGTAGGACTGAGAAATGGGAAGGAGATTGCTCTTTGTCATAAATTCTGATTTTTAAAAGTATTATTTCACTTTTAAACTATGTCCATGTATTATTTTGAAAAGGAAAAAAAAGACGAATTTTAAATGAGTATGAATATCACCAGAAAGTCATCCCACACTGATTTGGTTCTAATTTTTCACGAGAAAATGTCACAAAATGATTAACCAGCCCCATGGAAAAGGAACTCAGTGAATGTTAATTGAAGAGAACTGTAGCTGAACACACTAGAAACCAGTAATGAGTTGTAGGCAATTCCGAACACTTTTTGTTAAGCTCCTACTAGGTGCCAGAATCCATGCCTCATGTTAGCAAGATGAAGAGGTGAGACCCTAATCCTGGGGTGAAAGGTCTCCCTGAAAAATTCATGTCCACCCAGAGCTTCAAAACATGTTCTTATTTGGCTGTAAGTTCTTTGCAGATATAATTATTTGAGAGGAGGTCATACCAGATCAGGGTGTGCCCTAAATCCAATGACTGGTGTCTTTATAAGAAGGCATGTCAAGACAGAGAAACGGGGACTTCCCTGGTGGTCCGGTGGTTAAGACTTCGCCTTCCAATGCAGGGGCTGTGGGTTCAATCCCTGGTTGGGGAGCTAAGATCCCACATGCCTTGCGGCCATAAAAACCAAAACATAACAGAGAAGCAATATTGTAACAAATTCAATAAAGACTTTAAAAATGGTCCACATCAAAAAAATCTTAAAAAAAAAAAAAGACACAGACACAGAGAGGAGAAGACCTTGTGAAGATGGAGGTGGAGAGGGGTGGGATGCATCTACAAGCCAAGGTCACAAAGGAGCGCTAGCAGCCACCAGAGGCCAGGAGAGGGCCACGTATCAGGTCCTTCCCTAGAGCCTTCAGAGGGAGCATGGACCTGTCCACACCTTGATTTCAGACTTCCAGCTTCCAGAACTGTGAGAGGATAAATTTCTGCTTTAAGTTTGTAGCCCTTTGTTACAGCAGCCCTGGGGAGCTAATACAGCCCTGTTCCCAGAAGTCTGTGCTCTGGGGAGGTGACCTTAGCCTACGGAGGTGTGTCCTTCACCCTCCTTTTCCTCCTCCCTGTGGTTGGAATGTAAGCCCAATGGGCTGAGCTGGAAGAGCCACGTGGGACCGTGAATGGAAGCTGAATATGTGAAGGGAGATGAGTCATCCAGGTAGAAGCCCCTGGCAGCCACGCCGGCCCAGGACTGCTGAGTCACGTGTGACTTGGAAATGAACACCTACATTGTTTATGCCACTGTCATTTGGGTTTCCTATCTCTTCCTGCTCAACCTAACTCGAATTCATCCTGGGAGACAGATTTGCAAATGAAAAGATGCAATTCAGCATGGTAAATAAATATCTCAGAGACAAGCCATGGGAGGGGCACCAAGGAATGAGTGATCAACCACCCTGGAGAGATCAGGGAAGGCATCACACAAAAAGTAACGGCAGCTGGATTCGAGAACACGCGAAGGAGTTCGCCTGGCGGCCAGGACGTGGGGTGGCAGGTGGGCATTTCAGAGGGACATCCATGGTTGAGTGAAAGAACAGTTCCTTGGATGCACCTGTAGTTCTGCACGGGTGAAGCAGGGGACAAGGCAGACAGGGACGAGACTGAAGGGGGCATAGAGGCAAGGTGACGAAACCCTTAGAAAGCCACTCTTGGTGCTTGTCATGAAGAAGAGCCATCCACGAAGGGGTAACAGTGGAGCAATATTATCAGATTAACATGGTAGAAAGACCACTCCACTAAGGTGTGGGTGGCTTGGAGGGAACAAGGGAGGAATCAGAGATACCTGGTTGAAGGTTCTTGCAGGGGCTGCTGAGGTTGATGATGACAGGCTCAACATGAGTGGAGAGACATTGGGGACAAAAAGGAAGGGAAAACTTCAAAATACAATTTAAGAGGCTGAATTGATTGGCTGTGGGACGTGAGAGGACCCTGCTTGGCCGGTTTGGAGCATGAACAGGTGAGCCTTACCTGAGACCAGGAGCTCAGGGGGAGGGGCAGGTGTGGAGGTGAATGATGGAATATTAATGATCCATTCAGCTCCGGATCATCCTTCTGAATTCTGGAGACCCGATTGCTCCATTTCCAGAGGATTCCCTGTTTTCCAGCCACAGGAGGAGGGAAGAGGCTCCCCTCATGTCTGGCTGGCTTCCCACCAGGCTGCCTACCAAGGATGCTTTTCTACCCTCCAGAACCAACCTGATGTGTCCCTTCAGAAATCCCAGCACCAGCTGATCAGCATCCCTCCTCAGAGCCTCTGGGATCTGTTACCCTGACCTGTTCCCGTCCTCACCTGCCTTTAGCGGTGGGAGCTGCTTCTAACAGTTACCTTGGACCCTCTCTGCGTCTTGTCCTCTAAAGTTTCTTAACCAATTTCCTATGTTAAACTCACTCTAATAAATACTGCTTCCTGACTGATACAGCTATTGGTACCCAGGGTGGTCTCAGGGAGTAGACCCCCAAAGACAATACTCGGCTTGTTTGGGTGGCTTCCCTGGGTCTCCTGAGATGCACCAGGTGGAGCCACTGGGAAGCGGTGATTAGCCTGGAGTCAAGAAGGGCATCTTTGTGCATCCTCAGTGTTGTGATTCATCCTTTGGGGAGCAGAGAAGACAAAGGGCTGAGGACGGAACCCCGAGGAGCTCCAAAGTTTAAGAGGCAGAAGGAGAAGCACTGGGGGTAGAGGCAGAGTTAGACACAGTGATCTGAAAATTAGGAGAAAAATTGGGAAAGGACAATGTTTTCCTCCCAAGAGAGGAAGGTTCTGGGAGGGAAGTGGCCCTCATACAGTAGCTAAGACAGTGGCGAAAAGCAAATGGTGGCCTCGGGAGCAGCCACTCATGACCTTGCGGAGGGTCCCTCCAGTGGAGTGAGTGGGGCGCACAGAGGGCAGTGGCGAAGCTTGGGGAGCTGATGGAAGATGAGACAAGGCAGACGGGATATTAGCTAGAGAGCCAGAGGAGAGCATTTCTATTTTTACCTGAGGCAGACCTGAGCTCCTTTAGAAGCCCTGGGAAGGTGCCAACAGAGAGGAACGGGGAGAAGGAGAAGAATGAGGCAAGCTGGGAGACAAGCCCACAGCAGCCACTGCATCGTTTTCTCTGAGGCCATGCATCCACCAGCAAAGGCTTCAGTGTCCAAGGTGGGTCAGGCACTGTTCTAGATGCTTGGGATGGCAGGAGATAAAAGAGGTAAAAATCAGAGGCTGGAAACAGGTGGCTAAAAGGGGCTCAGAGTGAGTAGTCTAAAAGCAAATGCTTCCTAGGTCTCTGGGAGAGGGGGCAGCAAGTTTAGAAAGCTGACTCTGGCTCTATTCTCCCCTGAAGTCGTTGGGAGGTTATCATCTGAGGGTCGTAGGGAGACCACTCCTACCTCACGACTGATGGCTGCACCCCAAGTAAGGATGTTTAGTTCACCCTGGGGTCCCCTGTCTTAGAAAGAGAGGCACAGAGAGTAATTTGCCCCAAATCTCCTTGATACGGCCTTGCGCTGCACAGCCCACGGGGATAGTTCTGACCATTCTTTTGAACTTAGATGCCCAGCAGGGCTGTTTCTCCCTGGATATTGTCACTGCGATCATAACGTGTTACTGTGATTACAAAGAAGGCTCCAGACCTGTCTTAAAGACAGCAGCAACTAAAGCTTAAAGCATGGATCCAGAGCTGGGAGGGCGTGAGACCGTCTCAGGCAGCCCCGCGCTGCCAGAGGGTGAGGCTATATTGATAGGACAACCCCTCAATGTCTCCACGGTCCCATCCCCTCTCCCTTCCAATCCAGTTGCCAAATACGCCATTTCCCACTTACAACTCTTGGCGTCCGAAGACCTGAGCCTCACCCACCTGTAGCAGCCTTCCCCATGGACACCCTCTGACCCTCTGATTCAGCCACATGGAATGCGCTGCCCTCCGCGAACCATGCTGCCTCGCCAGTGTGCTGACCTTTCTTTCTCACTGTTCTTTGGCCAACTTCTACTCCACTTTTCAACTAAATCCAAACGTCACCTCCCCTAGCACCCATCACTGACTGCTCCCCATGCTGGCTACCCTGCAGGCATTCTCTTTAATACGGACAATGACCTTGCAAGACAGATGTTGAAGCAGGGCCCAATGAAATTTTATCCCTTGTCAACCCCTCAGGAAAAAATCCAGCAAATAAAACACATCACTTGAGGACTTATTAAAATGTAGATTCTTGGACCCCACACGTATCGACAAATTCACTGATTAATTTGGTCATGGGCCCGCTATTATTTGTCAATTCAGGAGGTTAGGAAATTTAACTCAGGGCTAGAGGAGAAGTGAGTGATCTCAGCATTATAAAGCCAATATTATTTGTTCATAAGAAATAAAATCAGAGATATGATTTTAGCGATCATAAGTATCAATCCCCAAACTTGTGTGTAAGAAATACCCATTTCTTCATTCTCTTTAAATCTGATTTTAAACAGATGGCAAGAAAATGCCTCACTATGACATCCAGCATCACTTCCGAGAGCTCAGCTTCACGGGATGCCCAGAAACTGTGCAAGGCCACCAGTTCTGACTCAGCCATGGTCAGTGCTGGCATTCACAGCGTCCACAGCTGCAGTGGACTCTTGGAGATCAGAGGTTTGCCTCTTGCATGCTGTCTTTGGGGCATGGGAATCTTTGCTGAGGTCGAGAAGTCCCCGGTCCTCTGAGATGACAGCCCCTCTCCAGCAAGCTGCTGCAGTTGGGGGTGCCTGCTTCCCACTGCTTGCCGGGTCCTGAGACCATGTGACGTTCCCCAGCCCTTGGAAATCTCTTCCTTCTCTCTCCCCTCCATCAAAAGCTCTCCTGTCTCTCTCCATGTCTCTAATTCATGAAAACTAATAAATCTGTGCAGTGATCTCAAGCTTTGGAGAAGACAAAAGCCTGGAACAAAAATCATATGGGCAGCATGCCAGGGGCAGATTTCACCCTGCCCTCCTCCGCTGGAGACCTGTCGGTCCCTGAGACCAGAGGCCACTGTAGTGCAGCAGCTGATAGGTACAGGGAAAATGTGGACTGCCTACAATACCAGCAGGCATAAGAAGAGACTGAAAACAAATAACCTCCTGAAAATGTATAGTTTCTATTGTGAAGCGTGACAGATCCCAGGATAAAAGAAGAGGGGGAGAAAATTAAAGAAAAATGGTTCTAGAAAGAGAAAAATGGAGGAATCCATATTATACAAAGAATGCCTACAGACCAAAAAGAGAGCGGGGTCGGTGGGGGGAGACCATCAAGAAAAAACTGGACAAAACACAAATACCTGATGGAAGAAGAAACACAAATAGCCAATAAAGATAAGGAAAGATGCTGGACAGGGCATTGCAAATTAAAACCACAGTGAGGTTTGGTGCATAGCCACCCTATTAAAATGTGGTCATAACAACTGTGGTGAGAACACAGAGAAATGAGAATCCTTGGTAGGAGTGAAACTATTACAGTCACTTTGGAAAACAACTTGACATTGCCTAGGAAATGTGAAGCTGTGAATACCCGTCTAACGCAGCCATTTCACTACCAAGTACGTACTGTAGAGCCCTGGCACTGAGCATATAGTCCCCAAACTCCCAAGGGTCCCCGAGACTCTTACAGGGGTCCTGCAAGGTCAAAAAAAGAAAATATCATTCTAATACTTAGAAGTAATTTGCTTTTTACACTGTGTATGCTTTATTGTCATGTACTTACAGTTAAAAAAAAAAAAACTTTGCCTTTATTACATAAGAATGTCCTTAACGCAGTGAAAGGCATTAATTTTATTAAATCTCAACTTTTTTTTTAAAATATTTATTTATTTATTTTTTGGCTGTGTTGGGTCTTCGTTTCTGTGCGAGGGCTTTCTCTAGTTGCGGCAAGTGGTAGCCACTCTTCATCACGGTGCGCGGGCCTCTCACTCTCGCAGCCTCTCTTGTTGCGGAGCACAGGCTCCAGACGCGCAGGCTCAGTAGTTGTGGCTCAATGGCCTAGTTGCTCTGCGGCATGTGGGATCTTCCCAGACCAGGGCTCGAACCCGTGTCCCCTGCATTAGCAGGCAGATTCTCAACCAGTGTGCCACCAGGGAAGCCCTAAATCTCAAGTTTTGACAAACATCTTTTTAATATTTTATGTGATGAAATGAGAAATACACCTGAAACACTTCAGCTGCATATTGAAGAGTGAAATTTGTCTTGAGGAAAAGTCCTGATATGATTGTTAGAACTGTAAACTGAACTGACCATGTTTTCTGTGAAACACTGTTTTTATTTGAAACAAATACTAATAGACAAACCTGGTTGCTCAGACTTGAATATTTGAAAGATATTTTCACAAAAATGAATGAAGTGACACTTTCACTCTCAGAAAAACTAATATTATTTGCTGCCAGTGGTAAAATTCCACCTTTCAGATTCCATATTGCAACTAATACTTAAGAAATAGTCACTTGGCAAGTTTTGATATAAAATCAGGGACGAATACTCATAATTAGGTGAAAAGGCCATTAAAATATTACCATCTTTTTCAAGTCCATATCTGAGCAAGGCCAGGTTTTCTCCACATACTTCAACCAAAACAACAACTACTAATAGGTTGTAGAAACAGACATGAATACCCAGCCATTAAAGAGTTTTTTAATGTAGAAAAATGCCTCTCTTCATTAATTTTTTTAAAGAAAATAGTCATTTTTCATAAAGATATGTTGTTTATATCAATATACAATCTTTTTTGGTAAGACTTCACTTGTAGAGCAGTTTTTAGTTCACAGCAAAATTGGGAGAAAGGTACAGAGATTTTTCCCATATACCCCCTGACCCCAGACATGCACAGCCTCCCGCATTATCAACATCCCCACCAGATGGTACATGCACTTGTTACAATTAGTGAACCTACACTGACACATCATAAACACCCAAAGCCCATAGTCTTCACTACAGTTCACTCTTGGTGTCCATTCTGTGGGTTTGGACAAGCATATAATGGTATGCATCTATCATTATGGTATCACACAGAGCATTTTCACTGCCCTAATATTACTGTTATTTTAAATGAATTAATACATATCTTTAAACGGTCTAGATTTTAATTCCTAATACAATAAATGTAAATAGATACAACCCATATAATCAATAGCTCTTTAAAGTCCTCAAAAATGTTTAGAAGTGAAAACGGTCCTGAAGACATGCAGTTTAAGAAGTTCTATTGCAGAGAAGTACTCACACATGAACAGAGGAGAAACATACAAGGGTGTTTATAGCAGCACTGGCAGTGTTACCTAAACACTGGAGACAACGCACTCAACATTAGAATGAATGATAAGTGAAACAGAGTATGTTCATAAAATGCAACAAGAGTGAATATTACAGACAATTTCACACTCGTGAAAAATGCTCTAGAACAACAGAGATTAATTTCACTAATGTTAAGGGGAAAAAAGTAAGTGAAAAGAGAATATAGTATAATTCCATTGATGTACAATTAAGGAGTAATCCAAGTTAAAAACAAAGGACTGAAATCAAAACAATCCATATTTCATTATGCACACTACCAGGACGAGCAATGGAATGATAAACACAGAATTCCAGAGAAAGCTTCCCTCGTAAGGTAGGTCCGCAGGAATGGATTGTGGAACAGTGTTTTGGAATCTTCACAGATAATGTTTCATTTTATCAACTAGGAGTAAGTACATTGCTGTTTGTTGTATTTTTATTCTTCATACAGTACACACACTTTATAAAGATTTTGTATCTATCCAGTTTTATCAAAACAATAAAAATTATATAGAAAAAAAGAAACACTCACATAAAGTTAAGTCAACTTTGAAAATGAAGAATAAAGTGGAAAGACCTGCTCTCTAAATACACTATCAATCCACAGTAATAGAAACAGGGCAGCACATGTGAGAACAAACAGAGTCCATGGGAAGGAAAAAAAAAGCGAAGACAGAGCCCTGTGGATATTCGGGAATGGTACAGCCCCACAAATTAAACTGGAACAAACTATTAGTATAAGGTGTTGGGAAAGTTGGCTCACTAGATTAAGAAAAATAGAACTGGATCTTTATCTAACCCAACATTTCAAGATAGACTCCAGAAGGACTAAATATCTACAATCGACAGATAAAACTGTAATGTAAATAGATAATGACAGAAGCCAATAGGTGTATGATCCAGGGCTAGAAAGGAACTTCATAAACAAAATCTAAAATGCATAGGGTAAAAAAAAATAATGGATTTGAAAACGTCAAAATTAAGGATTTTTCTACAATGAAAGTTAAATAGCAAAATGAAAAGGGGTATTTACAGCGTTTAAAATTGACAAGAGACTAATATTGAAAAATCTTCAAGGAACTCCCACAAATCAAAAAATCAACAAGATAAAGTCAGAAACCCTCAAAGAAAATGATCAATAACCATGAACAGTCAACTCACAAAAGGGAAATCCTGGAGGCACAAGCACATGGAGAGATGCTCACGTGGATTAGTAATTAGAGAAATGCAAATTAAGCAATAAGGTTCCATCACTTAACAACTACCAACTTAGCAAAAATTAGAAAACTGGATAAAGCCAGTGAGTTTTGAGGATGTGGAGATGTGGGAGACGCTGGATAGTGTTGGTGAGCAGTGTAGAGGGTGCAGCCATTCTGGGGACCATTCTCGAAGTGCTTAGATTAAGCACTCAAATACTCCACGGCCCAGCAAGTCTGCTCCTGGGTGTAGATCACAGAGAAACTCTCAAAGGTGCCCATGTGAGGCCAGTTATTGAGCATTGATTGTGTGGGGAGTGTCCATTTATGGGGAAAGGATGGAATAAATATGGCGGACACACATGATGGAACACTCTGCAGCAGTTAGAAGCAACAGACCAGAAGTACACAGACCAACAGGAAGATACAAACACATTGCTGCATTAAAAAAAAAAAAAAAGAAGAAGAAGAAGAAGAAGGAAATAACCCAATTCTATTTATATACATTAAAACACTTGCATACTATATGATACATAATCTGCTATAACACAAATCAAAATGAAAGAATATGTAACAAGTACATTAGAAAGATTTCTTAAGAGAGAGAAGGAAAAGGAATAAATAATAGATCATAGCCACAAGAGATGGGCTATTAGATAGATAGATAGATAGATAGATAGATAGATAGATAGATAGATAGATAGATAGATAGATAGAATGGGGCAGGGTAGAGAGGTATTTCATCTGTATGTAGAGAGACAAAGAGATGCATTCCAGGAATTGGCTGATACTCTCGTTGGGGCTGGCAAAGTTTGAAATCCATAGGGCAGGCCAGCAGGCTGCAAACTCTCAGGCAGGAGTTGAGGCTGCTGTTACGTCTTTCTCAGGTAAGCCTTGGTTTTGCCTTTAAGACCTTCCAACTGATTGCATGAGGCTTACCTACATTATCAAGAATAATCTCCTTTACTTAAAGTCAGCTGATTGTAGATATCAACGACATCTACAAAATCCCCTTACAACAACTGCTAAGCTAGCGTTGGATTGAATAACCAGACACTATAGACCAGCCAATTTAACACATAATAGTAATCATCACAGATGGTAACCAGATCACATGAGAATAGCCTTTGGCAACAGATTCATTACAGACAATTGGGCATCCAGGGATATCTACTCACAAATACCATCCTGTTACCAAACTCAGATTTGCCTGCTCACTGCTGGAAAGCCAATAATCAAAGCGAAAGTGTCAATAGAAAGGAAGGGGAGAAGGTGGACTCATGTCTAGAGACCAACTCCAAAGATTCTTCTCAGCCATGACAATTTTTAAAGGGCAAAAGGGGAAATGATCTCAGTTGATCATTAAGGTAGGAGGTCAGATTCTTCACCATTTTTCCATTGTGTGCAGACTGCTGGCTTCTCTTGATCTTCCTTTGGATGCTGTCTTGCCTGTGTGGTCCACCTGCAAATTTGCTAAGAGGGAAACTCGGGGTAGAGACTCAACCATTCTTTAACTGCTTAATTCTTCATTCTTACTCCTTTTAATCCAGGGAAGGAATCCACAGGTTAAGCGAGGCATTGTGTACATTCAGTAAAGCAAAGATCAGGAGTGAGGTTAAATGTTACCTAGTGATCTCATTTTTAGGATTAAGGTTTAAGGGGAACAGAAATAGACAAACAGGAAAGGGGCAAAAGAGGGGCTTACAATCCAGGCAGAACAAGGATGGCACCTCCTCTCCCTTCCTTTCTGCATCTCCCCTCCTCACTCCCAGCACAGCTAGAGCTCTGCCCTAGCAAGCAGGTTGTAGTATCATCTTCATTTCACAAATGAGGAAGCATGCTCAGGGTGGTAATTGACGTAACTTGCTCTAGGCCACTTGCCAGAGCTGCTGTGTCATCTCAAGTCAGGCTGAGTCCTTCCACAACAGTAACACTGCCTTCAACATAGCACAGCGTCCTAAGCTTCTTCCTCTGGTCCTGTTAGCAGTCTCTCCCTTGAGCTCTCAGAATAGCCCATAAGAACCTCAGGTATAGCTCTTGCGTCTCCAAATTGTGTCTATTCAATCACCTGTCTTCCCCACCAAAATCCAAATTCCTGGCTCCCCCTGTGTTCCTGGCCTCATCTGATTCTGGCACATACCTGGTATAAGAAAAAAGAGTGCCCAGTGGTCGTCTTTTCCAGAAAAGACTGAGATACAAAGAGGTGGGGGACCTCAGTGTTCACGCTTCTGTGACGACCCTGTCTCTCTGGCAGGGTGTTCCCCAGGACGAAGCTGGGACAGTTTCCTCATCTCACGATGTCTGAAACCCACCCCAATAGAAGGCCCGGTAGTGACCATGAAGAGGGTCCTAGTAATGGCAGGATCCTAGTAAGATCCTGCTGCTGGGACATCCAAAGCTGCCTCCACCTCCTCCAGCCTTAGTTGTTCCACATCTCTCTCGATTCACAGTCCTGAATTCATGAGGGTCAAGGTGAAACGGCTAAAACGCAGAGCCCCAAACACAAGCGCTCCAGCCAAGCATAAACTCATTCCTTGTAAAGGGACAGTCCAGATCACTGCCAGCCGCCCTGTCATCCTCAACTCCACGAGTGTCCCAAAGTCACTGCAGTAAGGCTACTCCAGCCAGAGAAGGAGGGAGAGATATGAAGGATGTGCCTGCAAGGTCTTGGGGCACAGCCTAGCGGTGGCACCTGAAACCCCCGCTCACACTCTGGTCGCCCCAGCTGTAAGGGTGGGGCTGCGAATGTGGGCCCCGCTGGAGGGCCCCCTCCTGCTTTAACACCATTACTACGGAGGAGGAAAGAACTGCCTTGCTGGACACCGGCAATCTCCAGCTGATAGCTTCTGTTGACTCTTCCCTCCCTGCTCCCAGAGAAGTCAGAGTCTCTTTCTGTTGCTTACAATCAAAGGAAACTGAGTGGAGCCAGTAGGTGCCCTAGGTGAGAGAAGGATTCGTTGGTAGGTCCTTTAGAATATCCCCCGGGAGTGGGGTCCTGGGGGAGATGAGCACAGACTACACCTGATGCATCCAGGGTCAGAGGACAGAGGTCAGAGGTCTCATGCAATCAAAGCCTGGGCCTCAGGGAGAGTCTGAACTACAAGGAGGGGCTGCTCTTGGGGACCCAGACCCATAAGGGGACGCAGTGCCTTTGATAAGGATGGGGCCTTATCAAACCAGCCCAGTCCTGTGTATAAGGCAGGCAGAGTGAGGGACCAGGAGCTCGTGCTGAGGGTCCACTGCTTACACACAGACCCCACAGAAGTGACCAGAGGTAGCTAAGGACTTGGTTTCCTGGCCATCGCCTCAGAAGAGTCCAGAAGGGTTTGAGAGGGTGGCCCAGGGCCCAAGCAACTGTGAACATGACCCCTTCCCCAGGTCAGCCCACCATCCTACAGAAACAGAGGTCCCCCAAAGGATTTCAAAGTAGAGGTCTTCATGATCATTGGATGAGCTATTAGGCTGCTTCCATTTCCCAAGTACAACTGAGCCCTCCCGGGTCCGGAAGGACCCAGAACTGAATGGATCAGATTCAGGGACAAAGCCACACACCCAGGAGGGCTGCGGCCACTGCGTCCCTCGGGAGCCTCCCCCTGCCCCTCACCATCCCCCTCTTGGGGGAAGCACCTGTTGACTCCTGTCTGTAACCAAGGGAGATACTCATCCCTCACATATTACCGGCTGGGGCGTTTCCTTAAGTCACACACAAGAAAATGAGAAGGAAAAGGTCCACATAGCTAAAGGGGGTGACCCTGTGCATAGGTGAAAGGACATTGCAAGCTGTTTTATAGGACTCTTACAGGTGTGCATTTCACTTACTCATTTATCTGTGTTTTTACATACATGATCTCATTGGACTCTCAAAGCAACCCATTGTCCGAATAAGAAAACCAAGGACTTCTTATATATTTTTTTTTAATATTTCTTATGTTGGTTTCTTACTTCTAAGTCTGGTGACCTTAGCTTCAGAAATAAGAATAATAACAGTTAACATCTGTGAGCACTTAGTACATACCAGGCATTCTACCGTCATGTATACTATCTTATGTAAGTCCCAGAGCACATAAACAACGCGACGACAGAGGCACTTGTATTATTCTCATTTGACGTATGAGAAAGCAGGCTCAGAACCTGTGATATAAAATCTGAACTTCACAGCATCACAATATCTTAAGGCTGGGTGGTTTCTAGAGCTGACCTAATTCTTTCATCTTCCTCCATCCAGAAACTAAACAGTTGCAGAGATTCAAGGAGGTAATTTCACCACCTCCTCTGGCTACTTGCACAAGGCTCTAAATGTTAATTTCAGGAACCTTTCTTGTTGACGCAGACACAACTATTTAAAAAAAATTTATATTGGAGTATATTTGATTTAAAATGTTGTGTTAGTTTCAGGCGTACAGCAAGGTGATTTAGTTACACATATACATATATCTATGCTTTTTCAGATTCTTTTCCCATATAGGTTATTACAGAGTACTGAGTAGAGTTCCCTGTGCTATACAGTAGGTCCTTGTTGATTATTTACTTTATATATAGTAGTGTGTATATGTTAATCCCAACCTACTAATTTACCCCTCCCCACCTTTTGCCTTTGGTAACCATAAGTTTGTTTTCTATGTCTGTGAGTCTATTTCTGTTTTGTAAATAAGTTCATTTGTATCATTTTTTTAGATTCCACATATAAGTGATGCCATATGATATTTGTCTTTCTCTGTCTGACTTACTTCACTTAGTATAATGATCCATGTTGCTACAAATGGCATTATTTCATTCTTTTTTTATGGCTGAGTAATATTCCATTACACATAGCTACCATATCTTCTTTATCCATTCCTCTGTCGGTGGACATTTAGGTTGCTTCTATGCCTTGGCTATTGTGAATAGTGCTGCAATAAACACTGGGGTGCATGTATTTTTTTGAAGAATGGCTTTTCTCTGGGTATATGCCCAGTAGTGGGATTGCTGGGTCATATGGTGGCTCTATTTTTAGTTTTTTAAGGAGCTTCCATACTGTTCTCCATAGTGGCTGCACCAATTTACTTTCCCACCAACAGCAGACACAACTATTAAGGCATGGAAAATCCCCCCCAAATTAAGCTATAACAAGAGACTCCTGATTGGCCCTGAACCACCTTCTCCCCACTTTATACTCTGCAATTGAGCGGCACCGTGCACATTTTACATTGCTAAGAATTCTGCAGCTCTAAAGTAACTTAAAGTAAGAAGAGGCTTGGAGTAATAACTTTCCTCCTGGGAGGCTCGCTGCTGGCTATAAGCGATCTCGCTAGGCCTTGCTTGTGCCTCAGCGATGGTGTGGTTGTCCAATTCCAGATGGATTTTCTGGGTTTCAGGCCGCATGTCCAGGACTCTAAAAGCTGTGGGTGAATTAAAGCAAACATCACTGTAACACACATTCACTTTCACTTAAAAGGAATCCAAGTCTCAAAAGCAGACAATCCCTTAGGAGCATCTCTTTAAAAGAAATCCACAGTCTCAATGGACATTAGCCCAGGTGGGATCACTGTCAAGCACCCAAACCAGGAAAGCACTTTTGTTAGCAAACCAAACTTGGGTCTGCTCACGTCCGTGCAGTAAAACCAATCTACTGACATTGGGTAGTGATGAAGGAAAGTGCAGTGTTTATTGCAGGGCACCAAGCAAGGAGTCCAAGCAGCTAGTGCTTAAAAGGCTCGAACTCTCTGATGTCTTTCAGGGGAAGGTTTTTAAAGATAGGGCTATGGAGAGGGTAGCAGAGTGCGTGATCAGCTTGTGGGCATTCTTCTGATTGGTTGTTGGTGAGCTAATCAGGAGGCAACATCTTCAACCTTCTGGGTCCAACCGGTCTGCAGTCTATGTGCTGGTGGGCAGCATGCAGCCAAATTCTCCCACCTGGAGGGGGTTTCGGTATCTGCAAAACAGCTCAAAGGACATGGCTCAGAATATTATCTACAGCCCTTGAGGAGGAACAAAAGGTCTTTGACTTTGTTTAATGGCGAAATTATTATTCTTTTGTCATGCTTGACTGTTTCCCTTTGTTTCTGCATTTTCTCACTTCTCTGATTAAATTTGTTCTTAGGAATTAGGGGAAGGCCTAAGAGGCTAAAGTTTTTCTGCAAACAAGAAGCAGGCAGACTTGCAAAGGGTCCTGCTCAGTTACGCTTTCTGTCTTGGACAGGGAATAAGAAATCTCCCAAGGATGGTCAGATCTGCCTAGGAAGCTGTGTGTTTACTTGGTCCTGACAATTGTTAGTTTCATTTGTCAGTTTTCAATTAGACTCTG
This sequence comes from Balaenoptera musculus, assembly GCF_009873245.2. Classification (NCBI taxonomy): domain Eukaryota; kingdom Metazoa; phylum Chordata; class Mammalia; order Artiodactyla; family Balaenopteridae; genus Balaenoptera; species Balaenoptera musculus. The sequence continues at coordinate 30,194,522 of NC_045805.1, read as the reverse complement.
TCCCGCACGCTCCCCTCCATGCTGCCCCCCACCCCAGACAACTTGGGTTTGTTTTGCATGGATGACAAGGATCCCGGATTGGATCTGCACTTTCTCACCTCTTCCAGCCTGCTGGAATCCTCACTCAAACGCACTGTAAACTCTAATTGCTCTTTGTCAAACGTCTGTATTGCTTTTCCGTGTGACTTGTTAATAGTGCTCAGAGAATTTGAGTGGCAAAACCCCTCATTTTTAAAATGCTATTAGCAGGGATGTGACTCTGTCAACATTTGCTGGTAACGATGCTCCAGCCACCTTCTGCTTTTTCAGTTTGGGTGTTTGACCAACATAGAAAAGATGCAGTTTTGGTGGAGAGCCCAGGACAGCAGGTTGTGTCAAACTCACTCATTCTCTGTCCCCTGAATGGCCATGGTGAGGACGGCAAATGTGTCCTGTAGGGGAGACAGCAGCAGCTGGGTAATTTGCTTGAGAAACTTTGCTGAAGAGTTTAGTGCAATGGAGAGGCGCGTCTCAGGTTTGCCAGGGTTCAAGGCACGGCAGTCCTCACAGGCTGGAGCTTAGCGTTTATGCAGAGGTCACGTAAGATAAACTTGCAAAGATGATCCCCATTTCTTGACAATCAGCTGAACAATCCACTTTTGATGACAACAAACACACGGGCCTCATGTAGCAATTTCATTGTTTCCTTTAGAATCTGCAACAGAAAAATAAAAGCTTTAGTCTTAGGGACAGGACTGACCATCAACTTGATTTAATACGGGGCCTGGGTTTTCTTCCCATTTCATCCACTCGTCACCTGCAGGAAAGCAGGCAAGTTGCTTGTCCACATCTCAGGAAACAGTGGGACGGGACGCAGAGGAAGACGGCAGGGCAGAGGGGCAAGAAACTGGAAATACAGCATGTATTCAGTTTCTTGTAAAATAGCTGACCTCACAGACACTAGGGCACCTTGCAGCTTAATGGAAATCGGTAAATGTTTTTTAAAGAGAAGAAATCTCTTTGCATTATTATGAATTACTTTGAAAATAATTAAGAACCAAAGTACTGAGTTTTATCCGAGTGGGTTACTGGTGGGCATCTTTTGTTTGTACCATATTGATGAGGAAGCCTGGACACCAGGCAAGGGGGCTGGGCTAAGGTCAGAAGGTCTGCATTCAAGTCCCAGCTCTGCCCCTCATGATCTGTGGGATCTTGAAGGAATCCCTGTCCTCCTTTTGACCTCGTTTTCCCTGCAGTAGATAACAAGGCAAGGCTGTGGTGTGTAAGGTCTGTGGTTTGTTTGATTGTTTGTTTTTAAGTATTTTGTTTGTTTGTTTGGGGTTTTTTTGGTTTTATTTATTTATTTATTTATTTTTGGCTGTGTTGGGTCTTCATTTCTGTGCGAGGGCTTTCTCCAGTTGTGGCAAGTGGGGCCCACTCTTCATTGCAGTGTGCCTGCCTCTCTTGTTGCAGAGCACAAGCTCCAGACACGCAGGCTCAATAGTTGTGGCTCACGGGCCCAGTTGCTCCGCGACATGTGGGATCTTCCCAGACCAGGGCTCGAACCCGTGTCCCCTGCATTGGCAGGCAGATTCTCAACCACTGCACCACCAGGGAAGCCCAGGTCTGTGGCTTTTAGTGATGTTAGGTTCGGGGCACATGCTGCAGTAGATGGGGCTTGTAGTCCACCCGGACCCACTGAACCCCCTTCTGTGTGTGCACCCACCTCCCCACCTCTGCAGGCTTCGTGTCTAAGGTCTGCACCTGGACTGCTTCTCAGGTCTGCCCCCGGCTCCCAGAGTCAGCTGGGCCCAGAGAACTGAGGCGACTGGGAGTTTACACTCCCCTCCCCCTTAGGCAAGAGCGGATTTGGGTGTGAAAACCCAGCAACTGGGCTGAGCAGATGAACAGAGGAGTGACTGCGGCTCCAGGGCGGCCCCCTCCCTTGGCCTCTTCCCTCCCCCGTCTGCTCTCCCTCACCCTTCCCACTTTCTCCTAGAAGATTTCCTTGGTCTGCTTCTGCAGAACCTGACTTAAAATGCACATCTGATAGGCACAGCAAAATTAATAGTAATCATAAAAGAGCCGTCTGCATCTGAGGTGTGACCTTATGGATAAATAAAGAGGTCTGCACCTGAAACAAATAGGCACCTAGAACTGCAGCACATACCTGAGTCTCCAGGACTGGAGGCTGAGGGGATGTTCTTATGAGGGATCACATCCTGTTTAAAACTCTTCTGCCTCCAAGTGGTCCTAAGGAAGCACCTATGCACCCTGAATTTGTGAGTCCGACAAATCGGGGTAGTGGTGAGAGGCGGTGATGAAGCTTAGAGGTAGAGTGAGAACAGAAACGCTGAGGAAGAAACTTGCTAAGAGCCTATGTTCAGTGCAGTTGAGTGAACTAAGGATGGAGCCAGGGAGCAGAGTGCCATCCCACTTCTCCCCCAGACGCCCAGATCCAGAGGAGTATTCAATGGCCCTTCCCTCCTCTACGGCCACCTTGCCCTTCTCCACCTTCCCCTCATCCTAGGTCCTTCCTTCCTACCCCGATGAGCATGGAATGCCATGTGTCCCACACCCAGTGAAGCCCTGTGGATCTGAAGAAGAACCCATGCCATCACGGTGTCTGTGATCCAGGCAGGACCAGAAGGAGGTGCAGTGGGCATGGTCAGGGGTTTTTTCAAGGGTGTGGAGGAAGGAGTCTGATGGTCATGTCTAGAGGTTAGAAATGTCCTCCTGGAGGTGACCCTTGAACAATGGCAGCAGGAGGAGTGAGACGGGCATTCCAGAAGCATGAAACAGCAGGGCTGCCCAGAGACGATGTCCTGTGGCCACAGTGTGTGTGGTCGGGGAGAGGGGGCAAGAGAAGAGACCAGGTAGCTGGGAGAGGGAAGCTACAGAGGAACCAGCCCAAAGCACCTTCAGTCCACAAAAAGGGACTTGAACTTCATCCTGTGGGCAGTGAGCTGCAATTGATGGGACTGCCCTTCAAGTACCTCCAAGGTCACTCAGAGGCGTCTGAGTCCCTCAGCCTCGAAATCCAGGGAAACTGATTCCTTTTCCCAAGACTCCCTATTCTGGCCCCAGTACCAAAGCCAGAGGCTGCTAATTTCAACTCCCATTAAGCTCTGCTGCAGGACCCCGAAGTCACTTAATGAATAGGAACACGATAACCTGTTCTGCACAAAAGGAGGAATTAAGAGCTCATTTATATCAGTGACAGGGTGGAAGGAGAACAGCAATCTCGCTCCAGCCCGATCTCAGAGATACCAGCCCCAGCTTTATGGAGGCTTAATTAGGTCTCCTCGGTCCTCTTGTTTTCGCTTCGTGTTTGCCTTTTTTAAAACAAAGGAAGAACACCCATCACCTCACACTACCGGACTGCACATTTTATGGAGAGAATACAGACGATGACGTTCTGCTTTCTAACGACTCACAGGGGGTTGAGGGGTGAGAGGAAGGCAGTTTGTTCTGCATGAGGCAGGTGAATAATTACTTTTCCTAATGAACCCTCACTCAAGCAGCACCACCAGCTACCTGCAGAGGATGCTTTACCTGCCGCCCAAGGTGGCTTCATGGCTGGGATGGGGGATGGGTTAGAGCAGGAGGAAGTTGGAACCACAGTCAGCGGTTGCGGTGAAGAGGCTTCCTGTGTGTCTTTTTCATGGTGTTGAACTACCATACGACCCAGCAATCCCACTCCTGGGCGTACACCCAGAGAAAACCATAATTCAAAAAGACACATGCACCCCAATGTTCACTGCAGCACTATTTACAATAGCCAGGTCATGGAAGCAACCTAAATGACCATCGACAGACGAATGGATAAAGAAGATGTTACTCAGCCATAAAAAGGAACGAAATTGGGTCATTTGTAGACATGGATGGACCTAGAGACTACCATACAGAGTGAAGTAGGTCAGAAAGAAAAACAAATATCATATATTAATGCGTATATGTGGAATCTAGAAAAATGGTACCGATGAACTTATTTGCAAAGCAGAAATAGAGACACAGATGTAGAGAAAAAGACATATGTATACCAAGGGGGGGAAGGGGGCGCGGGAGGAATGGGGAGATTGGGATTGACATATACACACTACTGATACCATGTATAAAATAGATAACTGATGAGAACCTACTGTATAGCACAGGGAACTCTACTCAGTGCTCTGTGGTGACTTAAATGAGAGGGAAATCCAAAAAAGAGGGGAATATATGTATACATATAGCTGATTCACTTTGCTGTACAGCAGAAACTAACACAACATGGTAAAGCAACTATACTCCAATAAAATAAAATAAAATAAAATGTTACCAAATCAAAAAAAAAAAAAAAGAAAAGAAAAGAAAATGTGAATGACTCAGGAAATTCACGAGAAAGGCACCCAGAAGGGAGTACAAGTGGGGAGTATGTGCAAGACAAAGACAGATGCCAGAGCCAGGAGACCTGGGCTCACAGCTGTGTGATGCTGGGCGAGTTATTCATCTCTCTGAATTTTGGTTGACTCGTCAGTAAAACATAGTGAAATTAGATCCAGTGACCTCCAGGGCACCATCCAATTCCTATAGGCTTCATGCCCGTGAAGAAAGGGTGACACCCCAGAGGTCGAGCTAGAGGTGGGGAGACAAGGTGACCCCAGGACGACAGAAGGACATGCATGTCCTCTGAGGGCCTCCACTGGTTTCAGATGATATCCAAAAAAAGCCAAAAGATATTTCACCCCAGACTCTCAAAGCCATATAAGCCAGCCTGGACCAGAGTCCCCAAATGTCTCCCTCAACCCCCAATTCTCTGAGGTTGGTTTTGTGCCAGAGAGACTCTGAATTGGAGCCTCAGCTAAGCCTGGAGAACCAGCCTGGCTGAATTATCTTCCTCACCATCCGTCGCAGAGATGGGCACTTGCATTTTTCCCTCTTGAGCAATTCCGCTCTGTCCTCTGGCATCACTGTCTCCATGTGTGTAGTTATGGTGGGGCAGTCGGAGCTGGAGTCCAGCCCGAATAGGAGACATAGCCAGTGGTTGGGGCTGGGAGACCAAGCTCATGTCAGAAATACAGAAGTCATGATCAGCAAAGAGATTCAACACAAAGAAAAGAAGGCCAGGAACACAAGAGACCAAAATAAAGGCATCCAGTCAGAGTCATAAGCTTAGAGAAGGGATAGAAAACTACAGCCCGGGGGCCAAATCCAGTATATTGCCTGCTGTGTAAGTAACATTTCACTGGAGCACAGCTACACCCAAGCACTTACATGTGGTCTAGGGTTGCTTTTGCATTAAAACAGCAGAGCTGAGTGGTTGCAAAAGGAACCGTTGCCCACAAAGTCAGAACTACTCACTATGTGGGACTTTACAGAAAAGGCTGGACGTTACCAGCTGTGAGTGTGGACTCAGGTTGCTCCCCTATTTCTGCACGAAGACTTGACACTCGAAGCCTCCCACCTGACCTCCAAGCAGAGCTTCTTTCGGGAGCCAGGCTGCTCGGGGCAAGTCCCATGGAAGCAGCAACCCCTGGTCTATCTCCTCCACCCTTGGGAATGGAGAGGACAGCTCTGCTGTCTCCCAGCTTCACCCACATACTCGGCCATGCTCCTGAGTGCTCCCACACCCCAGGCAGGGCATGTCAGCCCTTCATCTTTTCTGATCAACACAGGAATCTAATTGTGCAGGAGGTCACTCTGATCCACCCACTAGTTGAGTTGCTACTGAGCACCCACTCTGGGCCGGCGCAGCACTCAGGTCCTGGGAGGGAGCCTGCTGCCCACAGCCTGCTGTCTGCAGTCCTCAGCAGTGGGCATGCAGAAATCCCTGCTCCCAGGTCAGACAATTACTTATGATTCATAAATGGCAACTAGCCAATTCGCAAAAGACGTAAAAGTGGAGAAAGAGTAGGGCTGTGAAGAAAGAACTCACACTGCTACTTCCGCCCAGGGTCCCTCCTGGCTCCCCCATCACTCTTTGAGCAGCTCCAGCTTCACTTCCCGGCCTCCCCCAGATGGTGGCAGTGGCGCCCCCCTCCGCCCTAGAGCTGCCTCTGTGCAGGTCTCCATCCCACATGGAAATAACCCCCTCCCATCCAGCATCCTCCCCCCAGACCCTTAGTGCCTCCAGGGCAGGGCTGTGTTCTATCCATCTTCCCATCTCCAACTGGGATATTACACAGTAAGAAGTAAAAGGTTTAGAAACCAGCAGGCAAATGCCTGGTGCATCTGCTGTAAGAGGGCGGGGGTCCTGACAGGGGAGGTCTCCTGAAGAACAGCACGACTGAGAGACCCTCAGAGAAGGAAGTCCCAGGAGGATGTCCCGTCCCAAGCAGGCAGGCTGCTGTAAAGGGAATTACTGCTCCCTGGGAATCCGTGGTCCATCCCCTGGTCCTCTCCTGCTGCTCCAGACCCCTGCTCCCTTAGCCCCCTCCACACCCACTGCCAGCTCACTCATCCCCAGCTGCTACACCAAGAATCCCAGAAGCAGTTCTAAGTCACAAAATCACCACCTGTCAGAGGCTGAGGGCCTTCAGGATCCCAGGCTGGGGCTTCACCGATATCCCACAGAGCCCCGGGGTGCGATGGAGACACCCCAGGATCCACCTACACACACACAGTCTGGGGGGACATTCTGCTTGGAAGGGCTCTGGGCCCCCCGAACCCTCCCCTTCTCAATCAGAGCAGATGTCCTTTTGAGTTGACTTGTAATAATCATAGGTTTGGCTTCCACAAGAAAGGTCTTTTTTTTTTAACATCTTTATTGGAGTATAATTGCTTTACAATGGTGTGTTAGTTTCTGCTGTATAACAAAGTGAATCAGCTATACATATACATATATCCCCCATCCCCTCCCTCTTGCGTCTCGCTCCCACCCTCCCTATCCCACCTCTCTAGGTGGTCACAAAGCACAGAGCTGATCTCCCTGTGCTATGCAGCTGCTTCCCACTAGCTATCTATTTTACATTTGGTAGTACATATAAGTCCATTATGCCACTCTCTCACTTCGTCCCAGCTTACCCTTCCCCCTCCCTGTGTCCTCAAGTCCATTCTCTACGTCTGCCTCTTTATTCCTGTCCTGCCCCTAGGTTCTTCAGAACCTTTTATTTTTATTTTTTAGATTCCATATATATTTGTTAGCATACAGTACTTGTTTTTCTCTTTCTGACTTACTTCGCTCTGTATGACAGTCTCTAAGTCCATCCACCTCACTACAAATAACTCAATTTCGTTTCTTTTTATGGCTGAGTAATATTCCATTGTATATATGTGCCACATCTTCTTTATCCATTCATCTGTCGATGGACACTTAGGTTGCTTCCATGTCCAGGCTATTGTAAATAGAGCTGTATTGAACATTGTGGTACATGACTCTTTTTGAATTACAGTTTTCTCAGGGCATATGCCCAGTAGTGGGATTGCTAGGTCATATGGTAGTTCTATCTTTAGTTTTTTAAGGAACCTCCATACTGTTCTCCTTTTTGACCCACCTCATAGAGAAATGGAAATAAAAACAAAAATAAACAAATGGGACCTAATGAAACTTAAAGGCTTTTGCACAGCAATGGAAAACATAAACAAGACGAAAAGACAACCCTCAAAATGGGAGAAAATATTTGCAAATGAAGCAACTGACAAAAGATTAATCTCCAAAATGTACAAGCAGCTCATGCAGCTCAATATGAAAAAAACAAACAACCCAATCCAAAAATGGGCAGAAGACCTAAATAGACATTTCTCCAAAGAAGATATACAGATTGCCAACAAACACATGAAAGGATGCTCAACATCACTAATCATTAGAGAAAGAAATGTCTTTTTAAAATAATGACTCTGCCAGTAAGACAAGATGGAAAACCTTGAAGACTGAAAAAGGAAGGTCAGGTGTCCAAGGTCACAAGATCAGGAAATGACAGATCATGGTCCAAAATTGGGCTTTTCCACTCCCTGCCCCTCCTCCTCCCTCCATCACCAGCCTCTGGTGGCAGCAATAAGCCAGTTCCAAACCCATTGGCACTTCAGGGCTCTGGCTTAAGCTCATCCTTTTTTTAAAAATTTATTTATTTTTTGTTGAAGTACAGTTGCTTATAATTTTGTGTCAATATCTGCTGTACAGCAAAGTGATTCAGTTATGCATCTATTTTATTCAATGATGTATTTCAAGTGCCTCAAACAGTGCCTGGCTCATAGTAGCCCCCCCACAAATACTTGTTGAATGAATGATGGGTGGATGGATGGATGGGTGGATGGATGGATGGATGGATGGATGGATGGATGGATGTGTGGATGGGTGGATGGATGGATGGATGGATGGATGGGTGGGTGGATGAACACAAGCTGGTCTGTATATTAACACACAGTCCCTACCAGGAGGTGGGTGGCCACATGACATCTCTTGGCTACTGGGCAGCCCACAGCCTCTATCTTCCTTAACCTCCCTGGTTTGTGAGGCTGTCCTACAGGTGGCACCCCTCACTGGGTGAGAGTCCAGGCTGGGTGGTCCAGCCTGCATGTCTGCCCTCAGCAGTTGATCGGGATAGGGAGTTGGTGCTGAGCCTCAGGTCTGGTGGGTGACAGGAGCCTAGAAACAGGAAAATGAGTCCGGAGGGAGGTCCAGAGTGCAAGAAGATTCACGGAGGCGTATATGTAGGGAGAAAAATGAGGTCACGATGTGTGATTAGGGACTGAGTCTGTGATGACGTGGGTCACTGCTGGGGTCCGTTCTGTGAGGGTGTTGCTGGCATCAGCACAAGACAGGCTTTCAGACTTTTCTCCGTGAATGCATAGACCCTGGCAGACGTGCTCACCACTGGACGGCCCGTTTCTAGAACAGTACCTGGCACTAGAGGGTGGATGATGGGATGACTGGATGTCTGTAGAAAGGGGATCTACAGTAGGATGAGAGAGTCCTCAGTCTGGTAGCTATTACAGTTCCCCAAATCTAAACTTTTTTCTAGTAGCCTGACACACGCCTCCCACACCTGTGATCAGAAAGATGTCTTTGTGCAATGGATGCTTATACTGCAGCCGTTCTGTGGTCTGTTCTGTGGCTCCAGAGGCAAATCACCTGGGTTTGAACCCATCTGTGTGGCCCTACACAACACTGCTTCATCTATCTTTAGGGCCGCATTTCTTCATCCATAAAATGGGGTAGTAATACTTCCCACATCATAATGCTGTCAGGCCTGGCTCATATACTCACAGCATTTATCATTCCTGGATGGGGGTCTGGAACTGCTCACTGTATTCCTAGTCAGTGGCGGGGTCCTGCACCCTCTAAGTACATTTCTGTGAAATCGTAATACCGTAGATGCTCACTTGATTCCAGGTTTCAGCCTGTACCTCAGTTTTGGTTGTTGTGACCTTCCTCTCCCCCTCTTTTGTATCCCTTGGATGTTTAGACCCACCAGGAGCTCACTTTGCCCCACTTCATGGACACTGGCACCTTCTTGAAAAGAGCTGGTGAGCGGCCCCGGCTTGGGCCCGGAAGCTATGGTTTGGACTTTACCCTAGGGCAAGGGGGGACCCTCGGAAGGTTTTGATCAATGAAGTGACACAACATAAAAAACCTGTAGGCTTCCCTGGTGGCACAGTGGTTAAGAATCTGCCTGCCGATGCACGGGACACAGGTTCGAGCCCTGGCTGGGGAAGAACCCACATGCCGCGGAGCAACTAAGCCCGTGCGCCACAACTACTGAGCCTGTGCGTCACAACTACTGAAACCCGCGCTCCCAGAGCCTGTGCTCCACAACAAGAGAAGCCACCGCAATGAGAAGCCCGCACACCACAAGAGTAGCCCCCTCTCGCCACAACTAGAGAAAGCCTGCGTGCAACAATGAAGACCCAACGCAGCCAAAAATAAAAATAAATAAAAAATAAACTTATTAAAAAAAAAAACCTGTAGGGGCAAGGATGGACAATGATGTGGCCTGGGCCAGACTGGTGGCAGTAATGACGCTGAGAATTTGGTTAGATTCTGGATGTATTCTGAAGGTAGAGCCAGTAACGGCCCCTCATAGATTGGATAGATTAAAGAAATTGAGGAGTCAAAGATAACAGCCAGGGCTTCCCTGGTGGCGCAGTGGTTGAGAATCCGCCTGCCAATGCAGGGGACACGGGTTCGAGCCCTGGTCTGGGAAGATCCCACATGCCACGGAGCAACTAAGCCCGTGAGCCACAACTACTGAGCCTGCGCATCTGGAGCCTGTGCTCCGCAACAAGAGAGGCCGTGATAGTGAGAGGCCCACGCACCATAATGAAGAGTGGCCCCCGCTTGCCGCAACTAGAGAAAGCCCTCGCACAGAAACGAAGACCCAACACAGCCAAAAAAAAAAAAAAAAAAAAAAGATAACAGCGAGATTTTTGGCCTGAGCAACTGTGAGCACTGAATTGCTGTACAGAGATGGGAAAGGCCACCAGTGAAACAAGTCTGAAGCAGGAAGCCAGTAGTTCAGCTTTGACATGTGGGGTTTGTGGTGTCTGTTGGCACCCAAATGGAAGTGTCAGAAAGGGAGTTGGACGCGTGAGCGTGCAGTTTGTGCAGGGGCGTGGAGCCTGGAGATGGAAGCTGGGAGTCATCACTTATAGATGGGGATTAAAGCCCCCATACTCCTAAGATTGATATGGGAGTGAGTGTACTGCAGAAGAAAAGAGGTCTGCAAACTACGCCCCAGGGAAGAACTAGCAAAGGAGACTGGGGAGGCCCCTGGACCCACTGGACCTGCAGAGGACACACTTTCAGTCCCTGCTGCCAGGAGTCTCAGGGGCCAGACAAGACGGAGCTGAAACCTCAGCCCTGCCTCTCCCCTGAAATCCCCCTCCCTCCTTCTCCTAGGTTGAGCCTTTAAAAGTAACAGATCTGGAATCCAAGGAAGTACTCTTGAATCCTTAGGCAGAATATCTTGAGAAGGAGGCATCCTGTTAGTATTTCCCCATAGAAATTGCTGCTAGGGCAAGTCTATGAGAAGCAATATTCGCCCAGGCTCATGACTTGTGAGTCGGCTGTCCGGCCGCTGTCCAGCCAGGAGTCCAGTGCCCAGCGCTGCTGTCATGCCTGTCTATGCAGAGCCTCTGGTCTACCTGCCCCCGACATGGGCTTCCAGGCAAGTTTCCCCTCCCAGCTGCCCCCTCTCCTATTTGGGTAATTGACCCTGAATCCTTTAGGGCATATGTGACTCTGGTCTGAGAGGATCTCTGTGGCTTCCGAGTCACATAGCTCAGAACCCCAGGAGCACAGCCACTCCTGCCAGGCCAGCAAACAGCTGTGGTCAGGTGACCGGGTGCTGGGGACCAAGAAGATGGGAGGGGGCGAGGGAACAGGCAGCTTGTTACCTCAACACTCATCACCTCTGCATGAAATTTCAAGCCAGCGCCATGAAAAACCAAACACATCAACTTAGACCTCAAAAAGTAAAACGTAGTTTAAGAAAAGTGTCTGGCATGGAGCACGTGCCCCCCAAACCATTGTGGGTTTTTGTTTTTTTTTTAATTTTTAAAATTTTATTTACTTATTTATTTATTGGCTGTGTTGGGTCTTCGTTTCTGTGCTAGGGCTCCCCCTAGTCGCGGCAAGCGGGGGCCACTCTTCATCGCGGTGCGCGGGCCTCTCACTGTCCAGGCCTCTCTTGTTGCGGAGCACAGGCTCCAGATGCGCAGGCTCAGTAATTGTGGCTCACGGGCCCAGCTGCTCCGCGGCATGTGGGATCTTCCCAGACCAGGGGTCGAACCCGTGTCCCCTGCATTGGCAGGCAGACTCTCAACCACTGCGCCACCAGGGAAGCCCCAAACCATTGTTTTTAACCATCATCATATTAAGAGTTTCGTGATTTGTTTCCTGTTTCTCTGCATTTTCTATTATCTTTTAGGCTGAAAGTAAAGGATCAGAAGGAGGGATTCCAGCATCTCTTTAGTTCTTTATTTCTTCCCAAATATGAAACCTCTGTATTTATGTTGGGAAGTCATTTCGAAGAACATTTATCAGCAGTTAGAAAAGAAGGCTGTGCTCTCTCCGAGCACCTGCCACAGCAGGTCCAGAAGAGTCGCAGTTGTCCTGGTGCTTGTCCGTGTCCCTCCTGGACTCTGGGCCCACGGAAGGCAGGCACTGTGTCTCTTTCATACAACCGGACAAGTCTCTCTACCCAGTTTCCTTCATCTCTCCCCCCTCCTCCCCAGAACGCTAACGATTTTGCCTCATCCATTATAACAAGGATCCATTGAAAGGGTTAAAGACTTATCTGCTTTAGTTTATGTTTCTAAGTATAAAAGGCAATAAACGTCACCAAGAATGTACCCCGAGCATTCGTTCTCTCTGATGCATTAGCAGAAGCAATCAATATAAATCACGTTTGTCCAGGAACAGAATTCGGTGAAGTCACGCCTCTGAGCGGCTGGGGCAGGGTGGGGGGTGGCGGGGGCGGGGGGGGGCGGGGGTGGTGGCGGTGGCGAGTGAACAGCGCTTTTTCTAGGCGAAACCTGCCACCGTGTGGCATAGGCTGGAACTGCAGCCACCGCTCCGAAAAAGCCCGGGTCCACTTCACTGTCGCCGCAAAGACCAAAGGTCAAAATGTCGCTAAGTGCCCCGCCACTTTCAATCAGCTTAGGCCACCAAGGGGACATGAGGATAACAAGTGGTTTAGGCTTAGAAATCAGGCCCCCGGCTCCGATTCCTTCTGTGCTAGACCGGGTCACCCCACCCTCCGCCCTGCCCCCCGAGGAAAGAGCCACAGACCATCAAACGGAGGAGGGAAGCTGCGGCTCACCTAGTTCCTTCTCTCTTTTTTTAAAGGGGAGGCGGCAGGATGGCTGAGATTTCTCACTGTGGTGCCGCGTCCTTTGTCTTGGTGGTTGATAGACAAAGGACATCCCCAGAGATCCCCCTGTCGGGGGCACGTGGGTCCGCAGAGAGTGGAGGGAGGCGCCCCTCCCGCTGCCGCCGCCAGCCCCTCGGAGGGAACCCCTCTTGCATCAGCCGCGGGCGGGGGGCGGGGCACCTTGGTTCCTAGCCTGTCCGAGCTGAGGGGCCAGTGCGGTGGCTCGCAGGACAGGGCCCCCCGAGTCCAGGGGAGAGCTGGTCTGTAAACCCGCGACCTCCAGGGGGGATGGAGGCCCCCGCGAGGTCAGCGCCAGGCCCTCTGCACATCCCTCCCTTCCCACCCGGCTGCGGGGCCCACGTCTGGGGTAGACAACACTTTCGAGAGTACAACGAATGGGGGGAAGGGGGGGTCCGGAGACCTCACGGGGTTGAGGTGGTGGTGAAGGGAGTCCCGGGCCTGCTCTGCTCTCTCCGAGCACCTGTCACAGCAGGTCCAGAAGAGTCGCACTTGTCCTGTTGCTTGTCCGGGTCCCTCCTGGACTCTGGGCTCACGGAAGGCAGGCACTGTGTCTCTTTCATCCATGAAAAGCACAGGGCCTGGCGCACATCCGGACAAGTGGTAGGTGCTCAATAATGTCTGATGGAAGGAGAAAGGGGGGTGCAGAAACAGAGTGATGTGACACGGAGACGTGTCCCAAGTGGATGCGACCAGAGCATTGGTCAAGTGATTTATATGAGGCAAATAACCCACCCAGCCCTGCTTCCTCACTAACCAGCAATACAAAACCTCGGACACTTCTAATCCCCGACATATACTCCTATATGGCTGTGGACGGGAGGCTGTTGTTTCGTTCTTTTAATTCTTCATCTCAAATCTACCAAAAACATTAAAAGGATAGAACAATGAAAGCAGTATGTCTTTCACTTAAGCTTACTCTTTCTTGGTTTATCCTTCCCATATTTCTTCTTTGCAAAAATAAACAAATCCATACACACATCCATATTTTCATCTCCCCACGTTTCTCACCCGGGAGTTAACAGAATAAAGGCAACTGTTTTGCATTTTGCTTTTCCCCTCCCTGTTCATATATTCCGAAAACGACTCGATGTCAGTCATCCTAGAAATCTTCCTCAGTTGCCTCTGCTGCTAACCGCGCTCTGTTATGTGAATATTCCACAGTTTATGCAACCAGTCGGCTAGGGATAGGCTTTTAGCTTGTTTCCAGTATTTTGCCATGACAAATACCTGTAATAAATAACTTTCTGCATATAGTGTTTTACATTTGTGAGGATATGTTTTCAGGGGAAATTTCTAGAAATGGGATTGCCGGTCAAAGGTTAAATGCATATGATGCTTGGTTTGCTATTTCCCACCCACAGGGGCCGCCCCATTTTGCACACCTGCCATCACCGGATGGGAGTGCCCATTCCCCACACCGGGGCCAGCAGCGTGCTGTTACGCCTTTGAACTTTTGCCAGATTCATAGGTGAGAAATGATATCTCAGTGTGGTTTTAATTTGCACTCTTCTTTTTACAGTAAAGTTGAACTTCTTTTTTTTTTAAATAAATTTGTTTATTTGGTTATTTATTTTTGGCTGCGTTGGGTGCTCCTTCCTGCGCGTGGGCTTTCTCTAGTTGCGGCGAGCGGGGGCTACTCTTGGTTGCGGTGCGCGGGCTTCTCATTGCGGTGCCTTCTCTTGTTGCAGAGCACGGGCTCCAGGTACATGGGCTTCAGTAGTTGTGGCTAGCGGGCTCAGTAGTTGTGGTGCACGGGCTTAGTTGCTCCGCGGCATGTGGGATCTTCCTGGACCAGGGATCGAACCCGTGTCCCCTGCATTGGCAGGCGGATTCTTAACCACTGCGCCACCAGGGAAGTCCGAAGTTGAACATCTTTATAAGATTCATTTACATCTATTTTTCTGTGAACTGCCTGTCCATTACCTGCTCAATTTTTTCTATCAGGTTTCCAATCTTGTATCCCTCTCAATTTCTAAGAGTTCTAGAGTGATCACTCCAGCATCTAGGAAATATATTGTAAATATATTCTCCCAATTTGTCACGTGTTATGGCATTTTTCTACATTTAAAAATTTTTTTTTAATTTCGTGTTGTCCAACTTGTCAGGCTAATCCTTTCAATACAGCATCGCATGGCAGTGGACATGTAGGACATCTCTCCTTGTTCCTGACATGATGGAAAAGCCTCTATTGTTCTACCAGTGACGTGGCTTTAGGCCCAAGGTGTAATGATACACCTGGTAATGTAATGGTACACACACACACACACACGTTAAAGAAGTGTCCATCCATTACTATTTTACTGTGTGGTCTTTTTTTTTTACGTTTTATTTTATTTATTGATTTATTTTAATAGATCTTTATTGGAGTATAATTGCTTCACAATACTCTGTTAGTTTCTGTTGCACAACAAAGCACATCAGCCATGTGCATCTACATGTCCCCATATCCCCTCCCTCTTGATCCTCCCTCCCATCCTCCCTATCCCACCCCTCTAGGTCATCGCAAAGCACCGAGCTGATCTCCCTGTGCTGTGCTGCTGCTTCCCACCAGTGAACTATTTTATTATAAGGAATAGTTCTTGGTTTGTGTTGAAGGCCTATATCCATCCACAGACTTGCAAGATTTTCCTATATTATTTAATATGGTGAACTATATTAATCAATTTTCTAATATTAAACCATTTTTGCATTCTTAAAATAAATTTCACTTGGTCATAATGTGTTATTTTCTTAACATGATATTAAATTCTTTCTGCTACTATTTGCGATTTTGCCTAGATATTCATAAGTGAGAATAGTCTGCAGTTTCCTCTTTTTATGATCTCTTTAGCACATTTATTGTATAGCAATATTGTATTGTTCCATAAAAATAATTTGAAAGTCATTCTTTTTAAGCTCTGAAAAAATTGGTATAATATTGGTCTTTCAAGTCTTGATAGAAATCACCTTTGAAATCATCTGGGTTTGGTGAGTTTTTTTCAATGGTGTGGTTTTTGGATGACCGTCTGTATTTCTTTGATGGAAATTAGTCTGTTTAAGAGTTTCTCTATTGAAATCAGTTTTGGTAAATTGCATTTTCCCAGGGAATTCTCCATTTCATCTAGGTTTTAAAATTTATTTGCATAGTGCCTTTGTGATACTATGATATAATAAGAAATATACATTTGGTCTTTGTAGGGGTGGAAAATTTTTTCCTTCTTTTCTAGGTTTTTTTGATGATATAATAATCAAATTGACCCAAGACAGATTAACAGGAGAAAAACAAATTTAATTTTGTACATACAGGAGTCTCATAAAAATACGAGACCCAAAGGCAGTCAGACAATTGAGGTTTACATGTCAAAAAGGAATGAGATGGGGGCTAGGATCAAAGGGATCATTCAGGGCAATTCAGGGCAATTCACAGGAAGCTAAGAGCAGATGTTTGGTAATAGATGTTTACACTGTCCATGCAGGAAAGTTTTCCAGATTAAAAAAATCATCTCTGGTAATAGTTCTTATTCCGGGCCAAGTCCTCTGTCTAAAATATTTCAGTCAGTTAAGGGAGAGGTCAAAGTTCTTCCTGAGCCTACTGGGTCTGGATCACCTTCAGCCATCACGCCAAAGGGGCGCATTTTGGGGTGGCCTCTTCTGGCACAGAGCTTCCAAAACCCTTTCAATTTCCTGATTGACAGGAGTGATAGGAGCATCTTTTGTTATAATATTTCCTCTTAGTCTCCAGTTCCTGATACGAGAGCTTCTAAGACACTGGGAATCTCCTGAGTGATAGGAGAGAAGTTTGCAAGCTAATGAGATGGCTGGCGGCTGGAGAGGCCCTGGGCAGCATGCAGATGGGGGCAGCTTGTCAGAAAGACCTAGCCAAGAGTGCAGAGGTGGCGCCGCAGTCTAATTTCCCCGCCCAGGTGTGTCTCTCAGCCTTCTAAGCACGATTTTATCTGAGTCCTTCCACCACTGGGACCCAGAGGCACTTGCTCTGTTCTGCACAGTCTCCATCCCTCCCCGCGGTGGTGAGGGCTCCAGCACCGCCCCCCTGGGCTTCAGATGTCTGTTCCTTACTTACTGAGAGTTGCCGTGTTCCCTCTCTTTCAGGTGTGCTGTAGACATGGGTTACAGGTCCCGTCATGCGCCCTCCTTCTCGCTCTGTGCGGTTTCTGCAGAACCTGTGGAGAGATTCCAAGTTTGGCAATTACCACCATCCTAAGAGCTCTTGGTAGTTCCTCGACTGACTTTTGAAGACTGCTTTTTCCTTCAAAACTTTTTCTGAAATTTCTTAACTTGGCTTCACTTATTTAAAAAGTGTTGAGTGGTAAATGAGGAAGCTACATAAGCGGTCGGACTCAGCCATCCCCTAGCCTGGGGCATAGGTAAGAGACATTTTCTGTGTCCGGAATGTTTAGAAGGTTCAAAGACCCCAAAGGAATCCTATATCCTCAAATCCTCTTTCTCTTCTGCCTCTTCCTACCACCTGGTCCTCCCAGCCTACCTACCTTCTACCACCATCTTGTAAGTAGGAGCACAGGTTCTACTCACAGTGGAAGTCAAATAAGCAAACGACCCATATACAGTCTAGGGCGCCAAGACTGTGGTCAGAAGATTAGACCCAGGTCACTTCTCGCCGCCCAGTTCCAAGTCCTGGGGACAGTCATGTAGCTCTCTGAACTCAGTATCTGTGTATATAAGCTAGATAGCTATCTCACATCAGGAGATTTTGTGACTCTCTTATGAAACATGAAGATGCTTTAAAAAGCAGAAAATGCCATAAAAATGTGAATCACATTGATACAAGCCAGCGACAAACATATAGATGTCACATCACACATTTCAGTAAGATTAGTGACCAACCTGGGTGTAGAGTCATTCTAGGCATTGGTGACAGAACACAAGGGTCAAAGGAATAATCACCTTCGCCATGGAATTGAACACCTGCTGGGAATATTCTCTAAGTACCACAGGGATGGAGGTACGTGGTGTGAATTGCAAAACCCTTAATTAGGTTCATAATAGTTTCCTTGGGCAATGGGCAGTTTTGTACCAGGCCATTTGGGGACCAAACTAGGAAAAGAGGCGGCAGCCCCTGGCATCTTGAGAAAGATTTTTAACTGTTTCTTCTCCTTCCCATCTTTATTTATTCTAAGAGCAGAAAACAGGAATTGGAGAAGCCTACAGCGTCTTCTCTGGTTCTTGGCTTGCTAACCCTTTTCTGGGGTCTTAAACAAGTGAAGAGTGAGAGTAGCTTTTTATAGAATTTTGAGAAAGAAGCAGCACTGGAGGTGGCTCAGTCTCAGGGCGGCTGCATGAGGATTATATCCACTTAGTTGGTTATAATCTGATTTGTCTCCAGCCCTGCCCTTCCTATAGGTCTTTGGGGGCCACCAGGGAAGACACCATCTTCTCTGTACTCTAGAACTCCCTGATTTGGTAGATAGTTATTAGTTAGTGTCTTTGATAGCTTTCCTCTGGAAAATATCTCAGCACCTAATTTATGTTTCCTACTTTTACCTAATCCTCTTCTCTGCCATCATCTTAGAAAGCTAACAACAAATGAGAAGTTACAGCACCTATAATACATATATTTAGTAGACTCCGTTCGTTACCCAAGCCGTGTCTGTTTCTCCTTCTTCCTTGCTAATAGATCCTATTTTGTATAAGTATCTACCCTGTGTCATTCAGGGGAAGTAGATCCCATTCCCAGGGGTAGATCCCACTTCGTCTGAGCCAATTCTGGTAATTCCATCCCCCTGCCAATGATTGGCTTAATAACAGACACAATTCTGGCCAGTGATACATGATGGGACATATACCAAGGCGCTTTTGAGAAGGAATCTGTCACTCCCAAGAATGAGATGAAGGAGGACACCTCCCTTTTGTCACGTCTGGACACAAAGCCTGGAGCAGCCCCAGGTACTATGCTCCAGCCTTAGAACGAAGCCAGACCTCTACTTATGTGGAATAATGAATTGTCTTTTGTTTAAACTACTTATGTCAGGGTTTTTTGTTCCAGCAACTAAAACCATCTAATATAATAATGACAGTAACATAAAAAGCTTCTGTTCAAAAATTTCCGTCCAGAATCATCCATACCCAAGAAGTATACTTCCACCTCATTATAAAACCTTGACGGTGAAAATGTTTATGTGGCAGAAGTGAGTGACTTGGATGTACGAAGATTTCCCTCACAATCCCTTTAAACCACAAAGTGTGCAAATTTTATACAAAGATACCTGAGTTATACACCTAGGAACTTTTCAAGAGAAGCCTTGTTTTAAAAGGGTGTACTTCAGGTGTATAATATTTCACTTCCGAGAAAGTAGAAGCTATGCCTTTGACTTCTTAACAAAGAAGAAGACAGGTCACTCACAGGAGCCACCAGCCCTTGCCTACTTATGAAGGGGAAACCGGATGGAGTCCCCATCACCGCCCATCTTGTGTGCTTCTCAGATAGTTACTTCCGGAGCCCCCAGAGCCTATTATTCTAACCAGCCAGCCCAAGGCTGTCATCTCATTGAAGATGAAAAGAACGTAAAACTTGAGGGTTTAATGCCCCCAAATATCACCAGAAATCCTGATTTTAAAACAAAGTAAAACTACTTTGTTTTAAGTCTCTGCCATAAGGAAGAACATCACCTTGGCTGCGTCTTAGCCGTGTCTTGGAAGGGGAGAGTTAGAACTGGGCTATTTCTAGGGCTTTGGTGTCTCGGCTCAAGAGACACCACTTGGGTTGAGTCTTTCAAGGCAGGGAACTGACGGGGGAGATTCTGTGATAAAATAGTTTAGGAGTGATGGACACAGCAAAGCAAGACTCCTGAGACAAGTCTTAATATGTAAACTCTTACCTGAGAGTAAGAGCTTGGCCAGGTGAACAGACAGTTGTCGCCAATAAGAGAATAGTGAAGTTGTTTACAGGTTTGTAGTATTATATTTCCCAGCAAAGTTTCCCTGTAGCAAACAACTTGGTGATGTTGACACAGCTGGTCTCAGTGTTGTCACAAAAGATCATATATCTCAGGGAGCAAGAGAGAAAGGTTTGAATTCAGAGGCAAAGGGAGAAACTGCACGTCTCCTGTTATGTTGCCCAATATTCCCCACTACATCCTGTCCAAAAAGTAGCCTTGTTTGGTTTGGTTTTTAAGGACAGTGACTTCTTAATGAGCTCTAACAATACGCATGAGTTCACGCCAGGTGTTCTGTACCAAATCATGGCCATGCCTATGTGACCTTAGGCAAGTCGCAAATTCTCTGAGCCTTTATTTCCACAACTAGAAAAAATAAATAATACATTCCAGAGTTGGTATGTGGATCAAACCACCTGACGCATGCAAAGTGAACTTAGCATGGTACCTGGAATTGCTCAATACGTATATTGATTTCCTTTCTCTTTCTTCAAAGAACTTACAAAACTTTTGGAGGGGCAAGAATAACATAGTTGACAGGTTAATAGCAAAGTCTGAGACTGCATGAGACAACAAATGCCAAGTGGGTCAAGTAAGTGCTAGAGACAACAAGCTTTGGAGGCTGGGGTGTGTGGGTGTGGGGTGTCAGGACGGGTCCACGGGGAGGCAAGCTTGAAGGTTCTTGGTATTCTTCTCTGATTCCTCCTGGGAAGAGTCCAAGAGAGCATTTGCTTCAGTCCCAAGACTCCAGAGTTGCAAGTACTACCCGTGTATGGTTGTGGGATACTCCACTTCCCCTCAGGAGTTCACGTAGCCCAGACCTCCACATCTGAGCGCACCCTGATGCACTGTAGGTAATTCAGCTGTAAGTGGAGGGGTGAGAAAGTAAGATGCCCACTCTTTAACCCTCAACACAAGCTCTATCCTGAGCCATCACTGCCTGACCTCTCTGCTGGAAGGAGTAAGTCACATAAACAAGGACTCACGGAGATGCCCTTTGACTGTTCCTTTTGAAGTCATTGAACCCCGAGAAGGTACTCGACAGCCAGTCCCCCCATTCTGTCTCCTAATCTGGCTCCTCTAATTCCCCAGAACCAAAGATGCTCTCAGGCAGTAGGTATCCCTCGGCTAAAGGAGGGAGACAGAGAGAGGGGAACTGAGACCCAGAGGCCAAAGGTTTCCAGCTTCAGACCTTTCTCCTCCCAAAAGGTCCATCCCCCACCTGAGGACCCAGCTTGTTATACCTGCACCAGGAAGCAAAGAGGTCATTTGCTCTCTATGCCCAGGAGACATAGTGGCTCCTCTTTCC
Organism: Balaenoptera musculus; assembly: GCF_009873245.2. Lineage (NCBI taxonomy): Eukaryota > Metazoa > Chordata > Mammalia > Artiodactyla > Balaenopteridae > Balaenoptera > Balaenoptera musculus. The sequence goes on along the minus strand of NC_045805.1, from coordinate 30,173,532 downwards.
TTTTATCCTTCTTTGACTGCAAGGACACCTCCTTACAAATCTCCCTAGATGAAAACTCTAATTCAAAAAGATATGTGCACCCCAATGTTCATAGCAGCATTATGTATAGTAGCGAAGACATGGAAACAACCTAAGTGGCTATCAACTGATGAATGGATAAAGAAGATGTGGCATATATATATATATATATATATATATATATATATATATATACTGGAATACTACTCAGCCATAAAAAAGAATGAAATTTTGCCATTTGCAGCAACATGGATGGACTTAGAGATTATCATACTAAGTGAAGTAAGTCAGATGGAGAAAGATAAATACCATATGATATCACTTATATACTTACATGTGGAATGTAAAAAAAAAAAGATATGAATGAACTTATTTACAAACAGAAATAGACTCACAGACATAGAAACAAACTTATGGTTACCAAAGGGGAAAGGGGGGGAGGGATAAATTAGGAGTTTCAGATTAACAGATACACACTACCGTCTATAAAATAGATAACCAGCAAGGACCTACTGTATAGCACAGAGAACTATATTCAATATCTTGTGGTACTCTATAAAGGAAAATAATCTGAAAAAGAGTATATACATTTACTTTTATGTGTGCATGTGTGTGTGTGTGTGTAAAACTGAATCACTTTGCTGTGTACACTTAAAACTAACACAATATTGTACATCAACTGTACTTCAATTAAAAAGTAAAATAAAATAAAACTCCCTAAACTGTTGTGAGTCTGGGCTCCAGCTCAGGATCACTCCTACGGGACCTGGGCCTGAGTGATATGATGCCCCAAACTGCAACTCCATCAGGGCCACTCTGACGTTTTGGCCAGCGTGGCACCCACGTCAGTCTAAAACTCCAGGAGAAACAGGCATTGCTGACCTCCCTCGTAGTTATAAACTGGACCAGAGGTAAGAGGCCTGCAATGGACTAGGAAGACCCAGACCCAGACCCACCAGAGTGATGGTCCAACTCTTAGCCTCTTACTCAGTTCAGTACAAACGCCTTCTCATTAAACTTCGTAGAGACATCTGCTAATTCAAAGGTGACTAGAGATCAGCCTTTTCCAGATACTTCTCATAGGGTGGAGGTAGCAGAGAGTAGAGCTCCCCGTTGATAGAGAAGTAGGACACATGGTAGACTTGGAGGATGCCGAGTGCTGTCCCTAGAACCTTCCGTTTACACTTCAGAGTAACTTGGGAGGATAAATGTTATTAGCCCCACTGGAAGAGGCCATGGAGTAACTTGCCTAAGATCACGCAGTTAATAAAGCACCGAGCCAAGATACAATGATTCACATCATTCCCAAAGTACTTTCTCCCATGCCTTATATCTCAAACTTTAGTGATTTGAGCACCACTTCCCTGATCTCACCATATACATGTACATGTGTGCTATCACTTACTGGATATCTTTCTTCATGTGGATCTCTTTTTAAACTTATATACATTCTATATTTATGTATTCAATTGTGTTTATGTTTAATATATGCAAAGACATTCTATTTAAGAGACATCGTAAAACCATTTATGGATCAATGATCAAAATAGAAGATAACTCTGAAGATAAAAATAATGAAAATGAGTGTCCCTCCCTCCCTCCCCACGGGTCTCCAGGAGAACATCACAAGTACCTGAATAAGGAAAGGACATCAGCACAGGTTTGGATGGAAGAGACCGGTCGTGAGAAACTGACTCCACTGCAGATTGACCTGTGGACCAGCTACTGTCAGCTGCCTGTTTTCATATATCCCATGAGCTAAGAGTGAGTTTTACAGTCTTCATGATTAAAAAACTGTAAATGGTTCCAAAGAAGAAGAGTGTTTTGTAACATGTGAAAATTAAATGAAATCCACATGTCCGTGTCCATAAATAAAGGACACAGCCATGCCCATCTATTTACACACCGTCCACGGCTGCTTTCACTCTGCTGCAGAATTATGTAACTGCCACACAGAGACCGTCCAACCTGCAAAACAGAAAGTATTTATCATCTGCCCTTTTGTAGGAAGTTTGCTGACCTCTGGCCTTGGTGGTGGAGGACAGTGCTTTACAAGTGAGTCTGGTCTTTTGTCTTTTGAGCTTCAGGGCTCTTTTATTAGCTGTTATCCAAACCACTCACTGTCACTTCAGGGGACCCCTCATGTAGAACATTCAGGCTCCGGGTGCCCCAATTTATCCCGTGCCAGGAGATAGCCATGAATATGGCCCACGTGTCACCCCTTGAGTATGGATGATGATGATGGTGGTGATGGTGGTGATGACGCAGGGGAAGAAGAAGGAAATGGAAAAGAAAATGACAAGATAGCACAGAGGATTTGTGGATGTTGTGCTTGGTCTAGTAATCCACCTAGACCATCCCATCCCATCCCTATGAGAGAGATACTATTATTGGTCCCATTTCACAGATGAGAAAAACCAAGCCTGGAGCGGTGCAGTGTAGTAAATTGCACACGGCCACACAGGGGATGGTGGCTCAGTTATCAGTCAGCGTTCCAGCTCCTGAACCTGGATCGTACCTCTCTGTCAGACGGCTGCCTGCAGCACCTTCTGAGTCCCAGGAAGCCTTAAGATTCTTTGTTGCCGTCATGACTGATTTCGTTTTACCCAACAGCTTACTGACACCTGGGCAGGACAACAGCTGAAAAAGGTGATTCTCAGAAACATTATTAAAGTTAAGAAAAAGAAAAAGTCACAGAAAGTATCAGTCATTCACAAAGTATATTCCCAGAGTGATCCAATTTCCAAACCCAAAATCAAACACAGTAATAAATTCCCCACCTGTTGAATTCAGATGCCTGGGCAGATCTCAGAAATCTTCACGAGAGATCGAAGAATCCATCTATGCATCAGGGCTTAACTTTAGATAAATGAATAGTGTTCTGTACTTATCAGTGAATTTTAAAGCTCATTGAATGCTATTGTGGTTATAAAAGAAATTCATTTAAACAGATTATTGAATTTATATTATCTTTTTGTCATGAGGCTTCCTTTTCCCATCAATAGTTACTAGATTGGAATAACGGCCATCCCCGATATCCTCACATTGAAAAGTGATTGGGGACCTTGACTGCAACATTTAGCCTGACAATAGAACAAAATGTTTACAGCTGATTCTTGCCAAGCAGACTCGGGTATACGAGCACCGAATTCAGAGCCCTTCCACTTCCATGAGTCTTTCAAATCGAATTACCCAGCTCTGTCTGTGTATATCCATGGGAAATGAATATGGACAAAATTTATTTGGAGTCCCATCCAGAAGCTTTTTCCGGAAACAGATTATATTTTTAGCCAACTATAAAGTGGGCACTGGCTAACAGCAGCTCTGATTTCTAATAATGAGTAGCTGCCTCAGGCCACAGTGAGCGATGTGTCACCACGAGTGCATGAAAAAGCTGGATGCAACCATTCACCAGGGTCGCGGCGGATGGGATTTCTACCTTGGGCAGGAGGTGCTGATAGCCTCAGAGGACCGTTCTGATTCAAAATCTATCATTCTAAGATAAGGCCCAGGAGCATTTTTCTGAGACGATCCCAAAGAAAATGCAATAACTCCAGGCACACAGTGGCTCTTGTTCATCACTTACCTGTTTCTTCTGCCTGCCCGCCCCCTGCCCCCAACTTTCCATTAAGTTCATAAAGAGTAGATTTGGCTTCTGGGTTGCAATTTAATATGTGTGTAAAAGTGATATGAGGATCCTGCCCATCAAGAGGGCTGTAGCCCAAGGAACAGGGCAGGCTTTATTAGTTCCTCATCAATTAAACAGGGAAAACCTTCAGGCTCCAAAATGAACTCTGTCTTGGGGGGCAACAGAGAGAGATCATTTTGTCTAAGACAGCAGAAATCCACTGCAGACAATGGAAGCTCTGTTTCACATGGGGAAAGGGTGGGAGTCTCTTATCTGCCTTCAACAGCTATTTTCAGTGAGGGAGAAAATCCCCTTGTAAAGGAGGGGGTGACAAACAAGGGACCCTGGGGGCTATCTCAACCTCCACGTCCTTCCACACCAAGATTCTGGCATGTCCCACTCTGTAGGAAGACTTACCCTGTGAGACTCTTTTTGTGCAACGATGTTATGGGCAGCACACCTTCTAGATCCTGACAATTTGGTGCAGAAAGAGTGGAGAACGACAAGCCGTGACAGGTGTGTGTGCCCAGGGATGGGAGGGTCTGATGGATATTTGGTAATATTGTGATAGACAATGAAAGGCAGGGACTGTAAAGAGATAATGTTAGAAAATGAGGCTGATGGATGCCTGGTCGTGGAGGGTCTTGTGTGCCAGGTGAGATGCTCCTGCAGGTTACAGAGCCAATAAGGGTTCTGAGAAGGGGAGCGATGGAGACGTAGATCTGTCAATCACCGCCTGGGGGGATGCACTTGGATGGCCCACAGGCTTCAAAAGCCAAGGGAAGAAGCTTTGACTGGAGATATTAATGTGGGTATCATCAGGATGTAAGTGATTGATAAGGACATGGGAGGTATGAGATCACCCAAAGGAATAGAATGTATAAGGGGTGTGGACAAAACTTGGAACCTATGAATGAGATAAGAAAGCAACAACAACCACATGGCACAGGAGCAACCAGGGAAGTCAGGAGAGCAGAGGGGCTCAGGAGCCAAGACAGACGCCATCCCAGCACCACGGAGCGCCACCCTCCCCCCATCCAAGCACCACAGAGTGCCACCCTCCTCCCATCCAAGCACCACAGAGCGCCACCCTCCTCCCATCCAAGCACCGCTTCATCTTTGGGGACAAGGGTGAGAGGGTGCAGGGATCCAGTAAACCGGAATTGAGGGTAACCACTCCTCGGAGATCAAGTGCATTCTTGGTACTAAAGGGGAGAGCAATGACGTAGAGACTTGCATTGTCAAGAGGACGTGGCCCTGGTCTAGGGGCAGGAATGTTGAGCCTGACCTGACCCTGACCGTGGGACTTTCAGAAGGTCACTTTTCTCCTCCTGGGCTCCACTGTCTCAACTGGAAATTCAGGGGCTCGACTGATCTGCTTTCTGCTCTCAACTCAAACAAGCTCCATTTCTACAAGGAGATGAAGTTGTCAGTCGTCTCCCCAGCCCAGCTGGACCAATCATCATCATCCTCCCCAGTTGCCAGAAATATCAAAATTGAATGAAGGGGGCTTCCCTGGTGGCACAGTGGTTAGGAATCCGCCTGCCAATGCAGGGGACACGGAGTCGAGCTCTGGTCTGGGAAGTTCCCACATGCCATGGAGCAACTAAGCCCGTGCGCCACAACTACTGAGCCCGCATGCCATAACGACTGAAGCCCGTGTGCTACCACTACTGAAGCCCGTGCGCCTAGAGCCCGTGCTCTGCAACAAGAGACGCCATCGCAATGAGAAGCCTGCGCACCACAACGAAGAGTAGCCCCCGCTCGCCGCAACTAGAGAAAGCCCGCGTGCAGAAACGAAGACCCAACGTAGCCAAATAAATAAAATAAATTCATTTAAAAAAAAAATTGAATGAAGGGGCCCAGCTATTTCAAAAATGGAGCATTTCCTTTTCTACCTTCAAGCTGCCATAATGTACACGCCCCGCGTCATACCTGGCTCCCAGTGTTACAATGAAAGTACTCTGTTCTTCCTGACCAATAGCAGGAACTCTTCTCCTGGGCTCTGAAGGTCAGTTTAGAACATTCTTAAAAGTCTTGAATGAATCATGAGAGCGTTTCCAAACTCATTTTGGGGAAATGCAGTAGCTTAGGGCACAGGAGGAGCGTTTTACAGGTGTCTTGGCGGGGATTTGTTGACATCCCAGGGGGTGGGTTGGGACACGTTTGTTTCTCCCCTGCCAGGAGGGTCAGCTCTGCTGCACCAAGAGAGCCCTTTGCACAAGATACCCCCATGCAAAGCCCTCACCCCCTCTCACGAGATAGTTCAGCCCAGAGCCCCTGACACACACTTAAGTTAGCTGGTAAAATGCATTTGTATCAAATTGCACATCACTATGTATTTCTGACCTTGTTTTTTCAAATTGATCTTAATTTTAATTCTTCCATAAAATTGTCTGCAATCACCTCAAAGTTGCAGTTTATGATTAATGATATGAAAATGTTGATACATTCAATTGCCTCTTCTCTGTAAACCACAATATTTTTATTTAAGAAAAACTATCTCCAACAACAAATTCTGCTAAATGAAGGGTAGTCTTGATTCTAATTTTTCTCACATTTGAAATGTAGAAATATTTCAACCCAAATATTTTCACACTTTTTTTGCTCCCATTCAGAGCAGCTTTCTTTGACACATACTCCAGTAAGACAAAACAGCAAATAAATTGCCCCGTCTTTTTGAACTTTTGACTATATTTAAATGCTGCCAAGTTGTAGGTCTCGTCAATGTTGTTCTATTCTGGTACCGAATACATACGTTTCCATTAAAAATAGAAGCTCAACAAATTGAGCTATTTCACAGTGAAATCAGAGAATATCAGCATTCACTCTTAGTCACCATTTGCAGTCACATTGTTTGATTTATTCATTTCTCCTTGCTTTATGGAGATAAACTTCAGTGGTTTCCAGTTTGCAAACTTTGTCTTCAAAATCACAACATTACAATCTGCTAAAAGTTTCAAAGCTTAATTAAAGTTTTTCGGTGTTCTGTTTATTGCATATTTTCATTAAAGATTTTCAACAGCTTTTGAACAAAATGTGCCTACAGTTTAGAGGACTTATTTCCAAAAATATCCAAATCATCATATAGCTTAATTCACAAAGGTTCAGATATTTCTAAAGTCCAACTGGTGGCAAATAATGAAAAAAAGAAAGCACATACTACCAATGTCAAACTATTTTGGAAGGAATTCAACATTAACTTCACCAAAAAATTTTGTATTTCAGTTATTCTGTGTATATCTGAAAATAGTCATAAACAGCAACACCTCTGGCCTCTACTGTGATTGGTAGAATATCAAGAGCTTTTTGGACACAATTATGAATTTTTAGTGCACCGCAACCAATTCGAAGTATATTTCTGCTCCATAATTTTCTTAATTAAAAACACTGGTTTTACCACAAAACTGTGTTCTCGCAGACCTTGTTTATATTATCTCTGTAAAAACAATAATTTTCTCTTCAATATTGAACTTTATAACGACATTCATAATAGCGTTCACAACAATGGCTAGATTTTGCCTTTAAGAAAACGAACTTCTAAAAGCTTTACTCTGTTGCCATGAATTGGACAAAGAATCAAGCTATTATGGGGATTAATTGATTTTCCTACTTGGAGTATCTGATGACATTTTATAAAACTGGCATCACTTAGCTGTGGGAGGAGTTCTCTTAATGGAACCCACATGTCAACAGCTATGGCCTCATGTTTTGTATGCACCAGGAGAACCTGAGATTCAGGATGAGTGATTCTAGAGACCTAGAGTCAGCAATACTGCATCACACACTCCAACATTTGTTAAGAGGGTAGATCTCAGGTTAAGTGTTCTTACCACACACACACACACACACACACACACACACAAAAGGAAACTTTTGGAAGTAATGATATACGTCTTTTATCTTGATTGTGGTGATGGTTTCATGGGTGTATGCATGAGTCCAAACTCATCAAGTTGTATATATTAAATATGTGCAGTTTATTGTATATCAATTATACCTCACTAAAGCTGTTTAAATTTTTTAAAATTTTAATGAGTGGAATTAACTTAGAAGCTATAAATGATGTAAATAAAGTCATTGTTATAAACAAAAAGTAATATTCTTCAGAATAAGTTTAAAACATGCTTTCTAAAGCTGCATATAGCCTTCTTAAAATAACTCCTGGAGTAACTTCTCAGGTAGACGTTGACGTTTCTTTACCAGATTTGAGTTCTCTGGGTTTGGGGGGCCGGGGGGGCCTGGTCACTGACACTGCCGAGCCCCCCAGGGTGGACAGCGAAGGCCAGCCAATATTCTGTGCACATTACATGTTGTTGATGTTGATGATGATCAGCTTTCTGAAGAAACAGAAATTTAGTACATACTTCATTTTCTATTAAATACACAATTTTTTTAACAACTATTGTGATCTTTATAAGGATTGCATTAATTGGGAAAGAACTGATATCTTGATAAAACTTCAGTTTTCTAATATAGGAATTAATATATTCCTTCATCTATTTAGATTGCCTTTAATTCATCTCACTATTACTGTAGAGTGTGATGTATAGAAATTTGACACATTTTTGTGAGATATATTCCTAAGTACTTGATTTGTTTCATGCTATTTTAAATGGTATCTTTTTTTTCAGATTTCATTTTCCACCTGTTTGTTACTGGGATATAGAAGTCAAATTAATTTTCCTACATTGACTTTGCATCTGTTAACCTTGGTAAACGTATTTATCTTAAATTTCTGTGAAGATTATTATTCTGAATTTTCTATTACATAAACATATCATCTAGGAATAATTTCTTCTTCCTTATTTCCAGTCCTTATACATTTTATTTTGTATTCTTGCTTTATTGTACTGGCTAGTAGCTCCAGTATAGTGTTGAACAGAATTGGTGTTGGTGAGCTATACTTAATTTTTCAGCTCGTTTTTGCAAATGGTAAACGCAATTGCAAAATAAAATCACTCCAAAATAAACTAAATAAATAGTTACATGACTCCATAAGATTAATGACAAAATCAGTGTAGCTGGAGTATAGATGACTTGCTGTCTATGCTTCAGCCTCTATTTCCCACACATATTTCACCTACACCCAGCCCATAATTTCTGGTGTTTTCCCACAAGCCAATGGTGGCCTAGAGGCTTCCTGCATCTGGGCCACAGCACAGGTGTGAGTGCAAGTGGCTGATGCACCAAGTGGTCCCATAGGTACAGGAGTGACAAATACCTGTCCCAGCACCACCTGTGATTGGAGGATTTACTGTCCTTAGCAGCTCGTGTCTGAGAGGACTTCATCTACCAGTCCCTCCAAGAAAGGTGTTGGTGTCTTTCAACTGGAAGAGCTGGGAAAAGAGAGCTGAGTGGTTGCTGGTCATCTCCCAGATAAAACCACCGCACATGCATCTCATAGGCTAACCAGTAAGGTCACGGCAAAGTGGGAACCACCAAAGGGAGGTCTACCAAAGCCACCCAGGCTTATTTCAACAGAACTATTGATAATAACATTTCATTTAAAAATGAAGAATCCCACAAACACTAAACCAAACTGGGTGCTGAGCCAATAGGCACAAACTACCTCAGCCCTGGGCAGACTAAGACATGTGTGCCTCTTTATTCTTCCCTGGCACCAGCCTTTTATTCATTTTCTCTTACTGTATATGACTCAAATATGCAAAAAATTTGGAAGGTGTCTGCAACAGTCAGTATTTATTGTCCGTCAACAGCTCGAATATTTTCCATTTCGGAGACTTAATTTTGGTGTAAGAAAAGGAGATGGTGAATGAAGGCCAGGAAATAGAGAAGCCATCAACCTCCAAACAATGGAAGCATTTTTAGAATTTTTCATTACTCTGTGGGCCTTTAGAACAAGAACAAAAGTGAAAAGAAGCCAATCTCCCAGGCACTGTTGAAAAATATTTTGGGGGGGTCCGTCCTTCCCATCTGACTAATGGACGTCAGTGAGACTGGAGAAAGCAGGAGAGTGTGTGCTTTGGGGCAGGAGAAGGTAGTGTTAAGAGAGGAATTTGTCATCCCCTAAGTATTATTCCCCCAAAGCTATGATGTTCCTTCAAAACAACTGATGTTTTCCAGTCCACCGTAAAACACAAAATTTAAAAAAAAACGACAACCAACCTTCTTTCCAAATGTTAAACTATCCACTAGATTGATGCTTGGAGCTCAGCAAGCTGCAGAACAGAGACTAGGATCCCAGAAGTCTTTGCTCCAACTTTCAAGCGTCCCACGGAAAGGCTGGAGGTTTACAGCTGGTTTGAGGGGCAAGGAGAGAGGGTGAGGAATAACCCTGGCCTTGGGTGTGATCCAAAGTGATTTCGGGCAGCAGAAATTTTAGAAAAAAAATCACTGTCCTCACACCTGCACAAACATCTTCTTCCCCCTTGCATTTCCCCTGAAACAATGCTTTAGTAGAGTCTTAACACAAAAATAACATGAGTCTTGTAAGCCACTCACAGCGCCCAGAGCTTCCTCAAGGTCAGCCAGCTGCCTCTGCAGCTCAGAGGGAGATGCTTCAGTTCAAGTCAAGAACTGTGGATGCAAAAAAAAGAACTATGGATGCTGTTAGCAGGATGAACCCGGATTTCAAACTAACTAGAGTCCAAAGTCATCAGTGCAAACTTGGTTGATCCCAAACCCACAACAGGTCCTTCATCCTGCATGGCGTTAACTTTGGCTGTTGTTGCTAAACAGGGAACAAAGGGGAAAGAATGCTGAGCTGCTGAACAATGGGTGTGACTGTTTTCTGGTCATTAAAGTCTTTTTTCAGGTCCTCAGGGGCAAGGCCGCCTCCTCATTTCCACCCTCTTCTCTGACAACTGTGTTCAACACAAGCGTATCTGAAAATCAAAACAGGGGATTTGACCTCAATAGTTTCCTATTATGGGTATTCAGTCAATACAGACCAATCTAGCCCCTCCGGCCCTTGAGTGAGGATGGCTTGTAGAGTGTGAAGAGTTTCTCAACTGATCTTTCCTTACCCAACAGGAGCAATACTCTCAGCCCTGGAATCTACTATCAGTGATCCAACGATGTGCTGAGTGACCACGGACAGCAGAGGTGTCTCCCCGAGCCTATGTTTCCTGCAAGCAGAAGACAAGGGTTACTGGCTTGGAAGGGCTGCGATTTCATGCAGGTGGAGGTAAGGATGCTGCTAAGACAATATTAGGGTTACGGCAGCGCCCTCTGCCGGACGGTCAGTTCCTGGAGGGCGGTGGCCAAGGGCCTCATCCTCGTGTTCAGCGCATCGTCCGGCATGATTAGAGCCTGGCACACTCTGGAGCCCCAGGAAGCATGTCTTCAATTGTGTTCACAGCTGCTTTCCGCAGGGCCGGTGTCACAGCAATGACTCTGCACAGTCTGAATAGATTTGCATGTGATTTTTGCCTCCTGACTTTAGTAAACCTCCTCGCTCCTAAGAAGGGCAAATTAGATTAAACAGCACAAGCGTTTTCAAACACAATAGTTTGGACAGGATGCACACAAAATGCAGAACAGATTTCCCAATCAATTCCTCTCATCATCTTTGAGATGGGGAATGTCAGCCCGATAAGGAAGCACTTGTATAAACAGGGGGAGGAAGGAAGGGAAGGGTGGGCAGAAGGTAAACAAGCTGAGGGTGGGAACAGAAAAGGAGCAAACAGACATCATTTTCGTAATTCCCCCAATTTTTCTTTGAAACCTGCCTAATTAGTTTTTCAGCTCTTCGTTAACTTTGGTTCCATGTAGGCTTTTCACGTGGGAATAGACTGAAAGGAGGTAGAGGGAGGGAAGGGGAGGGATGGAGTTTTTCTTCTCTTTGTACCCTCACTACCTGGCCTGGAGCCTGGACCGCGGGGCTAGAGTTTACTTTTATTTTTTAATTAAAAAACACAATTGTTAGTGAGCTTTCACATACAATATCTCAGATTATGGGAAATGCAGTTATTGCCCATACTGCCCTAGAACTCTTGCTGAATTTAGCGTGGTGGTGCTGCCAGCTTAACCCCAGTGAGAAAGCTGGGCTCCTTAAAGACAAGCTGGCGAGCGACAGCTGGGGTGCAAATCTGAGGCAGTCTGAGCGATGCTCTTACCAGCCATGCTGTGCTGCTTCCATTGTCAGTGCCTGGAGGTCACAGCTCCCAGCCCCTTGGGAGAGAGCAAAGGAAATGAAAGATGAAATTGACAGACTCTGAGCAATTGCCTCCCCAGAGACTCACAATTCTCTGTAATTAACATAGCTAGCTGCAAGGAAAGGGATGTGAATTGCTTTTGAAACTCATCTGGTAAACTTGAATTAAACCAGGGAGAGGGCGCTGGCTGGTATCCCTGGGGAAATGGGTTTCCAGACAACTAGACACTGGGGGTGAGCTAAGGTTGAGAGACACCTGGGCACCGACCCTGCTTTATCTGTCCACACCCATGAGAGTTTGGCCCTGCTGATGAGTTTGGTGCAAGAACGGGGGGAGCCCCATGTTTGCAAACGGTCCTCTAAAGCCGTGCTTCTCTCCTGAATACCTGGAGGGGCTTTAGAAACTATTCATGCCTTGACTTCACTCCCAGAGATACCGATTACACTAATCTGGGATACAGTCTGGGTATCTGTGTTTTCTTCTGTCTTCGTTTCTTTTTTAATCTTATTTATTTTTGAAGAGAGATTACATGTGTAAGGCACAGATTTTAAAATGTACACAAGGACAGTACAGTAAGTCTCCATCCAAGCCCTGTCCTCAGCCACTCACTTCTCTCAGAGGCAACTTCCAGAGATCATTTTAAAACCGACAAGAAATCATATATATTTACACATAAAATGAAAGTGTAGCATGCACTGTTCCCCACTTTGCTTTTGCTCTGTTATCTATATGCCTTGACCCTCCTTGCTTTTTAAAAAGTTTCCCCTATTGGTAACATCTTGCACTAGTGTGGTACATGTGTTACAATTGATGTGCCAATATTGACATGTTACTATTAGCTGAAGTCCATAGTTTACATTAGGGTTCACTCCTGGTGTTGTACATTTCATGGATTTTAACAAGTGTATTAATGACATGTATCCACCATTCCAGAGTCACACAGAATAGTTCCACTGCTCTAAACACCCCCTGTGCTTCACCTATTCATCATTCCCTGTCCCCTCACCCCTAGCAACCATAGATCTTTTTATTGTCTTCATAATTTCCAAGTATATGAAAATTATACTTGGAATCATACAGTCTGTTGCCTTTTCAGATTGTCTTCTTACACTTAGCAATATACATTTAAGATTCTTCCACACCTTTTCATGGCTTGATAGCTCATTTCTTTGTCTAGTTGAATAATATCCTGTTGTATGGATGTAGAGCAGTTTGTTTGCCCATTCACCTATTGAAGGACATCTTGGTTGCTTCCAAGTTTTGGCAACTATGAAGAAAGCTGTTATAAACATCTGTGTACAGGTTTTTGTGTGGACATAAGTTTTGAATGCATTTGGGTGAATTGCAAGGAGTATGACTGCTGGATTGTGTGCTAAGAGTATGTTTCATTTTGTATGAAACTGCCAAACTGTTTTCCAAAGTGGCGGCACCATGTTGCATTCCCACCAGCAATGAATGAGAGTTCCTGTTGCTCCACATCCTTGCCAGCATTTGATGTTGTCAGGGTTTTGGATTTTGGCCATTCCAGTAGGTATATATGCATCTCATTGTTGTTTTAATTTGCAGCTTCCTCATGACATAGGATGTTGAGCATCTTTTCATGTTCTTATTTCCCATAAGTACGTAAGTCTTCTTTGGTGAAGTGTGTGTTCAGGTCATTTGCCCATTTTTAAATTGGGTTGCTTGTTTCTTATTGTTGAGTTTTGAAAGTTCTTTGTGTATTTTGGATACTAGCCCATTATCAGATACGTGTTTTGCAAGTATTTTCTCCCAGTCTGTGGCTTATTGTTTCATTCTCTGAACAGTATCTTTTGCAGAACAGAAGTTTTTCATTTTAATGAAGTCCAACTTATCATTTTTTCCTTTCATGGATTGTGCTTTTGGTATTGTATCTAAAAGTCATCACTGAACCCAAGATCACCTAGATTTTTCTCCTGCGTTGCCTTCTAGGACTTTTACAGTGTTGCATTCTACATTTGGGACGATGATCCATTTTCAGTTAATTTTTGTGAAGGGTACAAGGTCTGTGTCTAGATTTTTTTTTTATTTTTTATTTTTTTTTGCATGTGTATATCCAGATGTCCCAACACCATTTATTGAAAAGACTATCCTTCCACAGCTGAATTACATTTGCTCCTTTGTCAAAGACCTGTTGACTCTATATACCCAGAAACCTGGGTATTTGGGGGTAGTTACCTCCCACCCCCAGGTGATTCTAATATGTAGCCAGTGTGTGCATTGTTAATATAAGTTCCTCTGGGAAGGTAATGTAAGCCCTGTATATAAAAGGGCAGCGGCTTAAGAAGAATCCACCTGCTTTCTTAATTCTGGAGGGGACAGTGTCACCAGCAGCTGCATGTCCTGTTAAAACCCCAGCTCCAAGGAAAAACCACCCCAAGGTGTGTTGCCTCTGCTCCTACATAAACTGCCTTCCTTGCTTTAAGAGGAAGATTCCTAATTAAATAGGTTGGGAATGTATAGTGTGTGTGTGTGTGTGTGTGTGTGTGTGTGTGTGTGTGTGTGTGTCTGCAGCCTCCTCCTTGCAATCCTTAAACACCTGAGATCGGCACAGGGGTTGAGTATGGCCAGGTGCTCTGCGGGGCATGTGGAAAGCTTAGGCTGGGAGCCAGAAGAGAAGGAGAGGAGGACACAACGTGGATGGAGGAGGGAGAGGATGCAAACTCTCCCAGACTAGAGAAAGTCCCCAGGGCTGTTTGCAGCTAAGGGCTTCATCAGTTCCTGTCAAATCCCCCCCCTTGGCAGGGATAACATGCAGAAGCAAGGCCCTGGTGGGGAGAATGAAGTCAGGGCTTCGAGCCTGGGAGGTTAGGAAGACAGAGCAGGAAGAACAGGGCTGGGGAAGCAAGGCAGCCTTGGTGCTGGTGGCAGAGCCGAGGGTCTGTAGCCGGAGGCCTGGTCCAGCCCTTGGGCCACCCAGGCAGGGAGGAGATTACACAGCAGAGAGGGAGCCAATGCCAGGGACTGGGCGAAACTGGGACCAAGGTAGGAGCCAGGTGGGAACCAAGAAAAACAGGTTGGTCCCTGGCGCCTGGGACACAGCTTTCAGTAAGTGTCTGTGGAAATAATGAGTGAAGAAGTGAATGACTTTGAAGATTTAATCACTTTAAATCACCCTTCCTGTGATCATCATCATATAATATCTCTCCTTTATGGGGTTCACATCCGTGCTAGCTGGTTGCCTATAGGGTAAATATTATTCCCATGTATTACGGGCTGAATCGTGTCCCCTCAAAAAGAGATGTTGATGTTCTAACCCCCAGGACCTCAGAATGTGAGCTGATTTGGAAACAGGGTCTTTGCAGAGGTCATCAAGTTAAAATGAGGTCATTAAGATGGGCCTTAATCCAATATGATTGGTGTCCTTGTAAAAAGAAGTTTGGTCACAGAAACTGATACACACAGAGGGAAGATGATGTGAAGACACACAGGCCATGTGAGTGGAGTGAAGCAGCTACAAGACAAGGAACCCCAAGGACAGCTAGCAACCTCCAGAAGCTGGGAGAGGCGAGGAAGGATTTTCCCTAGAGCCTTCGGAGGGAGCATCGCCCTGACACACCTTGATTTCAGACTTCCAGCCTCCAGAACTGTGAGACAATAAATTCTGTTGTCTTAAACCACCTACTTTTGGGTACTTTGTTACAGCAGCCCGCAGAAACTAATACACCATGTTAAGGTGAAAAAAATTGAGGTGGAGTGATATTCTGTAAATCGTCCAGGTTCACCCAGGCAGGAAGGGCCACTATTGCTATTTGAAATACAGTCTTATTTCTCCAAATCTTTCTTCCACTCTACTATGAAAGTGTGTTGTGGATCTCAAGAAAAAGATGTTTCCCAGCCATGTTTAACCAGGCCCATGTAGACCCACTTCATCATTCCCATCATGATTCTGCAGCCTAGCATAAAGAGGCCCTTCTCAGAGGTCAGTACCTCCATAGAGCTTATTCCCATCTGATGAGCCACTCCTTCCTGCTCATATAAAAGGAGATCTTCAGTATGACACTTGACCCAGTTTCATTTGGGAATGAAGTACAGAATCAGGACATTTACTGTAACAGTCATTCCAAGGGAATATTCTCTTAAAGACAAGGTCAAAATGGGGTTAAACTCAGAACTTAAAAACCAAGTCAACAATGTTCCCTGCAAATCACTAGCCTCCAGGGCCACCCCTAGGGGGACAAGCATGGAATTTGGTCCTAAAAAAGGGATTGACAAATACACACTACTACATGTAAAATAGATAACTAATAAGGACCTACTGTATAGCACAGGGAACTCTACTCAATACTCTGTAATGACCTATATGGGAAAAGAACCTTAAAAAAGTGGATATTTGAAAAAAAAAAAAAGTGGATATTTGTATAGGTACAACTGACTCACTTTGCTGTACAGCAGAAAGTAACACAACATTGTAACTCAACTATACTCCAATAAAAATTTTAAAAATAAATAAATAAATAAATGATAAAATACTCCTAAAGAAAAGAAGTAGAGCTGTGTACAGGAGCTCCCCTGAAGTGATGAGGAAGGGGCATGTCTAAAGAGTGAGCTCATGGGAAAGTGTTTTTTTTTCCAAATACAGAAACCAAGAGTGGGGTGAAATGAGGATAGAGTCAGGTGGAGTGGGGATTGGACTGGGACCCCACAAAGGCAAGGGCAGGAGGGTCCTCAGCCGTCCCTGCCAGCTGCTGGGCGTCTGCGCTGGCTTTAACAGCCATGCCCATGCTGGGTGGCTGCCCTGGGGGACAATCCCGGCGGCCACTTCCTCACCATCCAAGAGGACTTCCCTCTGGCAAGAGCTGTAAACACCTCCTCCCCATCTGTCCTCACCTGCCCTGACTTCCCTGCGGAGGGGAAGAGCACTGAGCAGGCAGGCGCACAGCAGGCATTCACTGAATGGATGATGGCGTGCAATTTGCAAACCATCTAGAATGCGAAAACCACAAAAGCACCAAAATGGCACATCCATCAACGGAGTCTTCCCAGGCTATGTTCCTTTTCACTTGAAGGTGTGAGCAGACAACCACTGTATCCAAAGGGAAAATGAATGAATGGTGAGCATCATGTAGAGTTTATTGATCAAGTAAAACATAACCAAGAAAATGGCATGTTGCCGCCTCTATATAAGTGTTATTATATTGCAGGGTGAATGAGCTGCAATGGTCAGTCATGCTCATAGATGACTTCTATTGGTAATGTTCTTACCCAGAACACCAAGTTTCAGAGTTTTGTTTGCTTGCTGTTCTGCATTACTTATAATTGACATCAATGATGACTCGTTTCTCTGTATTTCCCAGCTCTCATTTAATCAAATATCCGTAGCATCTTGAAGTAGAACTGGAAAATTAGAAGTGTTCTATTTGAGCGTCTACTTAACACAGAAAATTAAACCCCACAATACACACACACACACACACACACACACACACACACTGTCATCAAGCAGCTGCCACCAGCTCACTTCCCCCAGGTTAGATGCCCTAGGAGAGAGCCCAGATGTCAGAAACTCCAGGTCTCTGGCTGTGGGTACCTGCTCCCAAGGTCATGCTCACTTTATCTAGTTTCAGGACTAGAGTAAAACACAAGGATTCGAAATAGAGTCACAGATGTAGAAAACAAACTTATGGTTACCAGGGGGGGAAAGTGGGGAGGGGAGAGGGATAAATTGGGAGATTGGGATTGACATATACACAACACTACATATAAAATAGATTACTAATCAGGACCTACTGTATAGCACAGGGAACTCTACTCAGTACTCTGTAATGACCTGTATGGGAAAAGAATCTAAAACAGAGTGGATTATATGTATATGTATAACTGATTCACTTTGCTGTACACCCGGAACTAACACAACATTGTAAATCAACTATACGCCAATAAAAATTTTAAAAAACACACACAAGGATTCTCCAAAGATCTTATGTTTGGACCTGATTCCTAGATCTTCTTCTGGGAATTGGGGGTGGGAGGAGAGAGAGTAAAGGAAACAGTGGGGTGGGGCGGGGGGACGTGCATAGGGAAATGAGCGCTTCATGGTGGAAGCACTGAAGCACCACAAAAGGAGTTGCATCGATCCTGGAGAAATCCCCTCAAGTCCCCTCCAGGAAAACTTCAAAACTCAGGACTGTCGATTCAGCGCACCTGAAAAAAACAGAGCAGATGGACGTCAGGACCCCGTTGGGATCCTGCAGCTCCATGGCTGCGGCCCCAGCAGTTTTGAGGGCAAACAGCTCACTCCAGAGTTATTGATCCAGCCACAGCAAGGTGCAATCTGCTTAAAAAAAAAAAAAAGAAGTCTGTTTGAGAAATAGACCCACAGACACAGAAAAGAAAATTTCGGTTACCGAAGGGGAAAGGGTGAGGGGAGGGATAAATTAGGAGTGTGGGATTAACAGAGACACACAGATATATGATATATGTAAAATAGATGAACAACAGGGTCCTACTGTAGAGCACAGTATTACTGTGCTCAATATTACTCAATATCTTGCAATAAACGATAATGAAAAAGAATCTGGAAAAGAATATATATATGTATGTATGTATACGTATGTATGTGTGTATGCATAACTGAATCACTTTGATGTACACCTGAAACCACCAACAATGTAAATCAACCATTCTTCAGTTTAAAAAAATTTAAAAATAATTTTAAAGTCTGTGTATGTACAGCAACCCTACCCCGTCAAGCCGGGAAGACGAACAGCAGTTAAGTGTAGCCAGAGGCAACCCACCACATTGTCCCCAGCACGCAACTCCAGACATGGTCAGAAGCCTTTTACTGCCTGAGAGTTTTAGCACATGAGGGGGAAGCTTTTCAACTCAATTACCATTCAATGGTCCTGATGCTCAATCACAGGGATTAGCTGTGAAGTTACTAAAGCCATTACCAGGGGCTGGAGTCGCCAGTTGAGTTTGAAACGTCAGTGCCTTTCCCCTGACACCACCTCCCCTCTTCCCACTGTCCCTCCCAATCAGAGGTCCTGATAATTTGGTAACCTTTCACAACAGCAGGGAGTCATCCTTCAGTCTTGGGATCAGGGACTTTGAAATGCCCAAGGAGTCAATTACAGCTTGGCTCTGTCCCTGGGAAAAGAAAGCAGCATCCGAGAGGTGGAAGGAATTGGGGTCCTGGGCAACGCGGGCATGTGAGTTCCGAGGCGCCTTCTCCCAGATGGTGCCTGCATCCCACCAAAGCTTCCGAGGAGACCACAGCCTGTAGGGGTAGAAAGAAGAGCCTGGGAAGACCCAGCTCAAGGTTGCTCTAAGCAAAAGAGAATATGAATGGAGAATTGTCTCGAATTAGAGGAGGATTGCAGGAATGTAACCCTTTGTATTCTAAAGATCTGACAGTGAATTGGTAGGTAGGTAGGACCTTGGCTAGTTGTTAATCAATACCCATTGGCCCTTTCTCTTTGCTGCATCCAGATTCCCTTCGACAGCCCCCTTGCCTCTGGGTGGGGCCCTGGGACGAGCCCTGACCAGTGGACCATGCGCAGAAGTGGCTCTGTCCTCTCTGGGCAGAAGAGGCCAAGAGCGTGCGTGCCTTCTCCAAGCTCCCTGCTTCCAGCGCGGGGCTCTGAGGACCTGAGGAAGGTGACGCCACAATGTTGAAGGACCCTGAGTCCCTCACATCTGCAAAGAGCAGAGTCTCCCACTCCAACCCTAGCCAGTAAATCGAGCAAGAAAGAAAACTTGAACCTGTATGGATGAAGAATGTCGCCTGCCCTGTCAGTCAACAGAGTGTTGCAGCCGTCAGCCATCATCAGCCATGGCAGCCATCCCCGATGGTGCACCCGGAGGGGACTCAGGATGGAGAAAAGCAGGATGCTGGCTCTAGATAGTTCAAATGCACATCAAAGGAAGGATTCCAATGAGCCCAGACTCCTGCCTCTTCCCATACATAGAAGAATGCTACATTCATTAACTTGAGATGTCTGGTTTTTCTTTAATTAACAGTAATCTTTTCATGTTCCGACTACCTGGTTGTTTTGGGGTTTTATGTTTTGTTTTGTTTTGTTTTTGCAAAACTCCTATATGTCCTGGTTCCTCCCTTCCCTCTTCAGTGCAATCTCTCAGAGCGATCTGACACTTCCTCCCGGGCTTAAGTCCTCAGCAAGTCCACCAAAAAAAAGATGATTCTCAACTTTTAGTTGTGCATTTTTTTCAGTCAACACCTGCTAAGCCACTGAGGTTTTAGGTTGTTTGTTAGTACAGCTACCATCAATTATCCTGACTGACAAAATGACATAATCAGAATTACAAACAAAAATATCCACCATATATATATATATATAGATAGATAGATTTATATCTATATCTATATCTATATCTATATATATAGATATAGATATATATATATAAAAACAACAAAATAACTGAATTAACTGTCCAAAAAAGGGAGCTGGTTAAATAAAGGACGGTACACGATACAGCCATTAAGACACGTCTTTAAAATGATGCTAATGACATGGGGATACGATAAAAAGTGAACTTATTGTTTTTTATACTGCAGAGTAGTAACCAAAAAGTAATTGTAAAATCATTTAAGTACTTTGCTTAGAGTCTTTGAAGGGGATTTATGGATCACAGATTTTTTTTTTTAATTCTCCCTTTCCCGTCTTACCACAGCACTTGCTCCCACACTTCCTCCTTCAAATATTCTTGCACAAAATCCCCACCACTAGCCTACTTACCTCTAGCCTCCCCTTCGTTTTTTCCCCAATACTGTACCCCCAAAACTAAAGGACAGTCCACCATGCAGAAAAGGAAGAATAGGTGGAAGGAGGGCAAGACTACTAATAGTCACACATCAACAATGCTCACCCAGAACCTCTGGCAAAAGGAACTTCATTTTTCTACATCTTTCCAGAATCAGAATCTTGCTCACCTCTGGCCCAGGCTCAAAGGGAGCTCTTGTCATCAGAGAAAAATTAAGGAGTTCTCCACTGCCTGTGAAGGTAACTGAGGATGCTTTCTGCTACATTGCAGGCACGGAGAGAGAGCATGTTTAGCTTAGTCAAGGCCTCTTTCATGACATGGAAAGAAAAGAGGTCAAAGTTACATGAAAATGAAGAATCAAAGAGTTCTTTGATTTTTGAAAGAAATCATTAATTGCATGACTTTTGATCAGACTGCATGTCTTATCAAATCTGGAGCTCATACTTGCACGTGGATGAATAATACAAGAGTCCCCACAAGATCCCTCTTCCTCTGCAGCCCCATGTTTTTCTCCCTTTGGCTGGTGACAGTGGTTTTTTTCCTCTACGTGAGTTGGATGGGTTGGGAATGTGTCACTTTGAAAAGAAGATGCCCTAACACCTGTCCATAAAAAAGGCAGAGTTCTGGTTACCTCAGCCCTCCCGTCCATTCTGGGCACCCACTCAGGGCTCCAAAATGATCTTGTTGGCTGGGCCTCCACAGTAGATAGGTGTGAATTAAATGACGAAGCTCTGGGCTGCGTCAGACAGAGGGGGCAAATCATAGTGTCTGATAGGACAGGTATTTTGCCTGTTTTTAAATTTCTACACAATGGGGGATCCTTTTCTAGGCTGACCCATCTGGAAGTTGCTTCCCCCACCCCCGCCCAGGTATCAAATTTAGCCTCAACAGAACATGGGCCCTCAGAGATGCCACAAACATAGAGACCCCAGAATGAGAAAAAGGAGAGCGCTGTAAACCTGGATCTCAAGGAGGACAGAAACAGGCATTTTGCAGACAGCATGAAAGGAAAGCACAGAAAATGACTCCACTTAAAACAGAATTTTGAGCTACAACAGCTCCGGGGACTTGAATTCTCTCCAGTTAGTAAATACATAGTTTGCACCATCTTACCACAGAATAATCTGAGATAAGACGAGAGACAGGAGACTAAAGATCGACAAAACCTAGATTTTGAGTGAGGAGGACTCTGAAATGGGCAAGAATAGAGACATTTGCACTCAATACAAAAAGCTGAGAGTTTTGTCCACCCTTGTGAGGAAGGTGAGTATTAAGAACCTCAGTAAAGGGGCTTCCCTGGTGGCGCAGTGGTTGAGAATCTGCCTGCCAATGCAGGGGACACGGGTTCGAACCCTGGTCTGGGAAGATCCCACATGCCGCGGAGCAACTGGGCCCGTGAGCCACAACTACTGAGCCTGAGCGTCTGGAGCCTCTGCTCCGCAACAAGAGAGGCCGCGATAGTGAGAGGCCCGCGCACCGCGATGAAGAGTGGCCCCCACTCGCCGCAACTGGAGAAAGCCCTCACACAGAAACGAAGACCCAACACAGCCAAAAATAAAAATAATAAATAAATAATAAATAAAAAATTTTTTAAAAAACCAAAAACATACAATCTGGAAAAAAGTTGAACACCTATATATCCACTGCAAACTTTACAATTAGTATTTTGAAAAAAATAATAATAATAACCTCAGTAAAAATGACTTAGAGTCTTCAATTAATCCTTTTCTTAGTAAAAGTGGAGGGAGATAAACAACCTTAGTAATCGTTACGGATAATATCCGGACTATGGATGTGTCATTGGCAATGATATTATAACCATTCCTGGAGTATTACAATGGGCTGGTCATTGTCAAGGGCACTTTCAAATATTGTGCTGCTCTGCCCGAGCGCACTGCAGTGTAGATGTGATGAGTCCCACTTCACAGAACATAAACTGAGACTCCGAGAGGATATATGATGCTTTATAACACCAAATACAGAAAAATTTAAAGAAAAAAATGTCCCGTAGTCAAATCAGTACTGTTATTTTAATCACTTTTTCTGCACTTGTATTATTAAAATTTTAACAAAATGAAATACTCCATCTAGTATTTTGTGCCCTGCTTTTACACTACATCTTCCCACCATTAAATATTCTTGGAGAAAATCATTTTTAAGGAATGAACTGTTTTCCATCCTTTTTTTAAAAAAACATCTTTATTGGAGTATAATTGCTTTACAATGGTGTGTTAGTTTCTGCTTTATAACAATGTGAATCAGCTATACATACACATATATCCCCATATCTCCTGCCTCTTGCGTCTCCCTCCTACCCTCCTTATCCCACCCCTCTAGGTGGTCACAAAGCACCAAGCTGATCTCCCTGTGCTACGCGGCTGCTTCCCACTAGCTACCTATTTTACATTTGGTAGTATATATAAGTCCATGCCACTCTCTCACTTCGTCCCAGCTTCCCCTTCCCCTTCCCTGTGTCCTCAAGTCCACTTTCTACGTCTGCGTCTTTATTCTCCATTCTTAAGTTGGGCCATCCGTTATTTAACCAACCCCCTATTGTGGGATTTTTAGGTAGCTTCTAATATTTTGTCCATTACACTACTGGCTGAGATGAATATTCTTGAACATAAGTCTTGTACATAAATTTGACTTTCACCTTAGGATAAGATCCTAAAAGCAAAATTACTGGCTCAAAGTGTATGAACATTTTAAGGCTGTTGATACACAAATTGCCAAATTACCCTCCAGAGGGTTCGCACTCATTTCCATCCCCATCAGCAGCAACAGACGAAAACGGTCTTTTCCTTACATCCTTAGCAGCAAATTTTGTGCATTCTTAAAACTTTCTACCAATTAGATGAGCAAAAAAGAAATAGATTTATAACTTGCGTTTCTTTGTTAGGTAGTGAAGTTGAACATCTTTCCATATTTATTGGGGATAAGCTTCTGTTCTATGGTGAATGCCCTGTCGCATCTTCTACCCGTTTATCTATCACTGTGTTGGGAGATGCTGGGATGCAGAACCTTCTTCGGTGCCTGGCGTGGTTCTGCTCCTGCTGACACAGAGTCCTCTCTCAGTGGAAGACGGCTGCTCCTTAGCACTGAGAAAAGTCAGCACCCCTACAGCCTGCCATGGGCCTGGAAGGGATGTCTCAGTGGCTCTGGAGGAATTACATTCAGGTCTCTGGATTTAGCAACTCACCAGCAACCAGAACTGGTACTTCAGGACTAAATGACTCTGCAGTGTATCAGTTCTCATGAACTTGACCTTCTTCCCACCTTTTCACCCAGTGACTGAATCAGGCCAAGCTGCGGTGGAGACACAGCTTCGTCTCTCTTCTCCCGGGAGTGGGACTGAAAAGCCAGTACAGAGCAGATCATCCCTGCAGACACTCGCTGGGTGACCCTGGGGCACAGCAGGAGGAAAGAAGGGTGATCATCCTCACCCTTCTTGGAGGGTGGAGCCACGTTCCAAAAACAGATGCAGTAAGCACGAACCACACAACCACCCAGATGAACTTGAACTCAGCAGTTGGAATGAATACCCCCTCCTTTCTGCAAGTCACTGCTCACCCTGTGCCTCTCTCCATTGGTGAGTGGTTCCTTCTGGCTTGAAATCACTACTGGTGACTTACCACTGCTGGTGCTTTACATTGTTGTTTCCCCCACGAGAATGTCAAGTTCAGGGCATCCAGTTCCTCCGCGTGAAACCCTTTGTAGTTGCTATGGGTGAACGGACGAGTGAGAGATAAATGAACAAAACAATTTTTCCCTAGCACTTCCATGCTGTTTCTAAATGACAGATTTCCACAGCTCCCTCCCCCATACAACCACAGACTCTTTGAAGACATTTCTCTCTCTCCCCGCATGCCTGGCACAAAGGGGGATAAATGCTAATCGAGGGAATGAATGAACCAAACCTTATCTGGACCACAATAACGCCTACTTGAGCTCATCTTTCTTTTGTTTTTTTTTTTTGATGTTTTAGTTTAAATTTTATTTCCTGCCCCCAAACATCCATTAAGCGCCCAGGAGAAGGAAAAGGGGATGTGACTAGCAATAGAGAGAAATGTTCTTCACAACAATGGCCATGGCAAGCTTAGGCACTTTTGGTGAGATCTCTCTGGGAAGTACTGGCAGAGGAATAAAAGGCAAACTGACACAGAAGTATCGCTTGGTGTGCATTTCCAGGCTCTGCCTTCTTTCTCATCTCTTGGTGGCAGGCGGAGGAAGAGAAGAAAAGGTTAAATTTTTTTATAAACCGGCAGAATAAGCTTATCACATCCTCTCACTATCTCTGCATAGGTTCTAGTCTCTGCAGCATTATATAAGCTTTGCCCAAAGTAATGAACAGTTGAAAGTCAAATGTAATACTTCACCAAACAACTTAAAAATGCTTGCGCACCGGAAAGGATTAAGTTGCAGAGAACACAAATGGACCCAGAGCAACCTTTGCCAAAAGAGAATATTGTGCTAAGTGTACAGCCATAGCTCTTTTCCATATGAAGAAACAGTCAGAAGGATAAAAGAACTTGGTCAAAATCACACAAGTAAGTAGGACAGAATCTGGTCTGTCTGTCCCAAGGGTTGTGTTCTTTAACCACCAGGCTAGCTTTCCTCAAATCTGATTCATGCATAGAATAACTCTACCCCTCTGTTTGCCTTGACTATTCCCTGTTTATACGTATGCCTGCTGCAGTTTTTCACTATTGCCCACTTTGACTTCCAAAAGCAACCGAGAATACACAATACTTTGGTCACTCTATCCATGGACCACTGTGGTGGGACTGCCCAGGAAGCTTATTAAAAGTGCAGCTTCCAGAGCCCTACTCCAGATCTAGATAAGTTTTCTGAGGGTTGGCTCAAGAATCCAGGTACAAGTCTTTTGAAGTGGTTTTGTAGAACCCCCCAGGTGAGTCTCTCGCTCTCCTAAGTTAATAAACCATTTCTTCTGCCTCCCGCAGTTGCCCAGCCAGGTCCTGTTAAGGTAGGAGTCCCCGCACCACATCAGAGGGATGCTCCCAGCCAAGTCATCTCTGGAGCCTTGGAGAATCTGGATGGTCTCGTGCTGGCCCACCTGCCATGACAAACCTCCTCCAGAGCATTCCCCTTCCCATTTTACCTTCTACCACTCCCAAAGGCAGTCTGCTCCAGTGAGGCCTGACTTCGTCTGTCCTAACGTGCACCCGCTCATTCAAGCAGTTTAGGAATACAAGGTGCTGTGGTTCTCAACCAGGGTGGCCCAACCTCTAAAATAGTAGTCCAAGCAGTCTCTACCTCCTGGGCACATCCCCTCTGCAACAGCCCCAGTAAACGAATGTCCCATCCTTGCTTTTTCAAGGTCGGCAACAGGGAGTCCCCTCCTAAAGAAGGTTCTCTCGCATTGCCACACTCTCAAAGGCTGCCCCCAGTGTGCTTCCTTCCTGTGGGCCTGATCAGGCTAAGGGCAGAGTTGTCTCTTTCCTTCTCTGAGTCGGACCAAATCGTCTTAGTAACACCTCTTCACAGTGGTGACCGTGTGTTTCACGGGGGCTGCTGCTGAGCCTTTATCTCATCCTTTCATGGTGGAGAGAGGGAGGATTATAATGATTTTTACTTCTAGGGGAGAGGGGAGTGTAATGATTATGTTGTCATTTTGTATTATGTCCTTTGGTCATGAACTTGTTTTGAATTTCATATGAAAATGGGCCCACCATTCCCACTTTGTGAGGTCATTCAGCACCCTCATTTTGCACCTTTAACATCTCTCTCAGTATCCCTTGGAAATGTTTGAAATGGCATGAGCTTGTCCTCACATTCCTATCAGCTGTAAATCCGGAGCCCCAACATGAACCTAACCATTGAGCAGAACACCTCTCCACTACCTGTGTAACACTGGGTAGGCCCCTTCACCTCTTGCTTTTCTTCAGTCCTCAGTTGTGAAAATGTGAGGGTTCTATGAATTTATATTTGGGGCAGGACAAGGGCGAGGAGAGTGTGTCTTTGCTTTTATTCTTCCCAACTGGAACGTCTTCCCTCTCTTCCCCATGGGTCCAAATCTCACTTGTCCTTCAGGCCCACTGCCAAGGAGCCTTCCCTGATTCCCCAGTCCACACAAATCTCTGCCTCTTAGGGTCAGTGCCGTACAACCTAGCTGTCTCTTACGTTAATCTTGCCTCTCAAGCCAATCTCAGAATGTGGGTCTCTCTTGCCCTCCTGGGGCCCCTGGGGCTGTGCCAGCCCACCGGCACGCCCCACGTGGGATGTCTGCTAGACTAGGGCATGGGTGGGGAGGCCCAGGTGTGAGGGGCCAGGCAGAGTCCCTCTGCTCTCCCCCTGCTCTCCTGCACAAAACACTTTTAGAACCAGTGTCCCTTCTCTAGGGACTCATAGAGGCGATGGGCCAAGGCTGTGTTCTGGATGTCAAGTAGATTAAAGGTCTTCAGCCAGAAACTGGGAGAGACATGAGAGGGAAATTCTGGCAGGAGACTGTGTACAGCAGAAGTGACTGATCAGTTCTGATTTTCTTTGCAGCAGCAGTTCCTTTGGCCACGCCAGCAAAGGTGGAAGCAGAGAAGCCAGTCCCCAAACGTGCTCCCAAGAGAAAGCGCGCTCCGGAAGAGTCAGACAAAGATCTGGGTTGCCCCAGACCCAAAATCCGGCGATTGGAGCACGGTGCCAGGAGGTAGACCCCACAGAATCCTGCTGGCTGAGCCATTCTGAAGAGAGAGCAATGGTGTAACTGCCTAAGGCAGCGAATGCCTCTTCCTGCTGTGACCCACCCCGTCCCCCTACTGCCCACTGCCACAGATCACAACCTGCGGCGTTCTGTTTGAGCCTTCCTCAGCCAGGAGCCTCCTTCCACACTAAATGGCCATAAGCAAGGAGCCTCAGAAACTGACGTTTGAAATGAGAGTCTGCCCTGAACATCCCAGGGCTGAAGCTGGCCTGGAAGAAAACGTGACGTTCCTCTGCTCAATCTTCAGGGGCCCCTTTGTCAGCTGAAGACAGAAAAGTCTGCACTCTGCGAGCCGAGGAGGATGCAGGAGCAGAGACAGGGTGCAGAGAAGCCTTAGCAGTCTACAACATGGGCTCCTGCCCTGAGCCATTGTCAGCGGCCACCACCACAAACCAGGGGGGAGCTGGGTTTTTTGAACCTGAAAGCAGCAATCTGTGGCTTCCCAAAGAGCCTCCTGCCTGGGGTCTCAGGAGGCAGGATAGAGAGACCCAGGAAGACCTGCTCCCTGAAGCAAGAACAGGATGGAGAGTCAAGCAGCACGCACCCTGCCCCGAGGTTCACATGCTCCTTTATTCCCAGCCCTTTCTGCCCCAGGGGGGTCCCTTACTGCTCAATGTTTTTCTGTAACAGACTTCTAGGGTCGCCAGTGCTCACACTTAGGTCACTACCCCTGTGCTAGGCACTCCTGCTACCCAGGAAAGCTTCCAAAGGTGGAACAGCTCCAGGGGGTGCCAGGGATCAGAGCAAAAACTTGAGAGGCTGGGGATGAAGGATTTGGGGCACAGTCCCTAAAGCATCTCAGTGGTTGAGCTTCTGTGAGAAGGCACATCCCCTCTAGGTGTGTGTGTGTGTGTGTGTGTGTATGTTGGGGGGAGGGGGTCCCCAGAGGAGGCAGCTAGGGGGAGGGCCTGAGGCTGGAAATGAGGAATGGCGTGCGGCCTCTGAGCAAGCACAGGCACTTAGCCCTTGAGGTTTCTGGGAAAGCTAGAGCCACAAGGGCCACGAGATAAGGCAAGTGTAGCAGCAGAACCCAGGTGTCAGGTCTTTCCTCAGAACCTATACTTCTCCACGAGGCCAGGCCTTACATGCTGAGGTAGGAGGGATCCTGGCCAGAAGGTCGGCCAGCAGCTCTGGGAGGAAGGTTGCTGCGATGGGGGCTCTGCTGCCATGGAAATGACTTCATTTCCTTCCACTCAAATAGCCTACTGACTGGGTTCCTGCTCTGTTGAGGAAAAGGGTCGGTGACTCTCCCCAGAAGGTGTTCAGTTCACATCCCAAAAGTCCCTCTCTTCAGGCCCTGGGGAGGTGTAGCAGCTCCTGAGGGCGCTCTTTCCTGAGGCTGGCTGAC
Source organism: Balaenoptera musculus (assembly GCF_009873245.2). Classification (NCBI taxonomy): domain Eukaryota; kingdom Metazoa; phylum Chordata; class Mammalia; order Artiodactyla; family Balaenopteridae; genus Balaenoptera; species Balaenoptera musculus. The sequence goes on along the minus strand of NC_045805.1, from coordinate 30,144,961 downwards.
AGAAGTGGGGGGGGTTCCTGAGAGTTCCCGGGTGCTGGTTGAAGTCCCCAGAGAATGGTCATGCAGGCTGGGGAGTCAAGTAGGTGGAGAGAGAAGGTCGGGGGCAGGGGGCCCCTTCCTGAATCCAGAGCTCACAAGGTTACCCCCCCATTTCCAGAAACTCTCTCTTCCCCCACACCAGCCCACAGGGCCCCGTACCGGGACACCGGGAGCCCAGAGCACGTGTGGCCGCAGAGATGCTCGCACGCAGCCCTCGGAGTGCGCGGGGCCGGCTGCAGGGAGATGGGGACGAGGTGTGCTCCCGGGAGGCCTCGGGCTGAGGGTGGTCCTCTGAGAGAAGCGGCCCAGCTTGGCCAGGAAGGTGAGAGGCGGGGGAGAGCAACCTAGGGCGCCCCCTCGGAGCAGCGGGAGTGGGAAGAGGCGCAGGGGCGGAGGGAACCCGCGACGGGAGGCGAGTGGGCTCTCAGCAGAGGCCAGCTTAGCCCGCGGGAGCTGCCTCTGCGCAGGGGGCGGGAGGGCAGTGCCGCCCCGGAGCTGCCGGGCTTCGCGGATCGCGGCTCTCCGCACACGGCTCGCAGGGCCCTGTGACTCTGTATCCCCTCCCTCACCCCGCCCCCCTCGCGAGGCCGCGCCGCTGGGTGGCCTGTGTCGACGGGCACAACCCCATCGCCCGCCCCTCTCACACCCGCCTCTGCCCACCTGCCTGGCCTTGCGCAGCTTGCGGCCCGGGGGCCTCGAAGGTCCCCGCGCACTCCGCCAGCGGCCTCTGCTGTGTCTGCTGCTGCGGCCGGGAACCCGCGTCCAGACCACGCCGGGCACCTCCAGCACCCCAAGTCCGCGGGAGCGCACGCGGGCCCTGAGGCGGGACTTCCCGCTTGTGGACAGGGGGCTGCAGTGTGTGCGGGCTGGTGGGGGCCGGTGGGGGCCTAGCCTGGCCCTGGGCAGGGGAGGAGGTCCAGAGCACGCAGAGCTAGTGGGGAGGCTCCCTCACACCACCCCTGGATGTCCTCTCCATCATCTCTGCATGCCCTTCCCCTTCTCTGTCATCCCCTCCCTGGTGGGAAGCCCTCAGCCCAGGCCTCAGCTGCTCCTAGTATAGTCTGTGTGACAGTGGGAGGTGGGGGACCCCCCGGCTGGCCCAGGCCAGGCAATGTGTCCTGCCTGATCCCAAGACCTAAGGAGCCCACCCATTTGCCTTGACCTCCCTCCAGCCACAACGACATGCCCCTGGTCCTGTGGCAGTTTTACCACAATGGGCTACAGGATGTTAATCTGTGCAATTTCAGCCATGGCCAGACCAGCTTGGACAGGCTGAAAGACGGTCTCGTGGGTGCCCAGGTACCAAAGGGACACACAAGGTGCCACCATGGCTGCTGGGGAATGTGGGGCAGTTTGGGGGCCTCAGAGACCACAGGTTAGTCACATTGGAACTAAGTTACCATAGTGACCTAGAAAGTGCCATGCCATGGATGCTGGGGGCTACAGGGGTCACAGTAAGCCAACCTGACGGGCATCCAAGTACCACAGGAAAAGCAACGCATGACATGTGACTTCTGGGCACAGTGAGTGCTGGGCCAGCTGAGGAGGCTATGAGAAGCCCAAGGAGTTCCAAAGCCCAAACCAAGCCCTGGCCTTTCCTCAGTTCTGGTCAGCCTACGTCCCATGCCAGACCCACGAACGGGATGCTGTGCGCCTCACCCTGCAGCAAACTGACCTCATCCGCCTCATGTGCGCCTCCTATTCTGAGCTGGAGCTTGTGACCTCAGTTAAAGGTAGACGGGGGACTTCCCTGGTAGTCCAGAGGTTAAGACTCCATGCTTCCACTGCAGGGGGCTCAGGTTTGATCCCCGGTGGGGGAACTAAGAGCCCTCATGCTGCGCGGCACGGCCAAAAACAAAAAGAAAAGGTAAACAGACTGGTGGTGGTAGGTGCTAGGGACTTCAGTAAGCTACCCCTGCCTCTGAAAATGATCATCTGACCTACCTGCCCCCAGCTCGCAACAATACCTGGAAGTTGGCTTGCCTCATTGGTGTGGAGGGCGGCCACTCACTGGACAGTAGCCTCTCCATCTTGCGTACCTTCTGTGCGCTGGGTGTGCGCTACGTGACACTCACCCACACCTGGAACACGCCCTGGTGAGCGCAGTGCAGATGGTAAGGGCCCAGTGAGGCAGGGATCTGCCCAAGATCACGCTGGGGCCCAAAGCAAGTTTACCCCTGGGATCCGGCCCTGAACCTGGGGTGGGGAGGGGAATGGAGGTTTGCAGAACAAGACTGAATCCCCAGAAGGGCCCTCCTACTGCCAGGCACAGCCCAGTTTGGGTCCCTCCTCTTGCACTAGGGAGTTGCAGGTGTAGACGGTTCGACAGAACCTCTTTCTAGGCTCTTGTAGCCAAGTCATGGCCACCAGTCAGACTGCCTCCTGGCCATCCTGCAGGGCACAGAGCTCAGCAAAGGGTATCCACCCCTTCTACAGCAATGTCAGTCGGCTGACCGGCTTGGGCGAGGTAAGGACCCGGGTTCCATACCCTGCCCCACATGAATGTCCAGCCCCGCCTGTTCCCTACAGATAAATGCACACAAGGTAAATGCAGCCCTGATGCCCTCTCCCCATCCTGTCCCTGCAGAAGGTGGTGGCAGAAATGAACCGCCTGGGCATGATGGTGGACTTGTCCCACGTCTCGATGCTGTGGCACGGTGAGCCCTAGAAGTGTCACAGGCAGCTGTCACCTTCTCCCACTCAGCTGCCCGGGGTGTGTGCAAGAACACTCGGAATGTTCCTGATGATATCCTGCAGCTTCTGGTGAGAGACTGCCCTGGCCCTCAAACCTAAAGCAAGAGGTTCAAACCGGGAGCCCTTGAACCTGAGCCTCTTCTCCCTCAATTTCCTCAAACCCCAGGTTAAATATCTTCTGCCCCCAAAACCCACGGTCCACAGCCCCTGAACTCTTGAGCCCTAGGTGGGGGTCGAGGTGGTAAGATACTCCTCCAAACCCGGAAACCCAGGGCCAAGACACCACCCAGACCAGGGCTGCGGCTCCTCCATTCACACAAACCCAGAGAGGAGACGACTCTGACCTCAACACCTTCCTCACAGGGGCCGAGAGCGTGAACAGGCAGGTGGCTGTGCTGGGGGCCAAGCTGACTGTCCACCGGTCCGCCCCTGCAGAAGAAGAACGGTGGCATCGTGATGGTGCCCTTGTCCGTGCGGGTGCTGCAGTGCAACCCGTTAGCCAACGTGCCTACTGTGGCAGGTGAGCCTCACCCTGGGCTCTCTGAAAACTCTGATTTGGAGCTGAAGCTGGGTCCAAATTTGGGGAGGACTTCAGAAGAGCCCCAGTGGTTTGACCCACCTGTTGGCAATAGGTACAGCTCCCAAAAACCCAATAATGGACGGTACACAGCACCTTGGTGCCATGTGGAACTGGAGCCACGGAATCAGAACTGCGATACTGATGGGTATCAGGGAGGCTGTCAGACACAGAGCCCGGGTGCTGCCCATCTGTGCCTCTGCAGGGGCTCCTAAAGCCCACTGTCCCTACCTCTGGCCAAGGGACTGGACAGTTCCTTAGGTCTCTGGGGTCTCCATCAGTTGTACTCTTGTTCCTCTCTCATCCTCCACACCCGGGGAAAGGAGCCCCCACAGGTTCTCAAGGAGACTGGGAGGCAGGGTGAATCTTGGGTGGGAAATGGCCCAAACAGGGGGCTCTGGGTTCCACTCCAAATCTGAAGTCCAGTCTAGAGCCAGCTGGGATCACTTCAGATCAAACCTCAGGGCCCTCGAGTTGATACTCTCGGTGCCAGGCCACGAAGGAACTGGCCTGTTTGGCCTACAGGCTGCAAAAAGGGGAATCAGCAGAGGCCAGTCATCACCCCCACCCCTGCCCTGGAAGCCCCACACTGCTGACTTCCCATTCTTCAGATCACTTCGATCACATCAGGGCAGTCACTGGATGCAAGTTCATCGGGACTGGCGGAGGTTATGACGGGGCTGGCCGGTGAGTGCTTCCCCGTGGCTTGTCTCGGGCTGGCTGGGCAGCAGTGGGGCTTTCACAGCCACCGTGCCCACCACACTGTGGTCCTCATGGCCTTGACCATAGTCTCAGGTGTGCTGGCCCAACTGCTATCTCCCCTCTCCCAGGGTCTGCTTCCTGGGCTCTCCTGTCTGTTTGGCCCTACTCTAGGTCATCATATTTGTCTAAAACACCACACAGAGCTCATCTGCCCAGCATCTGCACCCATCCAGTGCCAGCAGACCCACGGCCTCTGAGCAGACTCTTAGCAAGGTCTGGGCTGGGCTGACCATCTTCTCTGCCTGCAGCTGGGTCTGTGCATGCAGGGGGGTCAACCCAGTTCTTAAAAAGCTTTTCTTCTCTTTATAAATGGAGGCAAAAATTGCATTCAGTGAAAGGCATAGATCTTAACAGTACAATCCAATGACTTTTGACGAATAGTCGAGGCGCTTTGGGGGCCTTCCTCTGAAGGATGAAGAGCAGGAGTGAATCATTTACTCTCTCCAAGTCTCCATTTTCCATATCTGACCAGGGCTGGGGTTCAGTGGATCCTGGACACACAGGGCTTTGGTTCTGACTCAGGACCAGGGAACAGGTCTGAGGCCCAATAGCTGGCTGGCTGGCGGCCACACAGGTTCCCGCAGGGGCTGGAGGACGTGTCCATATACCCGGTACTGATAGAGGAGTTGCTGAGGCATGGCTGGAATGAGGAAGAGCTCTGGGGTGTGCTTCGAGGAAACGTGCGGCGGGTCTTCAGACAGGTGGAACAGGTATGCTGGGCTGGGCAAAAGAGGAGCTCTGAGCAGGTGGTCTGAGCAGGTGTACGTGGGGGTGCTGTGAGAGGTGCTGCCCGCTGACTGCCGCCTCCAGGTAAGGGAGGAGAACGAGGGACAGAGTCCCTTGGAGGATGACTTCCCAGATGAGCAGCTGGGCAGCTCTTGCCGCTCCGTCCTCCCACGTCTGCATCAGAGAGAGGATCTGGCTCCAGACCAGAAACTAACCAGAGCTGCGGTTCGTGGGAATCCCATTTTGTCACTTAAGTGGTCATTCTCAAAATCTTGCCCCCACATGGGCCCAGGCCTCACAGTTATTGCTGCCTTCCCAGTCCTCATTGTTTGGCTCTGGTGATCCAGTTAATCCTGCCAGATGTCACTTTGGCAGCCACAGATACCCCACAAAGTTTCCTTGCATGCGAGCACAAACATTTCCTGAAAATAAGTGTTTTTGAAATGGAATCAGCACGAGTGTCCTTCTCCGTGGTGGGGTCTGTGGTGCAGGCTCCCAATACTGGGGTTTGGTGGGGGACCCTGCAGTTTAGACACCGGACACTCAAGGAAGACCTGTTGGCAGTGGCCTGAGGAAACCCAGGTGGCTTGGCTCAGCACTGGAAGAAGACAGTGGGTGGCTCTGACTGCGGGAGTGTGGACCTTACTCGGTTCCCTCTGTGTAGTTCACCTCAATCCACATCCTGACCCACTGAGCACACCTGGGGATCTTTCAGGGAATTCTGGTTCAGATGCCCAAGAAGAGAACATGCCTAGATCACAAATGATCTTTGTACCTATTTGCACAGAGCCCAGAATCTCAGGCTACTTAATGGGCCATGGACCTCCAATGGCTAGACTGCTCTGGATGTGGGCACACCTCCTCCCCTGTTCCTCAGGGACTTCCTCTCTAATCGGTTCAGGCTACTTAGACAACCACCGCATCTTCCCCCAGTTCATTAATGATAATAGCAACTGCACTAATTATAGCCAAGATTGAGTTAATACATTGAGTTAATAATGAGATGTAGGGCTTCCCTGGTGGCGCAGTGGTTAAGAATCCACCTGCCAATGCAGGGGACATGGGTTCGAGCCCTGGTCCGGGAAGATCCCACATGCCGCGGAGCAACTAAGTCCGTGCGCCACAACTACTGAGCCTGCGCTCTAGAGCCCGTGTGCCACAACTACTGAGCCTACATGCCGCAACTACTGAAGCCCGTGCGCCTAGAGCCGGTGCTCCGCAACAAGAGAAGCCACCACAATGAGAAGCCTGCGCACCGCAACGAAGAAGAGCCCCCGCTCACCGCAACTAGAGAAAGCCCACGTGCAGCAACGAAGACCCGACACAGCCAAAAATAAACAAATAAATGCATAAATAAAATTTAAAAAGAAAAAAGATACAATACAGTATTGTTAACCATAGTTGCCATGCTGTACATTACATCCCAGAACGTATTTGTCTTGTAACTGGAAGTTTGTATCCTCTGACCACCTTCACCCATTTCCCCCCCACCTCATCCCCATAGGTTAAAATTTTAAAAGAGAAGCCCAGATAAGCTTCAATGAGAAGATGACATCTCAGCAGAGATTTGAGTTAGCCAAGTTGGTATCTAGTGGAAGAGTGCACAGGAGAGGAAAGGGCCAGTGCAAAGACCCTGGGGCAGGAGCTTGTCTGGTGTGTTAGAAGAACAGTAAGGAGGCCACTGTGGTTGCGGCACAGAAAGGAGAAGAGAGTAATGGAATTCAGATACACAATGGATGGAGAGCAGTAAGCAGATAGGACACAGTGGTCAGACCCCGAATGGCCCTGTAGGACGCTCTGCGGGCTTTGTTAGCTCTTCACGATAGGAGCCAGTGAAGGGTTTTAAGGAGAGGAGTGGCGTGACTGATCACATCCCCCATGATCACGGTGACTGCTGTACGAAAAACAGACTGTGGGGGCCACGGTAGACACAGGCAGATCAGTTAGAACGCTCTTCAGTCACCGATGTCAGAGATGATGGTGGCTCAGGACGGAGAGATATTAGGGGAGGTGGTGAGAAGTGGTCACATTCTAAAAATATTTTGAAGGTAGAGCAACAGGAGTAAAACGAAGAAAATCAAAATCCCATGTCCCAGAGATAACTGTTAATTTATTTACTCTAAGCAAACATGGTCCCCTCTAAAAACTACAAAGCTTGCCAAGGATGCTCTTCTCAGAGGTACTAACTTTTTACTCCTCAGCCTACTCCGTCCTGGCCTCCCCCCTCTGCCACTCTCCCAAAACTGCTCTGATTAAAGTCACCAATTACCTCGAAGTTGCTCAATCTACGAGACGCTGACCTGTCCTCAATCTTGTTTTGCTAGCAACACATGGCATGGTTGAGCCTCCCCTCTTCCTTGATCTCTCTCCTCCCTGGGTTCGTCGACCGCACACTCTCCCAGTTTTCCTCTCTACCCCTGCTTTTCAGTCTCTTTTGCTGGTTTCACCTCCTCCCCTCACATGTTGAGGTTGCTCCTTAGTCGTGGGCCCTCTTCCCTTCTAATTTCACACATCCTCCCTCACAAATTTATTCACTCCCATGGTTTAAAATATTGGCCATGATCATCTCCAAAGGCATCCCAACCTCACACCAACTGCTCAAAACACATCCCCACTCGGATGTCTTAAGGGCAACTTCTACTCAACATGTAGAAAATAAAGCCTTGATCTTCCCTCCTAAGCCTTGTCCTCTGTCTCCAATTATTTATTTAACATACGCTTACTGAGCCCCTAAGATATGCCAAGCACTGGTAGGCACTAGAGATAAAATGATGAGGCAGGAGGGAAAGGTTCAATAGAATGGAGGGTTATAGAAAGGGAACTTACAAATATGTGTGAAATTAAAACTGTGTATGGTGCTACGAAGGAGCAGTTACGTAAGGCTGTGGGAGTCTATGTCAGCAGGGAAGAGACTGATGGGGGTTGAGGAGGGTCTCCCTTAAGAAATAATCTCTGGGGACTTCCCTGGTGGCGCAGTGCTTCAGAATCCGCCTGCCAGCACTGTTTACAACAGCCAGGACATGGAAGCAACCTAAGTGTCCATCGACAGACGAATAGATAAAGAAGATGTGGCACATATATACAATGGAATATTACTCAGCCATAAAAAGAAACGAAACTGAATTATTTGTAGTGAGGTGGATAGACCTAGAGTCTGTCATACAGAGTGAAGTAAGTCAGAAAGAGAAAAACAAATACCGTATGCTAACACATATATATGGAATTTAAAAAAATAAAATGGTTCTGATGAACCTAGGGGCAGGGCAGGAATAAAGACGCAGACGTAGAGAATGGACTTGAGGACATGGGGAGGGGGAAGGGTAAGCTGGGACGAAGTAAGAGAGTAGCATTGACATATATACAATACCAAATGTAAAATAGCTAGCTAGTGGGAAGCAGCTGCATAGCACAGGGAGATCAGCTCAGTGCCTTGTGACCACCTAGAGGGGTGGGATCAGGAGGGTGGGAGGGAGACGCAAGAGGGAGGGGATATGGGGATATACGTATGCATATAGCTGATTCACTTTGTTATACAGCAGAAACTAACACACCATTGTAAAGCAATTATACTCCAATAAAGATGTTAAAAAAAAAAAAAAAAAAAAAGAATCCGCCTGCCAATGCAGGGGACACGGGTTTGCTCCCTGGTCCGGGAAGATCCCACATGCCACGGAGCAACTAAACCTGCGAGCCACCACTACTGAGCCCATGCGCCACAACTTCTGAAGCCCGTGCGCATAGAGCCCGTGCTCCGCGACAAAAGAAGCCACTGCAGTGAGAAGCCCGTGCACCGCAACGAAGAGTAGTCCCTGCTCGCCGCAACTACAGAAAGCCCACGCGCGGCAACGAAGACCCAACGCAACCAAAAATAAATAAATTAATTAATTGATCAATTAATTAAAACTTATATTAAAAAAAGAAAGAAAAGAAAAAATCTCTGCTGGGAATTCCCCGGTGGTCCAGTGGTTAGGACCCTGTGCCTCCAGTTCAGGGGGCCTGGGTTCAATCCCTGGTTGGGGAACTAAGATTCTGCAAGCTGGCATCGCAGCCCAAATAAAAATGAAATAAAATAAAATATAATGAAATAAAAAAAGAAAGAATCTCTGATTCAAGGTCTAAAGGGTGAGAAGGTGTTTATCAGGCCAATATGTGGGGAGAAAAATTTTCCCATTTCAGTAAGTAGCACCTCCATTTACCCAATTACACATCCTTAACCCACAATCCCCACATCCAATTCATCACTAACTCCTATTCACCTCCAAGCCATCACTAACCTTCCAAATATGACTCTAACCTGCCTGCTTTACTCCATCTCCAAGGCCACCACTGTGCACAAAGCCAGTCTCCTAATGAGTCTCCCCAAATCTACTCCTGCCCCCTCCTATCTATTCTCTTACAATAGCCAGTATGGTGTCTGAAAAAGGCATCTCTGCTGACACCACTTCTCTGTTTATACCCTGCAATGGCTTCCCACCAAGTTTAGGATAAATCCCAAAGAGATGATGGACTGGAGGTTGAAAGACAAGAAGGAGGTAGGGGGCTTCCCTGGTGGCGCAGTGGTTGAGAATCTGCCTGCCAATGCAGGGGACACGGGTTCGAGCCCTGGTCTGGGAAGATCCCACATGCCGCGGAGCAACTAGGCCCGTGAGCCACAACTACTGAGCCTGCGCGTCTGGAGCCTGTGCTCCGCAACGAGAGAGAGAGGCCGCGATAGTGAGAGGCCCGCGCACCGCGATGAAGAGTGGCCCCCACTTGCCGCAACTAGAGAAAGCCCTAGCACAGAAACGAAGACCCAACACAGCTAAAAATAAATAAATAAATAGATAAATAAATAAATAAATAAGAAACGAAAATTCTCAGGCTCCACTGCAAGACCTAGAATCAGAAACTCAGGGGGTTCCACCCAGCAACCTGTGTCTTACCAAGCCCTCCAGGTCATTCTGACGCCCTCTAAAGTTGAGAAGCGCTGGGACTTCCCTGGTGCTCCAGTGGTTAAGACTCTGCGCTTCCACTGCAAGGGGTGCAGGCTCGACACCTGGTCGGGGAACTAAGATCCCACAGGCCGTGTGGTGGGGCCCAGAAAAACTTGAAAAGCGCTGATGTGGCAGGGTGATGAGGAGGGACAGTGTTGGAAGCTCAGGTCCCATCCTGAGTGCTACGAGGGCATGGACCTACTGATGCTGGTACCAATTCCAGTGTGTGGGGAGAGGGTTTCCCCCATACCACCAAGCAATTCTCAGGATGACCTACAATTTAATTCTGACACTGTCTACCTGGAGATGGCATCAGCTCCCGCAGGTTAGGGTCTCAGTCCTACAAGACTGTCCCTCCTCCCTCACTTCAGAAGCCAATAGCAAGTCCACGTTGTCACCCGTGCCTCTGACCAACTGGGTAGAGATCAGAGGTTCCCACGCCCCGCACCCGACTCGGGTTCCATTGATTTGCCAGAGCAGCTGACGGAGCTCAGAGAAATAGTTTACTTCCAGATGGAAGGGATGCATAGGGCAAGGTGTGGGGAGAGGGTGCAGCGCTTCCGTGCTGTCTCACAGCACCCCACTCTCTCCACATCTCCACGTGCACACCAGCAAGGAAGCTCTCTGAACCCGCTCCTTCTGGGTTTTTGATGGAGACTTCATTACATAGGCATGATTGATTAATCACTGACCACTGGTGATTGAGTTCAGCCTCCAGCCCCTCTCCCCTCTCAGGTCACGGGTGGGACCGAAAGTTCCAACCTTCTAATCATGTGATTGGCTCCCCCGGTGACCTGTGCCCGGCATCTTTAGATTTCACAAAGTCACCTCGTTAACTTACCAGTAGACACTTGTATTAACTCTCATCACAGGAAATTCCAAGGGTCTTAGGAGCTCTGCCTTAGGACTGGGACGAAGATTATTTATTTATTTATGCCGCACAGCGTGGATTGAGGGACACCCTCACTTCACTGCCCTCGGCAGTGAAGGCACTAAGTCCTAACCACTGGACCACCAGGGAACTCCCCATATTTATTTAAATCACAGCATGCAAACAAGATGCATCCCTCCTCCTCCCGTTCTTCCGGGAGCTTGTGATAGAGCCTGTTTAGAATGCATGGGTTAGGCCCTAGGGAGTTTCTCTGGGGAGTCCCCATGGAGAGCTTTCTGTGGGCAGGGAAAGAGTGAGGGTAAATTTTCCCTTGCTCTGGTCTTATCAAGTCCTAACCAGGCTGTGGTAGGTGGTTGTTCTGTTGGAATTGCAGGGGATGAACTGTAGTGAGGAGCTGGGTGTAAAGGAAGCTGTGTGGTACAGGAACCCCCAACCATCTGGGGAAGGTCAAGAGGACAGCAGTTATCTGAGGAGACTCAAAGTAGGGGACACCTGAGAGTGAGCTTGCCTCATTCAGGTGTAGGAAGAGACGAAATCTTTTTTTGGCACGGCTTGTAGGATTTTAGTTCCCCGACCAGGGATCGAACCGGGGCCACAGCAGTGAAAGTGCAGAATCCTAACCACCGGACCACCAGGGAATTCCCTTTTTTTAATCCTTTTTTTTTTGGCCCACACGGCTTGCGGGATCTCAGTTCCCAGACAAGGGATCGAACCCATGCCCCCTGCAGTAGAAGTGCGGAGTCCTAACCCCTGGACCGCCAGGGAAGTCCCAAGAGACAAAATCTTGACCTCCTTTCTTTCCCCTCCTGGACAAAAGGAAGGTTCTGAGTGAACCATCAACTTTCACGCAGTTACTCCAGGATTTAAGTGTTCACAATGCAGGCCCAAGAGCCAGGGTCCTCTGCTATCCCCTCCACACTGAACCCAAATACCCCTCTGGTCACACACACGGTGTGTGGCACCCATATGTGAGTGTCACACACGCAGGCCAGCTGTCTCACGGGTCAGGATCAACAGCTCTCCCTCCTGTTTCCGATGGCCCATCCTCAACCCTGCAGGAACGTGAAGGAAGCTGTAAGTCCGGAGCAAGGAAGAAGAAGCTGGAGTCCCCAGGAGGCACAGAGGAGCCTGAAGGTTCTGTTTGGAGGTGCTAAATAGGACATTCTGGCAACGGAGGGACTATCCACTCACTGTTGAGTGGTATTTCCAATAAAATTTTTTTTTTGGCTGCATCACACGGTTTGCCGGGATCTTACCTCCCCGACCTGGGATCGAACCCGTGCCCCCTGCAGTGGAAGTGTGGAGTCTTAACCACTGAACCACCAAGGAAGTCCCCAGTTAAATCGTGACTACAGCGAAGAATGGTGCTGCCATCATGTCCTCTGCGGTTGGAGCGCTTCCATACCTAGGGCTGAACAGGTGGAGGGGATGAACCACAGGACACACACTCTACAAAGTGCCCGCACACAAAGATCTCTTTTGCCCCTGGGCAGCGGGATGGCCCCTTGCCCGGAAAAGGCCAATCTAGGCTGCCATATACGCAGGTTCGGAGAGAGAAAGTCATACTACCCTCTCCCCAGATCAGACCAGGTCCACTGGCATAACTGGTCAGTGAATTGAGTAAAGGCGTAGCAAGTTCATCAGGTTGCAGGGTTTTGGGTGTCAACGCCCCTCTTGTCAGACATCAGAGCTTTCTAGCTTGCTGTAGAGGTCCCTCGTCTGTTAGAGGCTCAGCTTGGGAGCCAGGAGACACAGATCTGGGTGGGCTTCCGGTGATTCTTGGAGGGCTCAGAAGCAGAAACTGTCCCAGGAGTTGGGGGATTGCCTGAGTGACAAGTACACTTATACCCAGGATTCCAATGCAAATCGGAACCTCTCCTACAGAGGCTCGGAAGCTTTTAACACTTCCAAGTCCTGCCTGTCCTTTTGGAGGGCAGTCTTGCTTCTCCCAGGTTGGGGTGGAGGGACTAGGAGAAGTTTGAACCCAAGCACCACCCTTCGCTTTTCTTCACCTAAGGGAATGAATGGAATGGAGTCACTTTGAGAGGGATGCTCCCTTCCTTGTTTTAACGGAGTCTTCCAGCAGGAGGCAGCACTGAGTTGAATATCGTAACTGGAAACTAAAAACCTTCATTCCTCTTCAGAACAAAATGACAGCTCAAAGTCTTCCTTTTAAAACTGTCTCCCTGTGCTCTGGCCTCTGAACAGTTGGGGGGAGGAGGGATGCACCTCTACTTTGGTCATGGGACCTCCTCTCTGCCACTCTCCCTGCAGGACACATTCAAGTCATACTCTTCAGAATGTGTGCATTCAAGAAAACCTTTTTTTTTTTTTTTTTTTTTAAATTTCGGCTGCACCGGGTCTTAGTTGCGGCAGGCACACTTCTTAGTTGCGGCATGCGTGTGGGATCTAGTTCCCTGACCAGGGATCCAACCCGGGCCCCCTGCACTGGGAGCGTGGAGTCTTGCCCACTGGACCACCAGGGAAGTCCCAAGAAAACCTAATCTTTAAGAGCCACACTTTTCTCCAATTAATCTGCAGTTTCCTTACCTTCTCACACTCCTTTAACCGGCTGCAGAGAGGAGAGAGGCTTTGTTCTAGTTAATTCCAGAAACTGAGGCGTCTCTTGCCTGTCGCTGGGGTGCTGGCTCTTCCACACGGGATTCATTGTCCTGAAGCAAGGGGCGCGTGTCCTCTAAGGGGGTCAGGGAGGCCTGGACGCGCTAAGTCCTGAAGCTTATTTTGAGGAGGCCAGGTTTGTGATTTCAGCAATGAAAGCCGGATGCACAAAGCAAGAATCACACTTGCCTCAATTGCTAAAGGCATGTTGCCTCGCGAGGTCGGCTCTGGAAAGCAGGGCTTTGCTTTGCTCTCCAGTGCCTAAAACGGTGCCTGCACATAGGCACATGGTAGGCACTCGATAAATAACCTTTGCACAAATGAGAAAATGCTACCAATCTCCTAAAGCCCAGACCTCAGTTCCAACCAATATGGTACAAAGGGCATGGGTTTTGGGCTTCCCTGGTGGCGCAGTGGTTAAGAATCTGCCTGCCAATGCAGGGGACACGGGTTCGAGCCCTGGTCTGGGAAGATCCCACATGCCATGGAGCAACTAAGCCCGTGCACCACAACTACTGAGCCTGCGCTCTAAAGCCAGTGAGCCACAACTACTGAGCCCTCATGCCACAACTACTGAAGCCCATGCACCTAGAGCCCGTGCTCTGCAACAAGAGAAGCCACCGCAATGAGAAGCCCGTGCACCGCAACGAAGAGTAGCCCCCGCTCGCCGCAACTAGAGAAAGCCCACACACAGCAAGGAAGACCCAATGCAGCCAAAACATAAATAAATAAATTTATTTTTTTTAAAAAAACCGAAAACATGGGTTTTGGAGCTGGACAGAGTTGGAATCCTAATTCTGACACACACTAGCCATGGACATGTGTGAAATGGAAATAAAAACACCCACCTTATGTTATTGGGACCATAAATAAGATTGTAGTAAATCTCCAGACATAGAGAAGGCATTCAACCAGTTTTTCCCCTCAATAATCTAATCCTGTGCTACCTCAGTTTACCTGGTGCTACCCAACACACTTCAGCCTCACATGACATCCTTACACACACCATGTCCATCCCAGACACACCCACGCTCACTGGGTCCCCTCTACGGCCTCCATGTCCTCTGCACTCTTCACCTGCTCCTGTCCCACTGGCCTGTCACTCTCACTCATTGGCACTTAATCGTGCCTCCTGGGATTATTTCATACTTTCTCAGGTGTTTGTCTTGAAATTCTCTTGTATTGCCTCAAGGCCTGGCATCATGCTGCATGTGCATGAGGTTTAGCAAAGGCTCGTTAAATCAGAACGAGGGTGGACTTAGCTGGAAAAGACCCCATGCTGGATCTGTCGATGAAGCCCGCCCTTCCTGAAGTACTGGTTTCAGACCATGGGACCTCGTGCTTGGCCCTGTGTCCTTGGGCCTTTTTTTGAGTCCTTTAGCGGTGACCATCACACTAGAGGGTACCAGTAGAAAGACGGCCTACGATGGAACCTCAGTCTGGCTACCTGGGAGTTGGAGGGATGCCCACAGCTGTGCCAACAGCAGTGGAGATTGGAAAAATCATTTGATCAGGCCCCTACGCTCTGCTTATGCTTGCTGGGAACATTCCCCAAGGTTCTGTTTTGGCCTTCTCACTGCTTACTCTGTGCCACCCCTAAACTGGCATTCCTTTCTGGGTCACTCAGACCATGATTTCCTCCACCTCACCAAGTGGTCAGAGGCTATACCTCTTCCCATCTGCACTACCCTGGGGTAGCCTCTTCATTCACGTTCGGAAAACCCAACAGCTTTGACATTCCTCCAGCTAACATGCTCTCCTGGCCCCTGTACCTCAGGCCATCCATGATCCAGGAAGGCCCCCCCCACATTAAAACCCTACCTGTCGGGCTTCCCTGGTGGCTCAGTTGTTAAGAATCCGCCAGCCAATGCAGGGGACACGGGTTCGAGCCCTGGTCCGGGAAGATACCACATGCCGCGGAGCAACTAAGGCTGTGCGCCACAGCTACTGAGCCTGCGCTCTAGAGCCCGCGAGCCACAACTACTGAGCCCACGCGCCACAACTTCTGAAGCCTGTGCACCTACAGCCCGTGCTCCGCAACAAGAGAAGCCACCGCAATGAGAAGCCCGTGCACCACAACGAAGAGTAGCTCCCGCTCGCTGCAACTAGAGAAAGCCCACGCGCAGCAACGAAGAGCCAACGCAGCCAAAGATAAAATAAATAAAATTTAAAAAATAAATTTATTTTTAAAAAAAACCCCTACCTGTCCGACAAAATCCCTTCTTCTCCGTGAAGGTTCTCCGATTCCCTTAACCCATGGCATCGACACAGCCTCCGCGCATTGGACAATCATGTAAATGTTGCTTTATGACATTTCCTGGTGTCCTTTTACCACTCACAGTACCCCTCACCTCTGGATCAGGTTGTAAGCTCCTTGGGAAACACACAGTGTAGCTTAATAGTTGTATTTTCCTGGTTCATAGCATGCGGCATCTGCCCCACAGTTGGCACTGGGTCCCCCGACTGCAAAAACAGAGCTTTGGGTGATGCCCGAGGGTGGGCAGGCCCAACTATGGAGATTTCCTTGAATACCTCAGTGGATGTTGAATTTCCTAGATTATCTCAGTGGATGTTAAATCGGACCACGGGGGCCTTACCTCCCCAACAAGATTTTAACTTCCTCGAGGACAAGGACTGTTTCACAGACCTTTGCCACTCCACGGCACCCAGCCAGGATGACGCTCAAGAAATACCTGGGTTTTCTGGAAGAGATACTTTTGTCCTGTGGGAAAGGCTCACAACTTGTGAAGAATTTTCTTATTGTCAGAGAGGCCAACTTTTATACCCTGTCCCTTGGATCCTGAGAGGTAGGACCAAGAAGGGGAATGGACTTGTGATCATGTAGACTCGTGAGCAAGGCCTCTGGTTGGATGTCAGAAGGGGAGAAAGGGAGACGCTTCTAGGGGAAAGCTGAGGGATGGGGAAGACGGGGCTAGTCTCTAGTCTGATCCTGGTTGGGGCTTTAGCTGTTGCCTTTGCTCTGGTGGTGGTTCCTCCACCGTCTTACCCCCTAGCCACGGGAAAAGGATGTGCTGCACGCCTGGAGTCCACGTGTCCCCACGGCCGGGTCCTCCTGCACACTGTCACCAGGCACAGGGATTCCAGCTGCCGTCACAGTCTTTGCCGGGAGACGAGACTCCAACTCAGCTATAGAAGAAAACCAGGCAAGGGACTTGGCCACTAAGGCTTTCTGTTCCCCAAACGGCAGGTTGACAAGTGCTGAGTCCAGAGCTGGTGAGGTCCAGGTCAGCCATGCCCTCTTGGTCAAAGGCCATCCACCCCCCCAGCATACCCTGTGATGAGAAACACCTGCTGCTTCTCAGCAGGGACCTCTACCCGGCATTCAAGGCCCTTAGAAATCTGGCCCCCCTTTTTTGGTCATTTGTAAGCCACCCCTACCCTCACAAATTGCCTGCTCTGGTCAAAGCGGGGAACTTGATGTCTTGTCCTTGTACAGCCTGGTTCCCCAAGACCACCTGCCCTTGGCAACGTGGGCCCCTGCCTCCCCCCAGCCAGTCGTTCTCAGGACCCGGCTGTAGCATCACCTCCAAGAAGCCTCCCCTTGCATGGACCACTCGCTGGTTACCAACTCTATACAACCTCTTTTATGCTACCTTTTCTCATGGGCAAATCTTACATTTCAGTGAAATCCCCAAGAGAGCTTCTCGCGTCCGTGTTCCCCTGGCAGCTCATACAAAGGGACACTTGACAGACACCAGGGGCACATGTGGATCAATAAATCGATGTCAGCGGGGGGGTCAGGCTCTCCTTCCCTTTGATGCTTGCAGGGGAGGGCCCGCAGAGCTAAGGTGACTGAGCCACTGGACACGTTTGGGGGGGGACACAGCCTAGAAAAGAGGTAGCACCTAGCACCGAAAAACAAGAGATGGAGAGTAGTACAGCTCCAACCCTGCCCCGATGACATGTGTCCTGGACCAGCGTGCGCTGTCACCTTCCCGAGCTGGACGGTGAGGCCAGCACGTGTTCTACTCACCCCACGGGATCCGTGTGCCAGTCAAGTGAGATACTGTGTAGAAAGTGCTTGACAAGCATGGCACACACAGGAGTGGGCATTAGCTATCCACATGGAGTTGAAAAGAGCTCAGACAGGGGGCCAACTCTTGGCCCTAGGGCGAAGGTGGCTTTTATTTCCTTTCTTGGGAAGGGATGGGGAGGGGAGCTTTCCCACGCACCAACCTAAGGAAGGGGTGGGTGCGCCCCCCAGAGGAGGGGGCTGGGAGAGCCGGAGGACTCCTTCGTGTCCACTTGCTGGCCCTGGGCTGCAGGGTGTGCGTGAGGTCACTGCCCTGGGGGTGACAGCTCCTGCAGGGCTGGAGGCACACGGAGGTATCTGCTGGTGTCCACGAAGGGGGAGGGGGAGCAGGTGCCCTGAGTGAGGAAGCAGCGGGCTGGGCTGACGGCTCCACACCCGACGCCTGCCCAGGATGGTAACTTTCATAAGGCCTGGCTGGTGTGACTCTTCTCCCGAGACGGGCCTCTGGGGCCCAGCGGCATTGCGCACTCCGACGGCTGGCCTTTTAAATGTCCATCTCAAATTGTGACTCTTCACCTGGGGAGAGAAGGGACAGAGGGCCAGGTGAGCCATGGGCATGTGGTAGCGCTGACATTCTAGAGGCCAAGAAGAGGCGTGGTTTCCCATTCTGCTGTTCCCACAAGGAGAGCAGGGCCCAGGTTTGTGCTTCCAAGGAGAATGGAGGGAGAGCAGGAACTCCTGGAAACACACGTCCAGCTGTGTTCCCTCCCCCAATCCCAAATGAGGCACAGAGATCACGTATCCCCACAGGAGAGGTGACAGCCCTGAATTTTGTATAATTTGTATTATCTTTAATAAGAGTGAATGGCTCCTTGTGATTTGAAATAAATACAACTTCCCAAATATTTCTTAAACATAAATCCTTTCTGAGCACATGTCCCAATTTCTGGTTTAGAAAGTGGTACCCTAACCTACTAGGCATACATCCGATTCCCCACAGAATAGCCTGACCCTGTGATACAGAAGTTATTTGGGTAATTCAGCCACTCACTGCCCTTGTCCAACTCTTACCATTAAAATTTTCAAGTAATTCATGCTGCGGCAGCTTGTTTTCTTTTTTCTTTTTTTAAAAATTAATTAATTAATTACTTTATTGGCTGTGCGTGGTCTTAGTTGCAGCCCTCAGGATCCTCGTTGCCGTGTGAGGGATCTTTTAGTTGTGGCTTGCGGGATCTAGTTCCCTGACCAGGGATTGAACCCGGGACCCCTGCATTGGGAGCGTGGAGTCTTAACCACTGGACCGCCAGGGAATTCCCTTGTTTTCCTTTTTAATGGAACTGCCTCCTTCACAGTCTCCTGGCCAACGCTGCTCCAAGGTTCCACAGGGCAGGATGCCTGCTGTGAGCCCCAAGGGGAACAACTACCCTCGTCTACCCACAAATATGTGGGTCCAAGGGCAGGAGCCTTGGCGTCTCATAGCCAGTTAAGCAAAATGGAAAATCATGTCCCCCTCCTCCACTATACCCCATCCCAACAGTCATGCAGACCACTAGGCTGTTACTGTGGGGTCAGAGCTGTTGGCCTGGGGCACTGCTGGGCTAACCCGCATTTGTTATGGGCCAGAGCAGTTCTAGAAACTGGGAGGGAAGAGGGTGTGCAAGTGCAGGCGATGGACAGCCTTCAGGTAGTGGTGACGCAACCATTTCAGGTGTTGACAACCTCCATCCTCAACTACCAGTCTTTGGTTTAAGCGGGGGACTGACCACGTGACTCTATCCCTCCTTCTGTCCAGCCTGTAACAGAGGGCAGGGAACTGCGCTGCCTGGGGCCGTCCTTCCTACTGCACTCTCTGTGCCCGAGTCCACCTCCCTTCCCTCCACAGCTCTCCAAGCCCGAAGGCAAGGCAACTGGGGCCCGTCTTGGGAGGTGGGGTTCCCGAGTTAATAATGAACCACATCCTGCAGGCGATGGGTTCTGGGGAGATGGATTCTCTGCTGCTGTCAGCAGAGCCAGCCCAGCCTGAGGTCCCAGCTGCTTCCTGTCTGGGCTTGGTGTACCGCCTCTGGGTGAAGGGCCAGCGGCCTCCAGGCTGACTCAGGTTGTCTGCGAGTGCTTATGCTGTGTCCTCCACGTAGCGGGAGCGCTCAGATGCTCCGGCCCGCCGGTCCCGATGCCACAAAGAGGGCATTCACACACCTCTGCCGGCGTGGCTGCTCTGATCGCTTGGCAGGGGGTGTGGGGAATGGACACCAGGAAGGACCCAGCTACCCCATGTGGAACCTGCAGAAACAACTGGTTGCACTGTTTCTACCGTCTCCAGAATCCACTACGGACACCCTAACAGAAGGCAGCCCGGATGCCTTTCTGATCCCACAGACATGTAATTTCCTAGAGGACGAGGACGCTGTGGCTTTGATAAGTCACCTCCTGCCCACAAATACCGTGGGTGGGTTCCGAGTATCACAGACACACGGAAACGCTTCAGGGACGATTACACAAAGGTTATCAAAGCTCTGATCAAAGTGGCTGCGTGATCCCCTGGCGTTTCAAGCAAGCTCCCCACTAATGAGATTATTTGAGGCCAAATCGCCTTTCCTCCGGTTCCTGGGCCCCTTTCCCGGGAAAGTTGGTTCCGATGAAAGTTCTACACTCCAGTCCCTACGCGCACCCTCTGGACTCTGGGCTGTTCCACGCAGGGGCATCGTTCCCCTCCCTGGAACTCCCCCTGAGCGGATGGGACCACACGCATTCCCCTCCCCAGGGAGAGCCTGGCCGAGCCCGGCCACTCACCACCCGCCGGCTTGTCCTCTGGGCTGCTGCTCAGGTGGTCCTGACCGGCTTCTGTAGGGGGCTCACCACCCACAGGGCTAGTGACCCCGGGAATGGTGGGCAGGTCCCGCGGGGGCGTTTTGGTCACAGGTGAGTTCCGACACTCCATTAGGAACTTCCGGTCGTAGATGATCCTGGTACCTGGCAGGGGGCGGGGACATTGATAAAGCCATGGCGCACCCCCCAGCTCCCCCACAGCCTGCTGTTTTCCCCCATGTCTTTGAGGTGTGGCTGCAGCACAGGTGGCAGGTTTTCCTGCAAAAGCCCGGACGGAGGAGTGAGGTTTACTCATGCCTGGCTGCAGCCCAGGACCCTGATGCCACCAAACTGCCCCGGCTCCCCGTCCCGCGGGCGATCCTCTGGCCACCTGACCGCACCCTTCCTCCCCTGAGCTTGCTGCTCAAAGCCCACCAACTCACTCCCCGACTCTGTGCTCGGTGTCGCCACTCACGACAATCACATCCGACAGCGGAGAAAGTGCGTTTTTTATGCATTTTTCAATTCTGTCCTTACAGCACCCTCGTGGGATATCCAGAATATTTAACTCCATTTTACAGAGGGGCAAAGAGAAAAATCAAGTGATCCCCCCAACCAGTAAAAAATGAGAACGCTGCCTGTCTGGACTCAAGCCCTCCCGCCCCACGCCTCTCTTTACTCAGCCCATCTCCCCTGAGATACCCCCCGCCCCCAGCATCCTTTACCTATCCGCTCCAATGCGTCCCTGCACTTCGGGGCTTCTACACAGGAGACAGGGTGACTCTCCTTTCTCAAGTGTCACCCTAGGGTGAGGGGCCGTGCCTTATGATTCACTATCCTTAAAGCACCCAGGACCCCTCCTATGAGGGCAGCTGCCTGGGAGACCCCTTAAAAAGGGAGTGTTTTCTCAAGCAGAGGACCCAGGAGCCTGGTGGGAGGCCAGCTGATTCCTGAAACAAGAGAGAAGACTGAGACGGTTACTCCCGTTGGGCCCTTGTTTAATCCTGATTATCTCTGAAGCGCCAGCGTGGTCCTAGTAACATAACACCTCCCGAACATTGCTGATGGCTCCCTTCTCAACAAGGAGCAGGCCCCAGGCTCCTAGCCATCAGCAGGCAGAGGAATTTAAAACTGCCTTGTTGTCATTATGTTTCTTTTTATAGCTACCCTCTATTTACGGCAAGTGAGTCTGGTTTTTCCATATGCAGTTGTGATATCAAGCTTCCTTTTAATATATACAATAGGATATAATTGAATATGGTAATAGTACATGTTATATATTACATGATATATGTAAGAATAAAAACGAAATTTAAAAGAGAAGGTGATATAAAGGGAAATATTAAATATATGTACAAGTAGAATGCGAAGTATGATAAAGACCGCAGATGAGGGACTTCCCTGGTGGTGCAGTGGTTAAGAATCCGTCTGCCAGTGCAGGGGACATGGGTTCGAGCCCTGGTCCGGGAAGATCCCACATGCTGTGGAGCAATTAAGCCTGTGTGCCACAGCTACTGAGCCTGCGCTCTAGAGCCCGGGAGCCACAACTACTGGGCCCGTGTGCCACAACTACTGAAGCCCGCATGCCTAGAGACCGTGCTCCGCAACAGGAGAAGCCACCGCAATGAGAAGCCCGCGCACTGCAATGAAGGGTAGCCCCCGCTCGCTACAACTAGAGAAAAGCCTGCGTGCAGCAACGAAAACCCAATGCAGCCTAAATAAATAAATAAATAAATAAATAAATAGACTGCAGATGAGGGAGAGGGATAAGTTAGGAGTTTGGGATTAACATATACATACTACTATATATAAAATAGATAACCAACAAGGGCCTACTGTATAGCACAGGGAACTATATTCAATATCTTGTAATAACCTGTAATGGAAGAGAATCTGAAAAAGAATAGATTTATATATATATATATGTATTGTATAACTGAATCACTGGGCTGTACACTCGAAACTAACACAACACTGTAAATCAACTCTATTCCAATGAAAAAATAAATAAATAAAGACTGCAGATGGATGGTGAATGGCCCCAGTTTAGAAACCAGGATGCAAGGACTTCAGGAACGCCCTTCCTTATCAATAGCCCTGAAATACGTCCCTCACTTAATGGCTCTGCTGAGCAACATTCCAACAGCTGAGATCCATTTCTCGATGTTGAGCACTGCCTCTCTGTTAACCCTTGGAGCCAGGAGAGGGACCGGTTTGCATCTGAGCTCTGATGTGAGTTAGTAAGACTGCGCTCCAGTGCCGAGGACAACCCGGGCTGCTGGAGAGCAGAGGATGGTGAGAGACACCCAAGCTGAACTTTGCCTCCTTGCTGAGTTGGCCCAGTCGGACTCGGGCCTGTCTAGGCGGCTGCCCTGTCTTGCTCTCCTCTTCTGAGAGGCAGTATTGCTGAGGTTGACGGCCCTGCTCCTCATCACCAGCAGGACAAAAGTTCAGAGCTCACGTTTCCCAGGGGGAGGCGTGGACAGCGAAGCACACAGAACGGGGCTGTACGTTAGGCTCTGCTATCAACCAGCCGGGGGGCCCTGTGCACCTCGCCCTCTGTGCCTGCCCCCGGCCCCCCGCCGTTCGGGCCTCACCTGTACCATGAAGGGCTGTGTGCCTATGAGCCCAGTGGGCTACAAATGGAGAACAACGGAGCCCTCTCCTTGAGGGAGGACGTCCTGGCTTCAGAGATGGGACCATTTTTCTGCTTCTTAGTTCTCACAGCCTGGCACTTTACTGCACGGCACGTGGAACTTCCCTGACCAGGGATCGAACCCGCGCCCCCTGCGGTGGAAGGGTGGAATCTTAACCACTGGACTACCAGGGAAGTCCATCATTTCTTTCTTTATTTTTATTGAAGTATAGTTGATTTACAGTAGTGTGTTAGTTTCTGATGTACAGCAAAGTGATTCAGTTACATATATATATACACACATACACATATACATAGATACATATATATATATATTCTTTTCATATTCTTTTCCTTTATGGTTTATCACAGGATATTGAATACAGTTCCTTGTGCTATACAGTAGGACCTTTTAAATCTATTTTATGTATAAGAGTTTATATCTGCTAATCCCAAACTCCTTAATACCACCTTGGCTTTTTTTGTTGGTTTGTTCACCACAGAGTAGGGAACTGACCCCATCGAAGTTGAACCTAAGAGCTGGAGATTCAATCGTCTCAAAAAAGAACTTGGAGGTCAGCAGCTTCTGGGGAGGTTCTTTAAAGGTCACTAGCCCTCAGCAATTTTTTAAACAAGTGTGGTAAAACAGAAATAACATAAAACTGACCATCTGAACTAATTTTAAAATGTACAGTTGAGTAGTGTAAGTACATCCTTATGGCTGTACAACCCATCTCCAGCACTGTTTTCATCCTGCCAAACTGAAACTCTATCCAGGAAACAACTCCCCCTCCCCCAGCCCCTGGCAACCCCCACTCCACTTTCTGTCTCTCTGAGCTGGACTGCTCTAGGTGCCTCATATAAGTGGAATCATACAGCATTTGTCTTTTTGCAACTGGCTCGTTTCACTTAGCATAATGTCCTCAAGGTTCATCTACATGGCTGGACTCCATGTGGGAATTTCCTTCCAGTTAAGGTTGAATAATATTCAATTGTATGGCTATACCAATTTTGTTTATCCACAGACATTCAGGCTGCATCTACCTTTTGGTTATTGTGAATAATGCTACTAGGAACATGGGTGTGCAAATATCTTGACACCTTCCTTTCAATTCTTCAGGGTACATACTCAGGAGTAGCTCCCAGCATTTGAAAAGTCAGTAATTACACTTAAAAGAGAAAAAGAAATAAACAATGTGCCCTTTATCCTATGGCTAGTGCACTTATTTAAAAATAAAAATCCTCATTTCAGTTAATAAAATCCATAATCTAAATGCCAGCAGAGGTGGCACCCGAGACAGCCACCAACAGAGTAATTCAGCCAGGGAGGGAGGCTGTAGGAGGGGAAACAGGGCGTTCAGAAAGTCAGCTGACAAGGCATGGAGCCTGGGAGGGGAGGAGACCACAAAGCCACCACTGACTAATTTGGGGCTGGTGAAGGATAGGAGCTGGAGATGAAGCTGCTTTGGCTTTTTAACCCTTTCTTCTTCCAACCCTTCATGGGATCCACCATCACACAGCTTCAGTGAACAGTGATCTTCTGGAAATTCCCTACGCCTCCCACAGAGGACGCAAACTTTACAAAACACACACAGTCCCATACTGTCAAAAATAGGAAGCCTTAGCTGACAAGGCTGCCGCGGTCTCCCGGAACTGGGGACGTGGTCTGCATAGGGGACAGGAAGTGGGAACCAGCAGGGGATGCCACAGTCCCCGCGAGGCTGAGCAGCAGTGGCTGGAGGTGCTGGTCAAGTGTGACCCTCTGGCGCATGGGGGTGTCACACCAGCCGGTCCCCACGTGACACTCTTCAGCTGAGGGCCTACTTCCTCTCCGTGTAAGGGAAAACGACCCACCTCCACTAGGTTTCTACAGACAAAAGCTTTTGAGGATCTAGGCAGCTTCCAGCTGGTAGAGCCAAAACTGTGTTCCCTGCTGCTTCTCTCACAAGTCGTGCAAAACACCAAGAACATGTAGAAGCACATGCTCCCACCTGGATGCAAAAGGGGTTCCAACTGTTCTCCAAATCACGATATATGAGGACAGAAAGTGAATGGAGGAGTGGTTCTAACAGAGAGAGGGAAAGGGTGACAACTAAATGCAGGAGGTGGCAGTGGAGGTTACAACAGGAAGCGAGCGGGGTCAGAACCTAGGAGGGTTCAGGAATTAGAGGCATCAAGGAAAATGGAGATGGGGGCTGAGAACAGGGAGAGGTGCCACACATTCCTCACCCAGGAGGAGGGGACACAGGGAAAATAAGTAAGGCTGACCTCCTAAACGGTGGCCTCAAACCCCCAGCCCTGCCCTGCTTCCGGATCAAGAGTAAAGATAAAGATCTGTAGAAACGGATTTGGGGAGGGGGGTATCCCAAATGCAAAAAACCAACTAGCCACTAGATTGAGTCCACCAGTCTCCACAACTCACAAGGGGCTTCCGGTCAGCGCTTAAGCACCTCACTCTTAAATACAAACAGTCAAATATCTCCATGCATTTCTGAAAATAGCTCACAACATTTAATGAGAGATTCAAATAAACCAACAGGGACTTCCCTGGTGGTGCAGTGGTTAAGAATCCGCCTGCCAACGCAGGGGACATGGGTTCAAGCCCCGGTCTGGGAAGATCCCACATGCCGAGGAGCAACTAAGCCCGTGCGCCACAACTACTGAGCCTGTGCTGTAGAGCCCGTGAACCACAACTACTGAGCCTGCATGCCACAACTACTGAAGCCCTCTGCCTAGAGCCCGTGCTCCACAACAAGACAACCCACTGCAACAAGAAGTCTGCGCACCGCAATGAAGAGTAGCCCCTGCTCACCACAACTAGAGAAAGCCTGCACATAGCAACGAAGACCCATCGCAGCCAAAAACAAAACAAAACAAATCAAAACCAACAGGAGGAAACAGATAATAAAGAGAGCAGAAGACAAAAAGATAACCAATTAGAGATAGTACCCAAATCCTGGATAATAAGAAGTCAAGAAAGAGAGAAAAGAAAAATTGATCAAAAGAATTTACTTAAATAGAAAAAAAGAAAAGAGACTTTTCCCGAATGGAGAGATGAGTCATTTTTCTTTTTTTTTTTAAATCAGTTTACTGTTTTTATTTATTTAATTTTTTTAAATTTGTTTTTTGGCTGCATTGGGTCTTCGTTGCTGTGTGTGGGCTTTCTCTAGTTGCGGTGAGTGGCGGCTACTCTTCGTTGAGGTGTGCGGGCTTCTCACTGTGGTGGCTTCTCTTGTTGCGGAGCAAGGACTCTAGGTGCGCCGGCTTCAGTAGTTGTGGCACGCGGGCTTAGTAGTGGCTCGCGGGCTCTACAGCACAGGCTCAGTAGTTGTGGTGCACGGGCTTAGTTGCTCCGCGGCATGTGGGACCTTCCTGGACCAGGGCCAGAACCCGTGTCCCATGCCTTGGCAGGCGATTCTTAACCACTGCACCACCAGGGAAGTCCCTGTCTACTTTTTTAAAAATAAATTTATTTATTTATTTGTTTATCTATCTATCTACTTATTTTTGGCTACATTGGGTCTTCGTTGCTGCGTGCAGGGTTTCTCTAGTTGTGGCGAGCGGGGGCTACTCTTCCTTGCAGTGTGCAGGTTTCTCATTGTGGTGGCTTCTTGTTGCGGAGCACGGGCTCTGAGCGCACGGGCTTCAGTAGTTGTGGCACGTGGGCTCAATAGTTCTGGCGCACGGGCTTAGTCGCTCTGCAGCATGTGGGATCTTCCAGGACAGGGTTTGAACCTGTGCCCCCTGCATTGACAGGCGGATTCTTAACCACTGAGCCACCAGGGGAAGTCCTATAACTTTATATATATACAACTTTGATTTTTTTTTTAAAAACTAAGAGACAGGTTAAATAAGTTATGGATCAGACTTACAATACAATGCTGTGCAGGTACTATTTGGAATAAGAAAAGTGTACACTGTCCACAGTATTTCATGAAAAAGTCACAGAACTGTATTTTGTGTTTGGTTATCTCTGGGGGTGAGATAAGGATTAAGGCAAAGAAAACATCTTTTACACTGAACTTTTTTTAATACAAAACTGTAATAAGGATATAGGGATATTAAGCAAACAAATAAATAAGAATATAAGGTCAGAATCTCCTTTCCTAGTAAGTCAAGTTAAAACTGCCGTGGCTGGAACAAGATAGCCTCCCCACCCCATGAAAGCCCAGGGGGCTCTCTGCTGGGCTGGGGAAGGAGTGGTAAGCTCACCCCTCCAGCACCTCCAGGCCATGTGCACCAGCCCCATCCACGCTAGACTTTAACTCCAGAACTGTATTCAAGGATCAGGAGAAGTGTTAACACTCACCCACAAAACTGCCAGTCTTTGCTCAATCCCATGTCCTGAGAGTAGGTGTGTTGGGTCGGTCATGTATTCACTAACTGAACCCCTTTGTTTGTTTTTTGGCCGCGCCATGGGGCTTGCGGGGATCTTAGTTCCCCGACCAGGGATCAAACCTGTGCCCCCTGCAGTGGAAGTGCTGAGTCCTAACCACTGGACTGCCTGGGAAGTCCCTCACGGAACCCCTTTGGACCACAGCAGGGCAGGTGTGAGGGATGTAAGGGACCGTTAGATATAGGAACAGCTCCCTGATCTCAGACACACACTTAGTCGGAGGAGAAAGACCTGGAAACAAACGATTACTGTCAAGTGTGTGGAGTCTAAAAACGGAGGCGTAGGTGGGGATCACAGAGGGACAGGAAGAGATCTACCCCATGTGTACCGCTGGCGACAGAGAATCCAAGCCCCCTGACCCTAAACCCCTGAGCCAGAGAAGCATCCAAATCACCCCAGTTCTGCACTGCCCCAAACTGGGGAGTGGTCCGTGGGTGACTCAGATGGGAGGTACTGGAGGTGCAGAGCAGGGGAATCCAGAACCTGCCACCCTGCAGGGCTGGGGGGAGAAGAGAGGTGGACCACCCCCACCCCCATCACGCTTCCAACCATTTGTGTAGCTGGGATCCTGTTGGGTGCTGGGGGAGACTTCAAGGTTGAGTCTCGAACTACATGTAGAGAATAACTGAGGCTGCCTTCTAACTGAAAGCCCATTCAAATGCATCGCCGTAAGTCCAGCGGGCTGCCGGAGTTCCCAGCTATGGAGAGAAAGGGTGGGAACACTGGAGTAGGGGTTGGTGGGAGAATACAGTGCTGCTCTTCCTGCAGCCTAGTGGTCAGAGACCCAGCTCTCCCACTTGCTGGCTCTACCCACTCTGGGCGTTATTGCTCCATGTCTCTGTGCCTCGATTTCTTCCTCTGTAGAATGGGGATGATGGTGACGACGACAGTGCAACTTCACAGGGTCACTGCGTGGGGCAGCACAGTGGCTGACACAAAGTAAGCCCTAAACAAACAAACCCTAGCTATTACCACGGCCAGTGTGGCTTCAGCTGACATACTTTACCCTTTATTCCGTCCCATCCACACCAGGGATCAGTTATATGGGGGCCAAAACAAAGAAACAAACAAAAAACTGGGACAAATCAGAGGGGAGGCAAGCAACCTGCGAAGAGACTTGTGGGGAAAGGGCAGGGGTGGAGATGGGGGGGGGGGGGGAAGGGCGTCCTCCATCCTTTTTTGGTCCACAGAAACACGCTTCAAGAACCACCACAAGGCGACTTCCCTGGGGGCGCAGTGGGTAAGACTCCGCGCTCCCAACGCAGGCGGCTGGGGTTCGATCCCTGGTCAGGGAACTAGATCCCACACGCATGCCGCAACTAAGGGTTCGCAAGCCGCAACTAAGGAGCCCACCTGCCGCAACTAAGGAGCCCACGGGCCGCAACTAAGGAGGCCGACTGCCACAGCTAAGGAGCCCGCCTGCCATAACTAAGACCCAGCACAACCAAATAAATAAATAAATAATTTAATTTAAAAACAAAAACAAAAACAAAACCAAAAAACACCACAAGGGGACTTCCCTGGTGGTCCAGTGGTTAAGACTCTGCGCTTCCACTGCAGAGGGAGTGGGTTGGATCCTCGATGGGGGAACTAAGATCCCACATGCTGTACAGTGTGGCCAAAAAATTAAAAAGAACCATGGCATGTTTGATAACTGGTGTCATCTGGGACTTTAAACTCCAGATGTGCACCAAATGCAAGAATGGCATTTTTTCTCCAGGCAGGTTTCGGGGTGAGGACAGCTTGTTTGAACATATAAAGCAAGGCAGACCTTCCCTAGGGTCTGGTTTCCACACCTGTAAACAAGGGCTTGTTCTGGGCTCATTCAAACTATTTTTAAAGCACCAACCCCGTGCCAGGATTTAGAAGTAATCTCTCAGGTTTGTTCCAGCTCTGACACCAACCATTTATTTTTAGGACCTCCTTGTGGGCAGGTGCTTTTCAAGTGTAACTAGCCTGGGGCCGGGGACGCAGCAGTTCTGGGCTCAAACCGGGGTGCGCCACACACCAGCCCTCACCTCCCAGTCCCAGCTTCATTCCACAGCTCGGTGCCAACGAGACCCGCGCCTCGCAGGAGTGGCCTGAAGATCACATCACCACGTGAGCCCTGCCTGCCTGCGGGCAGGGCGGCGGCGCTCAGAGCCTGACCTGCTAGGTCTCCCGTGGCCCCCTCGACCCCCAGGAGGGAGACACATTGTCCTCGACTCGAAGACAGGAAACTGAGGCTCAGAAAGGCCGGCCCCTCGCAGCCATCCCGAGGCAGACCCAGCCCGTGTCGCCTCCGACCCTAAACACCAGCCTCTGTTTATAACGAGCAGGGCAGCGGGGCCACCGCACCTCAGCCAGCACCGGCCACGGGGGAAGTCGCAGGGGTCTCCAGACTTCTGCCTCCTTTCCCGCCCGTTTGGCCAGAACAGGATGTTCCCTGGGAGTGAGGCCTCCTAGATTCCTTCTTCATCCCCCGCCCCCGCTGCGGTTCCGCCCTCCCCTCGGGGCCAAGCGGCGTCTGGATACGGCTCCTGTAAGTTGAGACGCTGGTCCCTCGCTCTCCCCGGGCCTGCCTGGCAGGAGCGCTCCTCCCCAGGACGTGAGGCCCGACAAGAGTACAAGCGCGTAATTCCTAGAACTGCTGTTCCCCTTCCAGGGGCGGGAGAGCATTTCACAACACGGTCAGGCGGAGGGCGGCCGCCTGTGCTCGGACGCGGCCCAGCCGCCCGGGAGCCACGCACTCGGATGAGCTTACAGCCGGCTCACCGGCGGTGCCCCGACGACCGGTGCCCCGACGACCGGGAGGCACAGCGCGGCCGCGCGGGCCCGCAGAGCTCTCCCTCCCCGCCCTTGCCTGGGCGGCTGTTCTTGCTGGGCAGTCTGTTTGGCAAGCAGAGCCGACCGGTCCGGGAGAAAATCTTGGTAGAGAAGCAGAAGAGGACGCTCCCTCCAAGACTGCCCTTCACATCTGGCCCCGCCAGCTCTGCAGAGAGAACCAAGATGCCCACGTTCTCGGGGGCCAAGGGGTCTTATGAAGGTCCTGGAGTAACAAAGGTGCCACCAGAGAGTGGCAAAGGGCCCTCCCTTCAGGC
Source organism: Balaenoptera musculus (assembly GCF_009873245.2). Taxonomy (NCBI): domain Eukaryota; kingdom Metazoa; phylum Chordata; class Mammalia; order Artiodactyla; family Balaenopteridae; genus Balaenoptera; species Balaenoptera musculus. The sequence continues at coordinate 30,114,769 of NC_045805.1, read as the reverse complement.
CCCATGAGGGAATAGGCCGGTTGATTCGAAAATTAAGCAGAAGGGACAAGGCTTTTACAGGGACGTTCAGAACAAAATAGCTGAACGAATTCTTCTAGGGCCGGCCCAGCTCCTCCCTGTTCCCTGTGCACCTGGCAGAGCCAGGTAAGGCTGCCTCCGAAACTCACTACCAACACGGGAGTGCCCGTCTGAAATGCCCCACCCCTGTTGTTGCTGGAAAAGGGAGGGGCCCTGTTTTTTTGAATGGCAACCCCCAAATTCACATGCAGAAGCCCCAACCCCTAGTACCTCAGTGTAACCCTAATTGGAGAGAAGGTCTTTTAAACAGGCCATTATGTTAAAATGAGGCCATTGGGTAGGGGCCCTTAAACAACATGCTGGTGTCCTTGTAAGAGGAGAGAGAGATTGCACGGAGGAAGGACGACCACCAGGTGCAGAGGCAGCAAGAGGGTTGTGATCTGCAAGCCAAGGACAGGGCCTCAGGAGAAACCAAGCCTGCCGGCACTCTGATCTTGGACTCCCAGCTTCCAGACCAAGGAGAAAATAAACTCCTGTTGTTTAAACTACCCAGTCTGTGGATTTTGTTACGGGAGCCCTAGCAAATTAATATAGTCTCACTTTCCCCTTTCGTTCAGAAGAGCAGAAGAGAGAAGCCCACTTATACACACCCACTCTTTAAGGCAAGAGACCCAGTTCTTCACCTCCACACCGTGTGCCTCACCGGGCGTGTGCTGAGTGTGAACCCACCTGCACCCCCGGTGGTCTCCCTCCCACCCACCTCTGGACTGCTGGGCTCAGACACCTGACATCACCGTCTTGCCAGTATTCCAGAAAATCAAGGATGTTCAAATGCGAGTGCTGAGCAGGGCTGGGCAAGCACGGGCTCCTCTGAAGGGTGTACCCAAAGCCCGGCTGCTTGAAGGGGAAAGAGGCAGGCTGGGCGGCAGTTAGTAAGAGAAGGCATGACAGCAAGTGAATGCATGGCCCAGTGGCCTGGCACCATGGCCATCTGTATTGTTTGCTTTCTGGAGCTGGACAGAAGGGCTTGAAAATGGGGCATGGGATCTATGACTCAATATTTTCAGGAAGGTGTCCTCTGTTCTTAAACCAACGGTCAATTCACAGGCTTGTGATTCCTGTCTGCTTCTACACTTGGCCCTGGCTCTGCTGGCCACACAGCAGGACGGGCAGTTAAGTCTCCTTAAAGGACTGTTCTTTGAGGCTTGGCCCTTGTGGAACATCGTCTAAAAGCGTGGTCTGCATAAATCCTCCGATCCCTGTTTGCATATGCGGCTTCCCTCATTCAAAGGAGTTATTTTCCCCTCTCTTTGAATCTGGGCTAGCCCGCAGCTTGCCTTGACTGATAGAATACCATGTCAGTGACATTATGTGACTTCTGAGCCTAGGCCTTAAGAGGCCTTGCAAACTGCCATGTAAATAAGCTCACATTCTGAATGATGTGAGACCACAAGGACAGAAAGAGAGCCCAACCTTCCAGCTGTCCCCAGCAATGCCCAGACAGGTGGCTAAGGCCATCTTGGACCTTCTAGCCCAGGGCAATCCAGCTGCCAACTGTATGCAGCCAGATGAGTAGCTCAGGCAAGATGATCAAAAAATGCCCAACTGGGCCAAAGAATGAAGAGAAATAACGGATTGTTGTTGTTGTTGAAGTTACTAAGTTTGGGGATGGCTTGTTATACAGCAGTAGCTAACTGATACGGCCATTCTCATCAAGACAAGTATCTCTGGGTCTAGTATCTGAGCTCTCCCCATGAACCTTCATGGGCATAAGCAATGGGTTACAAGGCCCATGTCTTGAGCATCCAAATGCCATGGACACATGTCACCTATTTCCACCTAGTCAGCAATACTGGCTGCAAACAAGTAAATAAAGAGCAGCAATCCTAGTGTCTAAGACCTTGGCCCCAATACTGACTTGCTCAGTATAAAAAGTCACTTCCTTCCACTTTCTGCTCCATAATGATTGGGAATAATACTGGGATAAGTGGGAAAGTTCAGAGAAAGTTAGTTTCTGCGTCTGGGACTTTCCAAGATAAATAACTATACCTGTAACTGAAAGGACAGAAAAGAAAATTCTAAATATTCTTATTAAGCCAGCTCAGACCCAGGCCTGGTGGTAGAGACACTAGGTTACCCTGAGAATGCTTTCATTGCAGGAGTCTTTTCAACCCTTCACCTTCTAGACATCACATGTAGCTGGTGGCACTGCAAAATAAGCCATCTCTGAAAGAACTTCCTATCTAACCTAGGGAACAAACACGTAAACAAATACACGTGATTCACTGTTATGAATCATAAAGGAGGAAGAACACTGGCATGGATCTCAGTAAGATGAGAAAGTGACAGATTTTTCCTTTGTTTGTTTGAACACACAAGGATCTATGCACACAAATGAATACCTTTTGTCTGTTCCACCTTAAGAAGCAATCCTTTTTTCAGTAATGCTGCCCTTTCCTAATTCCTCTTCCAGGAATGACATCAAATATCGACCCGACAAGCAAACGCCTCACTACTTTATACCAAGAGAACAATATGGTACCATCCTGCTGGCCCTTTCACCAAATTTGGTAATGAAGGACTTCTTTGCTCTTTCAGGAAAAAACAAAAAAACTCCTTTTTCAAATAATGAGGCCCTGCCACCTTTGAGGAAAAAACTACGTAAGCTTCTGAAGGCAATTCAAATCCAACAGCTGTGTCTGCATTGTTAGAATGTAAGGCCTACCAGGCCGACTACGGGGAGCGGGCAGTTCTCACTTAGTATCATACAGGTTCTCGGGGGTGGCGTGGGGTGTCTATCTAATTGCTTCAGTCTATAGATAAAACTCTGATGCTTATAATTCTATTTCAGGTGTGACTTCATCTTTCTAACTTGCAACGCAAGCCCTCGAGGTCACACCGTCTTCCCATGCCATAAAGGCCTTAAGAACAGGGAGGCCATGGGCACTGGAGGGAGTCTGGTATGCTCTACACCAGGGTCCTCGTCAAAGTCTTTAATGAGGCACATAGTGTGGAATGTTCCAAATGCTTTAAAAGGAAGCTCAGGTCAGTGTAAAAAGAGGCCCATTATAGTTCCCTCCTTGCCTTAATGTCAAGTTCTTTTAACCTGTAATAAAGAGACAATGTGGACTTCCCTGGTGGTGCAGTGGTTAAGAATCCGCCTGCTAATGCAGGGAACATGGGTTCGATCCCTGATCCAGGAAGATCCCACATGCCGCGGAGCAACTAAGCCCGTGCGCCACAACTACTGAGCCTGCGCTCTAGAGCCCGTGAGCCACAACTACTGAGCCCACGTGCCACAACTACTGAAGCCCACGTGCCTAGAGCCTGTGCTCCGCAACAAAAGAAGCCACCGCAATGAGAAGCCCGCACACCGCAACGAAGAGTAGCCCCCGCTCGCCGCAACTAGAGAAAGCCTGCGCGCAGCAACGAAGACCCAACGCAGCCAAAAATAAATAAATAAAATAAATAAATTTATTAAAAAAAAAAAAAGAGACAATGTGACTAAGGCCTGGGGACACTGGCTGTATCCCGGCTTCAGTGCCCACTCCACCTCCCCGTCTTCCCGGCACTGTCTGTTCCACGGCCAGACCTGGGAGCTGCCCCAAGGTAAGCTTCCTGGGCACAGACTTTGTTTGTCTAACCAAATAGGGTGCCAGTAACACCTGTAGTCGTACCTGCGTACCTCTGATTAACCTTATCCAGGTCCAGGGCTTAGGTATGACTACCACCCAAGCAACAACCCCTATAGCTTTGGGGTCAAACATCCAATAAGGAACTGGGAACGTAGAGGTTGGTGGCGGAAGGGTGGATGAAGGTATCTGACCCACTCAATAGTTCTGCTGGTTTATGGTGTTACTGGAGATTTTTAAGACTTCACAGATATAGAGAACAGACTTGTTGCTAAGGGAAAGGGGTGGTGGGGAAGGGAAGGATTGGGAGTTTGGGATTAGCAGATGCAAACTATTCTAATATATATAGGATGGATAAACAACAAGGTCCTACTGTATAGCACAGGGAACTATATTCAATATGCTGTGATAAACCCTAATGGAGGAACTTCCCTGGTGGTCCAGTGAATAGGACTCTGTGCCTCCAAGGCAGGGGGCACAGGTTTGATCCCTGGTCAGGGAACTAAGGTCCCTCATGCAGCAGAGCGCAGCCAAAAACAAAAAAACAAAAACAAAAAAAAACAAAAAACCCTAATGGAAAAGAATATGAAAAGGAATATATATGTATAACTGAATCACTTTGCTGTACAGCAGAAATTAACACATTGTAAATCAACTATACTTCAATATAATTTTAAAAAAAAACAACCCACAAGACTCCACAGACTCAAATATTCATCTGTGACACTCCCTGAAGTAAATTTCTCTTAAGTTCTCCAGATACCTAACTTCAGATCAGTGGCTCAGCCTGTGTCGGGTTAATGACCATGGAAAGCAAAGTGAGTCATAGGAATGGAGATGGCTCAGATCATCTGCTCTCATTCTGCCCCAGGGACAAACACTGCAGTGCCGTTCCCAGCAAGAGTGACCAGCAGACACTTTACTCCAGTAGCTCCTGACACCTCCCACCCAGGAAGACTCTGTCAAAAGCCTGGCTCTCCAGAACCTGGTTTAAAGATGGATGCCAAACCCAACCTCAAGAGAAGTTTACCTGAATAGAAGAAGCATCACTTTTGGTCAGACCGCAGAGGACTGAAACGGTGAGGGCCGTCGCATTCCACCAATTCCTGGGTACTCAGAGTGTGGTACTTACACCAATCACTGGGAGCTAGGTAGAAATGCAGAATCTTAGGCCCTACCGCCAACCTACAGGATCAGAATCTGCATTGAAATGAGGTCCCCAGGTAATTCGTATGCACATCGAAGACTGAGAAACAGCACTCCAGACTGAAGCAGAAAGGGGCCAGGAATGACCTCTTCTCATCAGGTCAAGCTCCTCTGCCCTGGGCAAAGGGGCAGCAAAGGGTTGGGGTGAAGTGGGCTTTGGAGGAAGACTCTACGACTTGGCTGAGGCAGAGGCAAGCCTGGATCCTCCAGGTTATGGATTGTGAGCTGTGCCTCCCCGGCTGCACACCCCAGACAAGAAAGACCTGGCTTTAAGCTCCGGGCACTGCTAGCTTCCTTCCTGTTGGCCTCAGAAACTAAGTTACACTCTGATGCCCCTTCTTCTCTCTCTCAACTGAAGACCTTCAAAAGGAGGAAGATTGGCTGAGGTCTGCCCCAAACCCCTATTTCCCAGTGCAAAGTGAGAAGTGGGAGTTCCCTATAAACAGCACCCCTGGCTATTGCTTCCAATCTGACCCACCCCATCTAGCAACAAAGCTGCAAAATAGGGCCACCTGAGCCTTCAGGCCTGCCTCAGTGCCCACCCTGAACAGATCAAACACAGGTTCACGCCCTCATTTGAAGGAGCCCCAAAACTGTCCAGAAAGGTCCTGGTAGACACATCATGACACAGAAAAAGCAGAACAGCATGGACTATATAAGTTCCAGCATGGAAAGAGAATTTGAGTCAAAGAGTGGCAGGAGGGGTCGCTGGGAACTTTTCCTCGGATCATTTTTAATAGATGAGGCAGCATTTCTCCCCTCTATGCTCGGCTGCTATTTCTTCTTCAATCTCTGAAAACGGTGTGACACTTCACAGTGGGCACGTATTTAGGGCCTCAGTGCCGCGTTCCGTAGAATAAGACAGCACCGTTGTACAAGAACGTCTAAGATCGCTAACAGCTCTAACGTTGTATGTTTTGGAGCAAACAGCTCCGGGCCTCGGATCTGGCTGTTCTCGCTGGTGGCGGGACAGCTGCCTGAGAAAATAAGCATGTGGCCCAGACGCTGGCAGGCGACGAGGATGCAGCCCCGCCCGCGCGCGTGCGCCCCCACCCGTGGGTCTCAGCGGAGCGCCAGAATCTGCCGCGTTTTTCGAGTAGTTTGGGAAGGAGCGGTGGAAGAGGGTGTAAGGGGAGGGGAGAAGGGCAGAAGCGGGTGAGAACAGCGCGAGGACGGGAGGGAAGTGGTGAGCATGAGGGTTTCATCATGCAAACGCGTGGGCAGGTTTCATCAGCGCCCGTGCGCCGGGACTCCGGGGCTGGGAGGGAATGCCAGGCTCCCGAGGGCAGCCCAAGGCGGGCCCCCACCCGCGCCAGCTCAGCTTCCTCTTCCTCATCCATTCTCAGAGAGCTCACACGGTTCCCTCCCCTCCCCCCGGACAGAAGAACGTGTTTTTCTGCACAGCGCTGCCCGCGGCCCCAGGTCCCTTCGCTGAGAACCACACGCGTAATACGGCGATCTGCCACCCGTGTCGCCGAGGCACTGCTGGAGCAGGCGAGCACCCTCAGCCCAAAGCTGGGGGTGCCTCGGGAAGGAAAAAGGGCTCTGCAAGAGTCAGTGACGGCAACAACCTATCCCATAAAAACCCCAGGCCCGGCCTCTTCTTGGTTCGTGGGTCACCCTGACCCCACCCTATTCCGCCTCAGAACTGCCCCCAGCACCCAGAAGGGGCAGCACACCTTGGCATGTGGCAGTCCTGGAAGCGTGCGTTTGTTTGGGTGAGAGGACTCAGCTGTCTGTCCCAGAAAGAAGGAAACTAATGTGGTGGCATTTGCAGCCGCGGCTCTGGAGTTCGCACCCAGAGGGCGGGCTATGGAAGGTGGCCCCCCGCGCGCTCCCTGTGGCCACCTCCGTGACCGTCACCGCCTCCCTGATGCCCCGTATCCGTTCTTCCCAATCGCCGCGCCCCGGAGCCCGGTCGCCACGTCCAGCTGGCGGTTCCCGAGCCCTCCAGCTCTGCCCAGTCCGTTCTCCACACCGCCCGCACCCGGAGCGGGAGCGCGGCGACCCCCGAGCCCGTGCCTACCTCCCGGGGTGGTGCTGAAGAGCGTGCCGCCGGGGGTGGTGCTGTAGTCCCCGGGAGGCAGGTGCACGCCGTCGCCGAGGACCACCCGGCGAGTGGCGGGGATGGCCCGGCTTGGGGTCTGGCTACAGCTGCTGCCGCTGGACATGGTCTCCTGCGCGCTCCGCCCGCAGCCGGAGCGTGGCCCTCGCACCCCTCTGGCCTTGCTCAGCCTCGCTCGGGCCCGTCCCGCCCGAGACCGCCCCTTCCGCCTCTCGGGGTGACGCCCCCTGGGATTTGTAGTCCTGCCGCGCCGCCGCCACGCCCACCTCCCCCGGGCCGAGGGCTCTGCGGTTCCTCCCCCGCGCTCGGTCGGAGGCCTGTTACCCACCCGCTCCTGCGCGCCGAAGCCTGCGCCCCGCCCCTGTTCCTTTCGGGTACCTCGCGGCCACGCCCCTATTCCTTTCGGGTCCCCAGTGGCCACGCCCCTGTTCCTTTCGGATCCCCCCGCTGACACCCCCCTATTCCTTTCGTGTCCCCCGCTGACACGGCGGCCCGGACGGGTCGGGTGGGGTTGGTGGTCGGGAAGCTTGCCTAGGTTAATGCCTTGCTGGGTCGGGGGCGCATCTCAGGCTGTGCGGGGATCCTAGCCCATCCGACCCCCTGTGGGAAGGCTAGTTTCAATACTGGGACATCAGGCCTGAAGGTCCCCTCAGCCCTCCCTGTTTCGTGCTCTAGTTCCTCAGATGAGAAAGTGGGGATTGGTTGGTTGGTCATTCATCGGTTTATTGAACATTCGTGATATGGCAGGCGTGGAAGAGAGCGCCAAGAAAGCACATTCCTTGCCCTGGAGGCTGTGGGAGAAGGACGTGGGGACAAACCACCCAGCTGGGTGACGACGAGGGGTAAACCTGGAGCGAGGTGGGGCTTCGAGAGATTGGACCTCGGTGGGGCGGACGTGTGGGGAGGGGTAAGAGTCGGTCAGAGAAGGTGCCTTACACCCTTGAGTTGGGTCCGTCTCCCCCGACGCTGCCTGACGTTTAGTAGGTGCTTCTTGAATGAACGAAGGAAGAAATGAATCCTCAAGGAGATCCCCAAGTGGAGGACAGAAAAGCCTGGGGTGGCCACCTGTTGGAAGGGAAGAGGAGAGAGAAAAGTTTAAAAGGGAAATTAGGGCCGGATTGTGAAGGGTCTTCTATTACGCATTTCTTTTTAAAAAAAAATAAATTTATTTATTATTTTTGGCTGCGTTAGGTCTTGGTTGCTGCGCATGGGCTTTCTCTAGTTGCGGCGAGCGGGGGCTACTCTTCAATGCGGTGCGCGGGCTTCTCATTGCGGTGGCTTCTCTTCTTGTGGAGCATGGGTTCTAGGCACACGGGCTTCAGTAGTTGTGGCTCGCGGGCTCTAGAGCGCAGGCTCAGTAGTTGTGGCGCCCGGGCTTACTTGCTCCGCGGCATGTGGGATCTTCCCAGACCAGGGCTCAAACCCGTGTCCCCTGCATTGGCAGGCGGATTCTTAACCACTGCACCACCAGGGAAGCCCATGGAGGGTCTTTTAAATCATGACAGGGGTGCAGACCTTGTCCTCCAAGAGCAGGAGATATCAGAGATCTTTTAAGCTGGGGAGTGACAGGATGATCTTTTTATGATGGACTACAGGAGGGTGAGGCCCGAGGTAGGAAGACTGGTTGGGTTTGGTCACTCCTGAGCTAAACCCTAGGCCTATGCTGTCCAGCATGGTAGCCAGTGGCCACAAGTGCCCACTGAGCACTTGGAGTGTGGTTAGTCCACAATCACAAATACACACTGGATTTCAAAGACTTAGTATGTAAAAAATAATGTAATATATCTCAATAATTTGTTTTGTACTAATTACATGATGAAATAATATTTTGAATATATCGGGCTAAGTAAGATCTATTATTAAAATTAATTTCACCAGCTTTTTATTTTTTTTGATGAGACTAGAAGAAATATATATGTATATATATACACACACACACATACATATATGGCTCATAGTATGTTTCTATTGGGTAGTGCTGCTCTAGAATGAGGTGGTGTGAAAGCAATACTAAAGATCTCAAAACTGCCCTCCCGGGCTTCCCTGGTGGCGCAGTGGTTGAGAATCTGCCTGCCAATGCAGGGGACACGGGTTCGAGCTCTGGTCCGGGAAGATCCCACATGCTGCGGAGCAACTAGGCCCGTGAGCCACAATTGCTGAGCCTGCGCATCTGGAGCCTGTGCTGCGCAACAAGAGAGGCCACGATAGCGAGAGGCCCGCGCACCGCGATGAAGAGTGGCCCCCACTTGCCGCAACTCGAGAAAGCTCTCGCACAGAAAGGAAGACCCAACACAGCCATAAATAAATAAATAAATAAAATTTAAAAAAAAACAAAAAACTGTCCTCCCAGAAAACTATGGAATCATCAAATGTTAGCTCTGGCCAGGTACTTTATAGGTCATCCAGGACAATAGTTATCTCCATCTTATTAAAAAACAAAACAAACCAACAAACAAACAAAAAACGGAGGCCCAGAGAGGAACGGGGGTTTGCTTGAGATCACACAGCTGAGAAATGCCTGAGGCAGGACCAGGACTCAATCTTGCCTCCCTTCCAGGCCAGCCCTGCTCTTACCACACAAGAAAACAAAGTGGCCCGTCCGCCCCCCCTTGGGTGGGACTGTTTTGAAAAGGTTTGTTTTGTTCCTTATCAGACCTGCATGTTTGGCTAGAGCAGAGTTTCTAGGGAAGGGGCCTGCTTAGAAAACTCCACACTCACAGTGACCTGAGCAAGAGGGCTGCCAAGGGCTGCTGGGGGGAGTGTGAGGACTGCAGGGGAGCCAAAGGGCGGGGGCCGTGGATGTGGGAAGAATACTAGCCTGGGCCTGGTGCTGCCACCACATAACTCTAGTCCTGGGCCAGACTGAAGAGCTATTTCCTTCTCTGGGCCTTTTTTTCAGCATCTTTGTTTCAGCATCTGTCAGATGAGGGGGGTGACCCTCAGCATTGACATTTTATGTCTTCGACAAACTGCTGAATTCTGTTTCCTGCCCAGACATTTCACCTATGGTGATTTCTGCCTCTTTACGGAGCAGGCACTCGTTCATAGGAAGCCTTGTAATCAAGTATCAGCTCCTACGGGCAGGGACCGTGGGTTTACTCTCACTCTTGACAAAGGCCACTGGAATACTTTTGGGTGCTGCTACTAAGAGCCAAACTTACTTATTTCTGTCTTCCCTTCGAGCAAGGGAAGGTCAAAAGAAAGCAAACAGAGTGAGCCAAGGATTGTTTAAGGAGGACATGGCGGGTAGGACACTTTCCATCCCATCTTGCTCTACTTGACCTGTAGGCAGGGAGGGGCAAGGGTCCCATCTTATCAGTTGAAGGAAGTGGAATTTCTCTGAGTAGCAAGCAGGCACACAGGCCCAGTCCCTGAAGTATGGAATGCTCTGTGAGGTTAACAAATAATGTCAGGGGAAATTAAGAATAGCCCTAAGTGGGCACTGGCCCTCCCTGGAGTCCATCTCAACAAGGCTGTGCCGAGCTGGACCAGGGTGGGGAAGCAGTGCTGGGAGAGGGTCCTGGGAGTGACTGCCTGGGGAGGATGGAGCAGGAGCCACAAGAGGAGAAAGGCTTCCAGAATCAGGGAGGAATCGCACTCCAGTGGAAGCCAGGGAGTGTAGGGGAGGCAGTGAGAGAGAGGTGAGCTGGTGTGTTTGTTTGTTTGAATCCACTCTTAATGTTATTTGATGCTGAAAATGCTCCCGGTTCACCACTGGGACTCCTTCCTATTAGCTAGCGTGTCCTGTTGCCAACCCCCCGTGGTCTTTGGAGGCTACTCTGCTTTCTTGTACAATAAGGGATTCTGGGCTCCTCTTCTGTACTTACCGCCCCAGATGTAGATGCAGCCTTTCTTCATGGAGCTGTGGTTTCCATTCCAGACACATCTGTAACATCACTGCCTGGTGGACTCTGTGAGTGGCTCTGTGGCCCTTGTCCATCCTGATCCTGGCTGGCCGTCTGTCTCCTCAATACTATGTCTCTCCTATTTCATTTTTGGATGGCCCTGCTTGCAAACCCGAGCTGATGGCTGACCGACGCACACCTTCATGCCGCGTCTCCGGGCCCCCCAGCATTCAGCCCTTTTGTGTACTCGTGACTCTTAGCGCTGCTTTGCCTCCGATAAACTCGACAGCAAGGCTACTTCTTACGCTAAGAGCTCTTTCTTTTCAACGATCCTCTGTTATCCTCTAGTCAGTGGAGAATCTCCCTGTTTTCTTTTGTATACTTTTTTTTTTTTTTTGGCCACACCGTGTGGCATGCAGGATCTTAGTTCCCCAACCAGGGATCCAACTCGTGCCCCCTGCAGTGGAAGTGTGGAGTCTTAACCAATGGACCGCCACAGAAGTCCTGCCTATTTTCTTTAACGTCTTTTTTTTTTGGTACCTTTGGACCTCCTTCACCCATTTCTCCTAATCCCCACCCCCTGCCTCTGATACCACCAATCTGTACTCTCTGTATCTATGAGCTTGTTTGTTCGTTTGTTTGTTTTTAAACAGCTCTTTTGTAAATGGTTGAATCTCCATCTGGGGCAGGAAGATTAGGAATCCCTTGTCGTATAAGAGGGCACAAGAGCCTCTAAAGAACACGAGGCCATGGTGACAGGACACATGAGCTGATGTGAAGGATTCCCAATGATGAATTTAATGTTTTAGTGTAGTTTCAGGGCTTAGAGTTTGCAAAAAATGTTTTAATGGCTCAGAGCAGGGTCTACAATCTTTACCTGGACTTCAAGAACAGATTGTTGGGCTTAATTCCTTGGGAGTCGTCATCTTCCCATTGTGGGAACAATGCAACGGTGCTGGGGGGGGGGGGTGTGTTGACTTCTAGGCGGGGCGGTTTGCCTGGCGGGCCCTCCTACGGATGACTCTGGGTGTGTCCACCTGAGATGGGGCCTCACAGGCTTAGAAGGTATTGTGTGTTGGCCAGGAGAGCGGAACAGCTGAGAGCCTTTGGCGGCATCTGAGGAAGAGTGGCACTGCGGTCACCATGGGCCAGCGGGAGGCCAGATCCTTGGACCTAACCAGCCTTCAGGGACGTGTCCGTCAGGGTCACTTAAATCAGGTAATTTGAGGAGAGTTTAGTAAAGGGATGATCTACAAAGTTGAGGGCAGGTGGTTGGAAAACCAAAAGGGAAATCGTGGTGCCTGGGGCCGGAACTGGGCCTGAAGGAGTGAAGAAGGTGTTCACTGGAATCCAGAGAGAGAGAGAGACAGAGAGAGGTGGAGAGGGAGAGGACTCACAGGAGCTGTCACCTGCCATCCTGGCTGGGCACAGGGAAAGAGCTGGAAGGTAGAAACTCACCCTCACTGGCCTCCTGCCCTCGGCTCTGCTGCCAGGCTCCTTGATGGTCCAGTCCAGCCGGAAGGCGGAGGACAAGGGAGCCCACTGATGCTGCCCTGTGGGCCAGCCTCCTGGGGCACCAAGCAGGGGCAACAGAAGATTCCAGCACGGCAAGTAGAGGGGAAATTGGGAGGGGTGTGTGTGTGGAGCAGCCCAGAGCGAATCCAGGTCCTGAGCAAGCGCGTGAGTTTGTGTGTGTATATGTGTGTTGAGCCTCACAATGCACTCTTCTTGCTTTGGGGTGAGAGCGGTGACCTGTGTCCCCAGTCCCCTTGAAACAGGAGGCAAGGGGGCAGGGCACAACCTTTAAAAGAATAACATAGCTCGAGGACATGGCATAAACTGATTAGAACCAAATAGGTCCAAGCCTTGAGCCTCAGTATATGCTCACTGTAACACATCAGCAAGCTAAATGACATACCCACAGGTGCCATGACAGTTCCAAGACTGACCATAAAGGTCAAAAGGTGGGTGGTGGGGGCTTCCGTGGTGGCGCAGTGGTTGAGAATCTGCCTGCCAATGCAGGGGACACGGGTTCGAGCCCTGGTCTGGGAAGATCCCACATGCCACGGAGCAACTGGGCCCGTGAGCCACAATTACTGAGCCTGCGCGTCTGGAGCCTGTGCTCCGCAACAAGAGAGGCCGCGATGGTGAGAGGCCCGCGCACCGCGATGAAGAGTGGTCCCCACTTGCCGCAACTAGAGAAAGCCCTCACACAGAAACGAAGACTCAACACAGTCATAAATAAGTAAATAAAAAAAAAAAAAAAAAGAAAAAAAAAAAAAGGTGGGCGGTGGCCCAATTTCTGGAAATCCCTGCCCCTTCCCCAAAATAGCTGGAACACTCCTCCCACTCATTGGCCTATGAAATTACTCACGCCTATAAAAACTGACAACCTCATACCCTGGGGCCGCTCTCACCTTCTGAGATGGCCCACACTCTGTCTGTGAAGTGTGTTTCTCTCCAAATAAATCCACTCCTTACCTATCACTTTGTCTCTCACTGAATTCTTCCTGCAATGAGACATCAAGACCCTGAGCTTCATTAAGTCCTGAGACCAGGTGTGTGATCTCAGTTTAAAGAACATGGGTTCAAGTCCCAATCTGAGTTGCACGGTTTCACCCTTATGCTCAAGATCCTCAGTCCCCAAATGTTCTCCGCCACCCCCAAATATCTCCTCCACTCACAGGTTGATGCCTGAAATCCCCTGTTTTTAAAAAGCTTTCTGTCCTGAGCTAAAGGTTCCGCTAACTGTAAAGTGATCTTCACATACATGACACCACAAGCAAGGAGGAAAGGAAACGGACACTTCCTGTGTTCTTACTCTGTGCCTGACCCGCATGTGAGAGGTCTGACATTGACAAGACTGATAAATGGCCCCAGGACCTTGTAGGACAAGTATAACAAGTATTCCTAATTCACACATGAGGCTTGCGGGTGGGGGGGGGGGGGCGGGTAGGGGGTTAGCCTGCCCATGCCACAGCCCGCATTTAGATATTTTTATAACCTGCTTGGTCCAAAGCCCATACATTTCATCACCACCCCTGTGATTCCCAAACCTCAGAGTGTTTCAGATGAGCTGAGAAGCTTGTGAAATAGGTGGGATCTTTATCTGGGAGCTGGTCTTGATGTGAGGAGAAGGGGAAGCCGTCCCAAAGCACAGGAAAGGATACCGTGGGGGCAAGGGTGGTGCCCAGCACCACAGACTGGCCGGCGTAAACAACAGACATTGATTTCTCAGTTCCGGAGGCTTGCGAGTCCAAGATCAAGGTGCTGGCAGATACGGTTCCTGGTGAGACCCCTCTTCCTGGTTTGCAGACAGCGCCTTCTCAGTCTGTCCTCACACGGTGGTGGGGAGAGAGAACTCTGGTCACTCCTCTCTTTTTATAAGGACACCAATCCCATGATGGGAGGGGAGCCCACCCTCATGACCCCATCTAAACCTAACTCTAACCTCCCAAAAGCCCCCATCTCTAAATACCATCCCAGGACCTCCCTGGTGATCCAGTAGTTAAGATTCTGCACTCCACCACAGGGGGCGCAGGTTTGATCCCTGGTTGGGCAACTAAGATGCCGCGGTGTGGCCAAAACCAAAAACCAAAAACCAAAAAAACCCCCAACCATCCCATTGCGGGGGTAACCATCATATAGGCATGAATCTGGGGCTAGACACAAACATTCAGTCCATAGCAGAAGGAACCTTGAAGATTTTTGCCAAGGATGGGTCCACCCCGCCCTTCTGAGTGCTGACCGTGCCTTCCTTCAGCTCCCCAGGAAGGGCTGCAACGTAACTCCCTCTCTTTCCCCTCCCCTGACTCCAACTGAGCCCCAACTTTCAGTCTCCAGCCTCACTGGATCCCACAGAAAGCAATGCCTTCAGTAGCGACATCTTTGAACTCAAAGCTGATGGCACAGTGTTAATTCCACGGGTTTTGTAAAGAAAACGTCCTGGGTTCACAATCCACTTATGATCTACGTAAACTTTGCCAATCACTCTGAAATGCAATTTTCTCATCTGTAAAATGGAGGTAACACTATCTACCTGGGTTAAAACGTGTAGCACAACCTTTGGGACCTGGTGGGCTTCCAGTGAGTGTAAAGATCTGTCTAGAAGCCCGCCTCCTGATTTCCCGGCCTGGGCTTCTGCCTGTGACTCTCCATTTCCTTTATTTGAGGCGCAAAATGTGGCATTTATTAAGCGTCCCGGGGCTGGGGGCCTTGCACTGCCCATAGATGGCTCGTCATCCTGACCTCGGGGTCAGCGGGTTGACTTGTACACACGAGAAAACGTTCAGTCGAATAAAAAGGAAAGGAAGACATGCGGGGTGATGGGAGGGGGTGGCGGGGTTTACTCTTCTGAAGCCACCCCAGAGCGTGGGAAGCGCTAGGGGACCCCCAAGAGCCTCCCCACCTTTGTTCCCAGGCCTCTTGGCTGCTGGGCTGGCGCGCCCTCTAGTGGTCCTCCCGCTGCAAACATTTCTTTTTAAGTAGATCAGTTCCTTTGACAGTCTGTCCTTGAGGACACTCAGCAAATTTTTACTGAGAGACTTCTTTGCCAGGGAATATTCTAGGCGTTGGAGATATACCAGTAAACAAAACAAAACAACCCCCTGCAGTGTTCTTTCTCTAAACTAACTCTATAGCCGGTTAGTAACTTCCATCTGGATCCCTGAAGCCTGTTATTTGCTCCTTCTTTTGTATTGCCAAAGGTGAATTTTTAAAAACTAGCATGCGTAGACCACCAAATAAAATGAAACCAGAGCATCGTGTAATATTGGTGCAAATTTGAGGAGTGAGGTTTTTAGCTCAATTTTAAGTGACTTGTCATATCTTAGTGCTTTTTCCTTTGTTATAGATTATGATTCTGCTTTTCCCCTGCTTTTTAGGTTTGTTCACGAGTGTATTTACAAAGAGAGGTTCCTCTAGATCTGCACTATCCACATATGACTATTTAAATTAAATTAATTACAATTTAATAAGACTAAAAATGTAGTTTCTTACTTGCACTACTCACACTACCCACATGTGACTGGTGGCTATCTTGTTGGAAAGCACAGATATATAATATATAATATTTCCATTGTAGAAGGTTCCACTGGACAACACTGTTGCAGTGGTGGGGATTCGGCTGTAGGAATGTCGAGTTATGTTAATGTGAAGGTGTAATCCCTCCCCTCCTTCCTTCTGCCTTCTTACCTGCAGTTTGGACAGTGGCCTCTGGCTGCAGGGAGCCAGAGGGGTGTAAGCTGGAAGGCTTAACTTCCTACTGTTTGCTGATCCAGTTAGGAGATGTGCCCACCTTCTCTGTTCCTCCTTTTTTTAAAAAATTTTATTTATTTATTAAAAACATTTTTTTTTGTCTGCGCTGCACGACTTGCAGCATCTTAGTTCCCCAACCAAGGATTGAACCCCTGCCACTGCAGTGAAAGGGCTGAGTCAGAAGCACTGGATTACCAGGGAATTTCCTCTGTTCCTCTTTGGTCCAAGTGCACATCAGACCAACCGAGGGAGCAGGTTCCCAGGCTGATCAGCCCTGTGGTTGCTTCTTTGCTGGGAGACTTCAGTTGCCAAAGCTTTGTCTCTCTGCCCACTTGGTCTTGGGGTGCCAGCTCTGCTCTTGACCTCTGCCCTTTCTGGTTCTAATTATGGGCTAGAAGGGACTTGGAGAACCCTCTTATCAAGCGCTTGTACACAGGGAAGCCTTTGATCTCCTCCTACAAGAGAGCAAGCGGGCAATGAATGCCAGGGTGTCTGAAAGTTGAAAGTCTCCACTTCTTGAGCCACTACCATTAACTTAGGAGCAGAGACAGCTGGACTGAGCATCCTGGTCCGCGGGCTCTTCCCGTTTCTTCTGCTAAAGTGCTCTGCGACTTTGGGCAAGTTAATCTCTCAGCCCAAGCCTCAGTGTCTTCATATGCAGTGAGGGATGTGGGACTTGATGTGTGCCAAGGTCTTCTGCAATTCTAGAGTTTGTAACTTGGCCAACGCCTTTGTGACTCCAGTGCACAAAGAAGTTATGATCAAGGTAAAGCAGATTCCCTTCCCAAAGAGTAATCTCCTGGCCCAGATGGTTTCACTCCAGTTTCAAACATCTGAAGAAGAATAAGCAGCAATTTTACACAAACTCTTCCAGAAAATAGAGGAGGGAACACTTCCCAACTTATTTTTAGGCCAGTATTATCTTGATATCAAAACCAGATGAAGACAGTACTAAAAAAACTATAAACCAATATCTCTCATGAGATATAGCAAATTGAATTCATTGTTCTAGAACAATTATAAATATCAGAAGAATTATATACTATGACCAAGTAGGATTTATTCCACATATATAGTCTGATTCAATATTCAAAATTCCACGATATCAAGTGCTCAATAAAGTTTAGATTAAAAATAATGTCCAGGGACTTCCCTGGTGGTCCAGTGGCTAAGACTCCACGCTCCCAATGCAGGGGGCCTGGGTTTGATCCCTGGTCAAGGAACTAGCTCCCACATTCCGTAACTAAGAGTTCGCATGCCTGCCACAACTAAAAAAAGATCCCACGTGCCGCAAGTAAAAAGAAAAAAAAAAAGATCCTGCATGCCACAACTAAAAGACCTGCATGCTGAAACTAAAGATCCCACATGCCGCAACGGAGATCCCGCACGTGGCAACAAAGATCCCGCGGGCAACTAAGACCCAGCGCAACCAAATAAATAAATAAATATTTTAAAAAAATGTCCATCATAGCAACAGGTTAATTAGAAAAATCATAATCTTATCAACTAGTACAGAAAAAGCATCTGACAAAATCCAACACCTATTTATGATTTAAAATTCTCAGCAAGTTAGGAAGAGAAGGGAACTACCTCAGTTTGATAAAGACATCTACAAAAAGTCTACAGCTAACATCATAGTTGATGGTGAAAGACTGAATGCTTTCTCCCTAAGACTGGGAACAAGGCAAGGATATCTCCTCTCACTACTCTTATTCAATACAGTACTGGAAGTTCTAGCCACTGCAAAAAAGCAAGAAAAAGAAATAAAAAGGCATACAGAGTGGAAAGAAAGAAAGAAAACTGTCCTTCTTTGCAGATGTTATGATTGTGTATGCAGAAAATCCCAAAGACTCTACAAAAAAGCTCCTATAACTGCTATGTGAGTTCTGCAATGTCACAGGATACAAGATCGATGCACGAAACAAATCACATTTCTATATACTAAGAACAAACAGGCAGAAACTGTAATTTAAAATGCTATACCATGTATAATTGTTACAAAGAAGATGAGACACCTAGTTACAAATTTAACAAAATATGTGTAGGATCTGTATGCCGAAAATTACTAAATGCTGATAAAGTCAATCAAAGAAGACCTAAATAAATGGAGACATACACTGTGGTCATGGATTGGGTGACTCAACATAGTAAATATGCCAATTCTTCCCAAATTCATTTATAGGTTTAATGTAATTCCTATCAAAATCCCAGCAAGATATTCTGTAGACATAGATAAGCTTATTCTAACACTTAGATGAGAAAGCGCAGGCCCTAACCTGCCTAAACCAATCTTTAAAAAAAAATAATAAATAAATTGGGAGGAATTACTCTACCCCATATGAGATACTGTAGGAGACCAGGATGAAATAAAAGGAGGCTCAAATCCTGGCCAGCCCTTTCCTGAACGTAGAGATGGAACCTCCTCCAAAAAGTCTTCCTGGATTAGCTCCTATACTTACTTAACTAGCCCCTGCATATGCCCTACTTGAATTGTATCAAATTATTTTGCCTTCATTAACATGAGAGTTGGTGAGTATTCCTATTTTTCAGCTGTGTATTCAATAATCCACAATACATGGGGCTTGGTGAGGGAATTATTGTGGCTTCTACCTTTTTGCATTTCTCACCAGGCCCAGGAAGGTGTTCCGGACCCAGCGGGTATTCAGTTATTTTGCAGAAAGAACAGACTAAGATGAATATTCTCGTCCTGCTCTTCTCAGGGCCTCCTGATCCCCACCAAGCATCTTGTCTCCACTGTGCATCAGGGACCAAGATCCCAGCTCAAGACCCCAGAGGCTTCATCACCTCCCAGCACCAGCTGCTGAGCCCATTACCCAGAGCTGGGCAGGAAAAGCCCGAGGTCTCCTGAAAAGTGATGACATCAGGATAGCCCTCCTTCCCCCTCTGCCAAGCTCTGCTCTGGAGCCCCTGAGGCCACCAGGCCCCCCATCCTGCTGACATTTCCTCTTCCGGTACTCAATGGCTCATTAGGAGTGGAGGGCTTGGGTGGGGGCCAGGAGAAATGGGAACAGTGGAATGAAAGGCAGGAGCGTGGACCCTTTGGTTTCTAGGCTGGAAGCATTTGGAAGGGGCAGCATTTCATTTTTACATTGAGGAGGTGGAGGAGGTCATGGCAAGATTACTTTGGAGGGACTTCCTTTCGGTAGCCTATAGAGAGGATTCCAGATGCTAGAAGTGGTTAAAAAGACAATCCCTCCATGGACCCCATGGTGTTTCCCTGGTGATCACAGATGATGTCTGAGTGCTCTTCCTGTTCCCTACAAGCCCAGGAATTCCTTATTCCCATCACACCATCCTGGAATGCCTCCTGGGGCTGCTGCCTTTTGTCTTAAATGGTATCATGACATTGGAATCACTTCCTAATCTGGGGGGAGATGTGTGTCCAGGCATGTGAGTGGAAAATAAGCCAAACCAAGCAAAGAAACTCAAGTAAGAAGTGAGCCCTGGGCTTCTCTAGTGGCGCAGTGGTTAAGAATCCGCCTGCCAATGCAGGGGACATGGGTTCGAGCCCTGGTCCAGGAAGATTCCACATGCTGCGGAGCAGCTAAGCCCGTGTGTCACAACTACTGAGCCTGCGCTCTAGAGCCCGCGAGCCACAGCTACTGAAGCCCGCGTGCCTAGAGCCCGTGCTCTGCAACAAGAGAAGCCACCACAATGAGAAGCCCGCGCACCGCAACAAAGAGTAGCCCCCGCTTGTCGCAAGTAGAGGAAGCCCGCGTGCAGCAACAAAGACCCAACACGGCCAAAATAAATAAATTAATTAATTAATTTTAAAAAAAAAGAAGAAGTGAGCCCTAAGTGATGCCTAATTGGTCAAGCAAGACCTGGGTGGATGTGCTTGCTGCCAGGGCCCAGCACAGCATGGGGCTGAGCAGCTCACTCCATCAGCGGTCTTCCCTCTGCGTGTGTTTTCCATGGCTCTTGCGCCTTGTGGCCCTACTAGGTCCCTAGGCTGTGCCTTCATGGTCCCTCCACACCTCCTACAAGCTGGGCAGCTTAGCCAGAGGCCCCCAGAAAAGGCTCCCTCTGCACATCTGGGCAGTTGCTGGCAGGGAAGACGGCTCCCTTCCACCCTTGCACACGCCAGCTTTCTCACAGCCCCCACACAGGCCTCCAGAGGAGGACGGGCCAGCTCACCCCTTGATTCTGTGCTCCCTTTCTACTCTCAGGGAGCCGAGGGAACCGAGAGGAGGGATGGTCCCTGGGGAAGACCTCCCCAGTAGGACGGAGGTCGGACACTGCTGTCTGCCGGTGTGTAATTCGGGAAGTGGTGGAGACATACCATGGGGCTGTCGGGGGGAAGTTTCTGTTCCTCGCTCTCTTTTTACAGAATGTACTTAGGACACTGGGACAAAGGGGGGAAGGGTCCAGACAGGAAGGAGAGGATTTGGAAGCAAGCAAGAAAACAGAACAGGCCGTTTGACTTGCTGCATTCCTAAGGTTGGACTCATTCTGGTCTGCTCCCTATACAACACATGTGAGATAATGCTGGCTGACTTGAAGACTCCAGAGCGACTATTCGGACGCGGGCCTCTTGGAGGTCCTGGTGCCAAGGGTGCTAAGGAACTCGGGAAAACTTGACTCATTACAGAGAACTCGGACACTCCCCAAGAGGCTCCCAGCTGCCCTAGATTTCCCTGGAGGGTCACTCCAAACAGGCCCCCCACCGGTCTACAATGAGTTTGGCACATAAGCACCAATGTAGCTGTAAGAGGAATTTAATACTCCATGAACAGCCCTGGTTGAATTAGCAGGTTAGTTTCATGGTTCAGATCAGTCTTGGGAACCTCCAAGCCCTACAGGGTTGTTTGGTGGCAAGCTCCTTTTTGCCTCTACTGCCATCTGTGAAAGCAGTCATAAGTCTGAGTGTGGCTCTATTCCAACCAAACTTTACATAAGGATACTTAAATTTGAATTTCACATAATTCTCATCTGTCACAAAACACTATTCTTCTTGCGATTTTTTTTTTTTAACTACGGTAAAAACACTTAACATGAAATCTATCTTCTTAACAAATTTTAAGTGTACAATACATTATTCTCAATTATAGGTCTTTTGATGGCTTTATTTAACTCTTTAAAAATGTAAAAACTACTCTTAGCTCTTAGGCCACACAAAAATGGGTGGTGGGCTAGAATTGGCCCGTGGGCTGTAGTTTGCCAGGCTCTGGTCTAGAAGACATGGACAAGGGTAGCCAGCTTTGAAGATTCTGTTTCAGCATTAACAACCCAGGACAGCAAAATCTGTGTCTTGTGAACCCAAGGGCCCCTAGAGAGGAATCCTTAGTCATTTCTGTTACTTCTCTTTCCGTCAATAAACTTCATTTTTTTGGTTCCACATAAAAACAGCCAATGAAGTTTCACTTTCGTTTGGTCTAAGAAAACAGTCTAAGTGCACCAGCAATTTTATCACAGGCAGAGTAGCACCAAAATGACAGACACTGGCAACCAGCCTCCTTGAAACTGTTCAAGGATAGAGTTGGGGTCCCCTTACTTTGCAAAATGCAGTTTCTCCATCTGTCATGGTGCTTAATGAGGCAGGCAGATGGGTCCTGACTCAGAAACGGGACTTGCACCTTGGTTTCCATACCTCCGCCAGGTCTTTAGGAAGTTATAGACTTGGAGCAATGCTCTGGTGTCCTCAACCCCACCGCTTCTGCCCCATGCAGGCACTGGGGGTTTCCAACATGGCTCCTTGAACCTTGAGTTCCTTTTTGGTGCACGTTTCCTGATCTCAGATCCTTGATTCCTTTTCTTTTCTCTTCAGAGAGATCAGTCCATCTGTTGCTGTCGAGGAAGCATATTTGAGATGGAAATCTCCCTTTATCTTTTCTACCGTGATCTGATGATTCCTCATCTCCCACTGGTTTCAGAAGGCTGGACTCCTTGAAACAGACCAACTAAATTGGTCAGTGCCTTGAGTAGATTTGCATTCCTGGATTCAGCTCTGTGATAAGGTTATCATTAGGGGTCTCTTTGGTTGGCTGGTCATCACTCAGCTGCTTGAATCGCCAGCATTTCCCTAGACTCTGACCATTGCTCATGGACTCAGGCAGAGAATCCTAACTGGTAGCAGGGTGGGCCCAGGAGTGCCAGGGGCTTGAGCTCCCTGTAACCCCCTCAGATGCTCTTCCACACTGAGGAACAGGTGTTCTTCTGGGGATAAACCTCGCATCTCAGTTCAGTTTGTTTGTTTCCTTAAGGTTTTTCCAGGCGAGCCCAGAGCAATTCCAACACAGCCACCCCTCCCCCAGCAAAAAAAAAAAAAGCTTTTAAGATCCTCTTCACCATCTTTACACTCAGCAATACTGAACAAATAGTTCTCTGAATCCACCAGCTGCTTCTTGCCTCTGGATCTCAACTCGTGCTGTTCCAGGCTATTCCATGCTGTTCCCTATGCCCAGAATGCCCTCCTTCCTTTCATCTGGCTGCCAGCATCACTTCACAGGAAAGCCTTGCCTTACCCTGTCCCCTCTCTCAGCAGAGCTAAACACCCTTCCTCTCTGCTCCCTCTGCGTATCTGAATTTATACTTCTCCCACACCCAGCACAAGCCTATCACTAGCCACATGACAAGGTGAAAAAACAAAAACGAAAACAAAAAAAACCCCCACTGTAATCTAATCACGGCTGACTTGAAGATGGACAAAAAAAAAGGCAACAATGATTAAGAAGTGCACTTGAAATAGGTCTTACATTCTTCCTCTCATCTTTTTCTTTCTTTTTTTTTTTTTGGCCTTGCCATGAGGCTTGTGGGATCTTAGTTTCTCAACCAGGGATTGAACCTGTGCCCTCGGCAATGAAAGCCCAGAGTCCTAACCACTGGACCACCAGGGAATTCCCCATCCTCTAGCCTTAATGATGAACTTTGCTATAGGTGTACAGCAGGCTTAAAAAAAGAGTAGCTAAAAATAGTTTGAGGTCACTACGATTAGCATGACCTTTGAAACACTAGTTTCCAGAACATTTTAGTTATAATATCTTGATAGCAGATACAAAACTAATTTTGGAATTATTGATAGATAAATAAAATTATTTTAAAATATTGTTTATATTTATCTTGTTCTTCTAAGACCTCACTTTTTGTGCCTGTCTTGTAATGAAGTAATATACGTAGAGCACTTTGAGCAATGCATTATAAGCAGTCAAATGTTATCTATTTTTTAAATAAAAGACACATTTATTCAGTGTCATGATCAGACTACTACATTTAACAATCAACAATCAACTGAATCAACTGAATACCCGCTGGGTCCGGAACCCCCCAAAAAAAAATCTACATTAAAAAAATGTAGATGCAAAAAAAAAAATCTACATTAAAACACTTTGTTGGAATGCTTTATACTTTTCACAGAACAGAAACTAAAATAAACTGTTATACAATTAGTCACAAATGCAGTCCTCAAATGTTATCTATTTTAAAATGCTCAACTATTATCTGTTTTAAAATGTACGTGCATAAAATTTATTTTTTACATATAGACATACACATATATATTGAGAGAGGATTCATACACAACAATTTTTTTTTAACTGGGATGAACATTAAAAAACACTTTTTGACATTCTAGACTGTGAGCCCAGTGAAGGTCAGAAAGCACATCTTAACTATCTTTTAGTTTCCTAAGCACATAGTCAAATGCCTGGCATACAGAAGACATTAAAAACACAGTGAACTGGAGGTCACCCTGAGCTTTCCATGGTGTGTAAGCCTGCCTCCTCGGTTTACCTGGAAGGCAAATGTAGGTCGACATAAACAGAGGACAGCTTTAGAAGTGAGAGAGAGTGAAATAAACAAACGCTTGCAGCCCTCCCCCGGGGCAGACAGAGAGGCGCTAGGTGGGTATGCCTTCTGTCAAAGGCATAAAGCTGGCAGGAAGCCGGTATTTCCACCTGTGGTAGAGGGTCCTGCACCTTTTCCTGTTTCTGAGGGGATCCCACCTTCTATCTGCCCAGCGTGGAGGAGCCGGGCATCTCTCCTGCACCACCTGCATCATGGCATTCCTACATAGAGCTGTTGGGCTGAAAAGAAACATCTTTTCCTTTTAAACTCAATTGTAACAACATGATGACTGGGGATTTTGTTTTCACTTTTTGTGGTGGAAGATTTCAAACGCACACTAAAGTAGAGAGAATAGTATTTCCCCACCCATGTACCCATCACCCAGTTTCCAGAATGGTCAATGCATGGCCAATCTTGTTTCATCTATACACCCACTGGATGATTTTGAAGCTAATCCCAGTGATCCTATCATTTCATCTGTAGTTATACAGTCTATATGACTAAAAGAGAAGGGTTTCTTATTTTAAAACACCACAATACCATCATCACACCTAAAAAAGTCAACAATAGCTCAATATTATCAAATATGCTGCCAGTGTTCAGATTTCTTGGATTGTATCTTTTTTTTTTTTTTCTCAAACCACAAAAATTTATTTTCTCACAGCTCTGGAGGCTGGGAGTCTGAGCTCATAATGTTGGCAGGGTTGGTTCCTCCTAAGGCCTCTCTCCTTGACTTGCAGACGGCTGTGTTCGCACTGTGTCCTCACTGTGTCCTACACTGGTCTTTTCTCTGAGGACACCTCCCTTGACATGTCTCCCTCGTCCTGTAAGGCCACAGTCTTACTGGATTAGGGTCCCACCCTTTGACCTCATTTAACCTTAATTTTACCTCTTTAAAGGCCCTATCTCCAAACAGTCACATTGGAGGAATTTTGAAGGAATATTAGTCCATTACACGTGTGATGATAAAATAAGGACATTTTTTGGTAAATTTATTTATTTATTTATTTATTTATTTTTGGCTGTGTTGGGTCTTCGTTTCTGTGCAAGGGCTTTCTCCAGTTGCGGCGAGTGGGGGCCACTCTTCATCGCGGTGCGCGGGCCTCTCACTGTCGCGGCCTCTCCCGTTGTGGAGCACAGGTTCCAGACGCGCAGGCTCAGTAGTTGTGGCTCACGGGCCTAGCCGCTCCACGGCATGTGGGATCTTCCCGGACCGGGGCACGAACCCGTGTCCCCTACATTGGCAGGCGGATTCCTAACCACTGCGCCACCAGGGAAGCCCTAAAATAAGGACATTTATATATGTCAAGGACTAAGACAGTTTGCCTCCTTCAAGAAAATAAAATAAAAATAAACCAAATGTGACGAACAATACTAGATCCAGGAAACAGGGAGCCCAATGTGGGAGACTGGTAAAGAGGGTTCCAGGGCAACGCTGTGTAGATTACACCAGCCGAAATGGACTGAGGTGATGGAGGGTCAGGAGCAAGTGTGCTGGGACAAAGCGAGTGTGCATCGAATGATGTAACATGGGCCAGTAGCACACGGATAAAAGAAAGATAATCATGAGAAAAACCACAAGACGTGCATAAATAAAAGGGCGCCATAATACTCTACCTATTTTTGTGATAATAATGATAATTAAAATTTTCAACTTCTAGAATCAACATGCAAACTTTAATTGTGTTTATAGGTGAAATTAGATGTGAGAGATGGGAGGAAAGATCAGCTTATTGTGTGACACTGTGAATCAAGATTTGTCTCTAGAAGAAGGAAACAGTTGGAAGCAGATGATTTAAAGTTGCAAAGGTAACCAATATAGGAACCAGTCTTAGAGCCATATTGAGAGAGTTGATTTTCATATACTGGAGTCTAAAACTGGAAAATCAATACATGCTTCAGTGGCAAAGCATTATCTAGAGAGCTGAAATTAACTGTCAGAGCGAGAAAGAGTTAAAAGAACTCCCCTGCCACTTGCCTCTGCTCAGGGTGGAGGGATTTGGGTTGGTGTGTCCCATATTTTTTTACTCAAGTTTTAAAGATATTTTTACGGTCGTAAAACATATATAAATAAAATTTGCCATTTTAACCACTTTTAGATGTACAACTCAGTGGCATTAATTACATTCACAATGTTGTGCAATTATTACCGCTATATCTAAAATGTTTCCATCACCCCAAACAGAAATTCTGTACCCATAAGCAATAACTCTTCCTTCCCCTTCCCCTGGTAATTTCTAATCTAACTTCTGTTTCTATGGATTTACCTATTTTAGATATCTTATGTAAGTGGAATCATACCATATTTCTCCTTTTGTGCCTGGTTTATTTTGCTTAGCATGACGTTTTTAAGTTTCATCCATGTTTTAGCATGTACCAGAATGCCTGTTATTTTAATTTAACATGTAATCACTGTTACGATGGGTCAGCCTAGCTTTCAGGTCACCCATCCCTTAGTTCCTTCCCCTTATTTTGCCAAAAATGATCCTCGTTTCAAAGTTTCATGAAAGAGCCCTGATCCAATCCATTGTATTCGGTTGGCCAAAAAGTTCTCTGGAAAGATGTCACAGAAAAACCCGAACGAAATTTTTGGTCACCCCAATATTTTACTGGTTATGCTTAGCACATGATACATCACCCCACACAAGCTGCTCAAAGGGACCATCCCTCCTCCTTATCAAAGGACTCAGTCCCCCAAACACTGCCCACACTTGGGCTTGGGCTGTACAGGAAGAAATTCCTCCCATTCTCCCCAAGAGCATCTAGTGTCCTCACATGCTCTGCCCCCTGGGCAAACTCTTCTCAGGAAAGGAGCTTGTAAAGTCATTTGCTCTAAGGTATAACTGACCAAGAGACTTTCTCTTTCAGAGGTATTTTCATTTTAATAAGAGATAAAAGCTTCAGTCAAAAGCATGAATTTATAATGATGGAATTTTCAGGAGAATATTGTTTTCCCTTGGAGGAAGGCATCTTTCCATCTCCTTCAGATCACATGCTTTACTATCCTTCAAACAGCAGGCCTGACAATGGTTCTAACATTTCTTGATCCTTTGTTTGTCCTGGCGTGCTACAGCCTCTCAGGAGTTGTACTGGGGAAGGACTCCCTTGGGAATGTCTCCAGAGGGGGTTCCTCACCATCCTCTTAGGCTGGTGAATCAGGTGAGAAAGCTAGCCCTGGAGGAGGTGATGGTGGACCAGGGTCCGAGGGGCAAGTCAGTTGGGGAAAGAGTATTCAAGGAAGACCGTGGTGGGATTTCTGGCCTTGGATATGAGAAACCTTTTCAGTAGGAAGGTATTACCTCCTGTCAAATTCAAAATGAGACCAAAATGTAGTGAGTATCAAGCCTGTAACTCTGAGTGCAACTAGGAATAAAGGAATGAAGGCATCCAGGATTGAGGCCGAGAACAGTGAGTAAATGCCTGTGGGCCTCTTTCCCAAGGTGTCTGGCATATTAAAGAAGGCGGTCAAGGCAGCTTCAAGAAGCCACCAGTCTGGAACCTCTACACATTTGTTTATGTCTGTCTTACATCTGGGATGCCGTTTTCCCTTTTCAATGCCTTTCCAGGTCTTAATCACTTGTTCACACTCAACTCCAATCCCCGTCTTCACGAAGCTTTGTTCTGATCACCCCCATCTGGAAGCGATTTCTTCTTCCTCGGAATCTGGCTAATACTGATACTCACTGCCCTCCCTCTGCCCTTGTCAACCGGCACTTATTTTCTTGTGTTTAAGCCCTGCTTTCTAGAATGCACTCTGTTTGAAGGTGGCCATCATTCTGATACCTCTTGGGGTCTCCCAGCACCTAGCCTGGTGCCCAGCTCAGGGTTGTATACAGTAAGTGTCGACTGATGAATGAGTAACGGACACAATAGGACAGGCATTCTTTCTCAGCCATCCTCTTCCAAAAAAAGGACTGGCCTGAGGAGTTTCCCTGGGATGAATGACAAGGCAACGTGGAGAGCTGGTTAGTCAGTGATTTGTCCCCTCTGAGCAAGCCGGGCTGGCGCTGGGTTTAATTTAGCCTGCTCTGCCTTTCATGCTTTCAAAGGACTTTCCCACGACAAGACTCGGGACCTGTCACTCTGTGCCATTAGCACCACTACTGAGAGATGAGTGATGAGAGATGCAGCCAAGTGCGCAGGCCTCTGACCTGGTTCCGCTTCTGCGCGGGGTTGAAGCTTTCTGCAGCCTTGAGGTTTGCCATTTCATTCCCAGCTCACCAGCTGGAGCGTGCCCACGTGGAGCACAGGCTCTGGGCTTCGGTGTAGGGGTAGGGGCTTGCGTCCACGGGTGGGTGGACCTAGGCTGGCTGTACATGACTACGTATATGGATGTGATGACTCTCTGGAGGCCGGGAGGGGGTACATCTGAGTATCTGAGTTTCTCTTGACCTTGTGTACGCACCTCCAATGTTGCGGAACTCTGATGATGGGGCGTACTTATCTGCGTGTGCGTGTCGTGTGTGTGTGTTACACTTGTGCCCATCTGTGTGCGTACATGTGTGTGAGAGCGCTCCCGTCTGAGCTTCTGCCTTGCTGGGTGTGTACATCAGTGCGTCCTGGCTTCGTGGATGGATGGCTAAGCAAAGAATGTGAGCGGTTCTCCAACTGGTTCCCAAGAACTGATGGATCCTTCTCGTCCCCAGACCCCAACCTCAGCACCACATGAAACAGATTCCGGTTGGTTCACTGGCTCCTCCTTCTTGCTGAGTCGGGGATGAAGAAATAGAGGAAGCCCACACTTAGCCCTTAGCAAGGACTCTTTTCCTCTATAATGCCATTTCTTTGGTATTCTGCGGTCCTGATAGGACTCTGAGAGCCACAGGAGCCCTGGACCTTGAGCATCCAGGGCGCCATTTGGAATATTTTAATGGGGTCCAGATGCCAAAAAGGGAAGAGGCTTTTTAGAAATCCAGGGCTGTCTTCCACTGCCCCTACCTCCCCGGAGAGAGCTGACATTCCCAGCACTGTTCACATTCTTTTCCTCCTTGCCTCCCTGGTCCCCACTCCTTCCAGGACCTCCTCACTTCGGGCTTGCAGATAAACTGTGCCCTACACACAAAGCCACTTTCCTGCTCTGGGGGAGCCCAGCCCCACCCTGATTTGCCTCAGCTCAGAATTCCACCCTTCCTTCACCCACTCTTCTTCTACACCCTCCATCACCCCTGGGTTAACCCTTTCATCTCCTTCAGGGGACTGGGGGCAATCCAAATTCCAGGAAGCAGAGGTCAATGTTAACGACTTGCTCCCAGTCTCCAGCCCGCCCTGCACCTCCATCTCTCTGTCCTAAGCTCCCAAACCCCTCCCTGTCCAGCAGAGAAGGTAGAACGGGCTACCAGCCGAGGCCAGAGGAGGACATCTCCAGGCTGGGGACCCAGAAGAACTGCCTTCTCTGCCCAGCTTCCTCAGCCCATTTCCTCTGTGACCCTGAACAATCTCCTACGAAACCCTAATTGCACGATTTGTAAAGGAGACATCTGTAAAGCCTCCTCCGGCTGCCCACGTCCCACAGTGCATCCATGAAGCAGCATTTTCACAGGATCCCAGGACCACTGGGGACAGGCTCAGACACAGAGAGGCAGGAGGTGTGACTAGGATTGGAGGACAGAGGGTTAAATGCCATCGTCTTACCAGTAGTGGGAAAGAGCCTGTCTGCTCATGAGGCGTGGAGGTATAGCAGGCTGTCCTCAAAGGTGTCACCTTGGTTTCCCCAAGGGATGCCCTTCCTTCCTTTCTTTCCCTTCTCCATCGCAGGACAAAGCTGCCCTGCCCGATGTCTGAGCCCAAAGCTGCCCATCAAACGCTGGCAGCACTGCTTCCAGGGAGCAAAGTGAACCCCAAATTCCTCTGTGGGATGGGAGCCCCCTGCCAGGGACCAAAGGCTGGTCCTAGTCACCTGTGTATCAGCACACTTAATGTGGGGACTGGCACAGAGAAAAGTGCAAGTGAGCCCCAGGCTGCTGCACCCCCATCAGCAAGGTCCTCCTGTGAGGACTGTGTCACAGGGCAGGCCTGAGGATGTCTCCCCTCCTCCTCCTTCTTCTCCTCCCACCCCAAAATGCCTTCCCGCCCCTCGGGATTAAAAAAAAAGTGGCATTTCCCCATCCATGACTTCTTCAAAAACAGGAAACACTCTCCTTTCCCACTGCCATAGCCTATCCGCTGGCATTTGGACCTTGATCACCCCCAGATTGGATTCTTTCCTGATGGGCTTTGGCCATCCAAAAGAGTTTGCAGGGGCTTCCCTGGTGGCGCAGTGGTTAAGAATCTGCCTGCCAATGCAGGGGACACGGGTTCGAGCCCTGGTCCGGGAAGATCCCACATGCCGCGGAACAACTAAGCCCATGCACCATAACTACTGAGCCTGCTGCAGCTACTGAAGCCCACGCACCTAGAGCCCATGCTCTGCAACAAGAGAAGCCACCGCAATGAGAAGCCCGTGCACCGCAACGAAGCGTAGCCCCCAAATAGAAAACTAGTTTTCTCTAGTTCTCGCTGCAACTAGAGAAAGCCCGCGTGCAGCAATGAAGACCCAAAGCAGCCAAAAATAAGTAAAATAAATAAATAAATAAATTAATTTTTTTTAAAAAAGGGTTTGTGGGGCTCAGCTTCCTTCCTTTATCCAGACAGGAAAGCTCCTCGCTCCATCTTAACTGGAGGGTCTCATACGCGAGGCGTGGGTCTCCCTGTCGGAGGAGAAACCATCCCCTTGTTTTGCTCCTTTTTCTTCCAAGCACCGGCTACTCCTTGTTCAGTACTTGTTCCCGGCGAAAACTGGGGGCTGATGTGAGAGAAAGGCCAGAGACTGTGCAGCTTGAGTGCCAGACAGGCTCTGGCCTTGCTGGAGCTTTCCTTCCCGGGGAGAGGGAGGGCAGAGACCACAGATGCAAGCAGCATGGCGCATCTGCCCTCTTCCAGGTTTCCAGTGGAAGAAACAGGCTGCACAGAAATCAGCGGAAGCAGTATCCAGGGGTGACTCGGACGGCATGATCTGAGGGTTGGTGAGCACCCTCTCCTGCTCTCTCCCTCTCCCACCCTCCCGATCGCTCCCCGACCTCCCCGGGAGAGGGTGCCTTCCTGAACCACAAGAAACTCTTGTCCAGGCTGCAGGTGGGCTGTGTGACCTTGCCCTGTCCCTGGGGAGCAGCCTCTCTAATAGTCAAGGATTTTAATCACTATTCAAAGAGATTAGAACAAAGATGTCTCTTCCTACTGCAGGAGGGAAAGAAACATTTCTGATCCCCTCTTTCATGGATGACCAGGAACAAGAGAAAAGGCACTGTGAGAAAATCCTAAGCGTCCACCCCTGTCTCTGCCTGAATAAGGCTCTTGTCCCCGGCCAGCTCTTAGGCACAAGAGGACCTTTTGGTTCCTGCAGATGTAGGCTCCTTCCCTGCCTCTCTTTCAAGCTCCTTGCCTTGGGAAACAGCAGATGTGTGGAGAGTAGCCATGGCATGTTGTAGAAGACAAGGGAAGTGTTAGGTTGGGGGCTTCTTTTCAGCTCTGGGGGCTGGGCGGCGGTCCTCTCCGAGCCCTGCCTCCCCTCCAGAGGACAGGCTGGCACCGGCCACAGACTGCCAGGGAGTGTGGGGAGGTGCTTGGGAAGAGTTGCCAGCTCCTCAGATGCCTGTACTCCTGCTGGGAATGAACCCTTACTGTGAGATTATGGTCCAACCTCAGTTTCCTCTCCGGACCTCAGCTTTTTAATTCGGTAAAATGTTGGTGTTGGATTTGATCTTTCAGACCCCTTTTAGCTCATCATTCTACCCTCCTGGACTAATTGAAACAAAAAGAGAAACGGCGAACACCAAGCCAGCTGTTCAGAGGCCACACCTACGCACAGCGTTTCAAACACGGCGTGGCATGGGTGCTTACAGTAGAAGAAGAGAGACAGGATGAGAGGGGAAAGCTTGAACACACGTAGTCTTGGACGAAGTACAGGGCTCAGTCGCCTGAGCTAGGCTTCCTCCTACCCCATCACATAAACAGGCACACAGCCACACGCACGTGCATGGACCCAGTCATGAGGCTCAGAGGACAGACCAGGAGCTAAAACCAGCAAAGGAAGGAGAGCACACCCTGCTCCTAGAACTTCTGCCCATCGGGCAGGGCAGCTGCTGCCTCTTTCTGGTTCTGCTGAGCACATTTTCTAAATCACAGACCATCACACAACTGGCCTCTGACACAACAGGATGACCTGCATCCTTGGAGCCCTCAACACATAAACAGAACTCAGCAGATTCAGAGGTCCACATGCACAGTCTACCTCCAAGGGCACAGAACAAAGGTCATCTGGGGGCCCAGGGCCAGGGTAAAGCTCTCTCTGGGCAATGCACGCTTCTCTCCACAGTTGGATGACCTCTACAGACCCGGCAGCCTAACTCCCTGGGGTCAGTCATTCGGATAATTTCCCAAAGCAGCGGGTCACTTGCCTCCCACCCCTGGCTGGCCATCAGAAACGATGGCAAGAGGGTAAGTGGGTACATTGCCTGGAGAGGGAAATCTGGCAATATCTTTTAAATTTGCAAACTATATACCGCATGATACTATTTACAGGAATTTATTCTACAAATATACTCACAGACATGTGAAATGACATGATTACAAGTGATTCATTGCATCATCTACTAGGAACGATTGGAAGTACATTAGATGTCTATTAATAGCCGATTGGTTTCATAGATTATGGTATATCCGTACAATGGAATACTAAAAATGGCAGGCTTTTGTGCATTGGTATAGAAGCATCACAGATATATATTGTTAAGGTAAGATAAGCAAGGTTCAGGACAGTGGGTATATTTTACTACTATTTGGGTCGAAAAGAAACGACAAAGCCATATGTATTTGCATTGACCTGTTTATATATAAAATATTACTGGAAAGATAAACAAGAGACTAATTAATGGTGGTTATCTGTTAGGGAGTTGAAAACCGGGCTGAAGGCAACTTTGTATTACATGCATTTTGTATACTTTGATGGCTGAATAATGTGGAGGCATTACCTAGTCAAAAGAGAAAAGTAAGAAACACAAAAGCATGAAAAAAAAGAGACCAAAGTGGCAAAGGAGGGACCCCTTCTCCCTGCGGCGCCCCAAGGTGGTCGGTGAGGTGGGGAGGCCAGACTGAGAAAGGTGGGCTAGGGGATGGGCCAGAGCAAAGGAGGAAGCTCTCCAGGTGCTGGAGCCCTGCTCTCTGCTGGCTCCTAAATGCCTCCACTGACAGGGGCCCAGATTCCTCTCCTCACAGTCTATCCTTTGGTTATTGGCCTCATCATTCCCCAAACGCAGGCACGCTCACGTGGTTCGGGAAATCTTGTCTTTTTTTGACATGTAAACATTTTTACACACTTCCTCAGATTCACAAGGTCACCACTAGAGGAACAGCAGCCTTTGAAGCTGCTTGACTTCCTGGCACCCCTCTCTCTTCCCTCCACCAACTCTGATGTCCTGGAAAAAACAAAAAACAAAAAACCCTGCTGCATGACATGGATTTGTTTTAGAGATTACTCTTGGAGAATCTTCTGTCACCCCTTTGTGGTAACTGGCAACGCTCTAGGGTGTTGCAAAACCCAACTTGGGAGTGACCGCCCTGATGGTCAGCAAGCGGCCACGGTCAAGACTCTGGCCAAGTGGGGCCTGCAAAGCTTGGTAGTGACTGGAGGTGGGGTGTAGAGGCCGGGCCTCTCCACCTTTACCCATGATGCACTTCCATGGATCCAAAGGCCTGCCTGGGGTACAGCACGGGCACAAAAGGCATTAGCTTGGGAGCCACTGACCAACCCTGCTCGTGGGTGAGCAGCTGGGTTCTTTTTCCTTGGGGATAATTTTCGGTCCTCACTTCCCCTCCAGTCTCTCTAACTCCCAGGCCCTGGCTCAGCCTCCCAGAGGGATTGCTTAGACCAGTGACTCTACAGGGTTCTTTTGAAATATAGAGCTGTTCAAAAGACTCTCGCTAAGGCATGGCCCTGGAGGCATTTTCCATGATAATTTCCCCCCTTTTTGTCCCATTGTTTCAGGGGAGGAAGCAAGAAGGCTCAAGGATCAGTATCCGATAGGACTTAATAAAGGTGTCATACCTTCCTGCCCTTCAGCTTGAACATTGTTTTGCAGCCTAATCTCCCCACACCCACTTTGAGAGGAACTGGCTTAGCCACCGGGAGAGCCCAGCTGGGAACCAGCCAACAGTGTGGGTGAGGGAAAGGGGAGGGGAGGAGGCCCTGGGCTTCTTCAGGTGAAGGGATCCTCTGATGTAATTGTGAGAGACTTCAACGGACAGTAAAATACCAGGCCTGTGCTTCCTCACACTCCAAGACGCAACGTGTGGATTCCTCAGCCCAATGTCTTCTAATTTTTAAATGTTCATGAATAAAATCTTCAGGGAAGTAGAGAGAAGACTTTGCCATGGTGATGGAAGATTTGTGGAGAGCTGGGGGTGACGGTAGATAAGCCTCAACCTGGAACCCATTCGTTCATTTTTAACCCGTCTCTACAACAGGAGCATTTTAAGAGAAGGGGCTCATCTAGAAGTCTTCTTGGTGGAACGTGTGTGGAGGGGGCAATGTGGAAGACGGAGAAATGGAAACTCTCAGCATCTTAGGCTACCTGAGGCCAAATCCAAATTCGAATGAGCAGGCAATGATGAAGACTCCTGGAAAATGGAAGATTTGAAAAGGAAAAAAAAAAAAAAAAAAGAAGGGAAACTAGAGTGACAGAGAGGGTAAGTGAATAGAAGGGATCTCATTGGAAGGCGGTCTTGGGAGAAGAGGGAAGACCCTGGCTGCCCTCTATGACTTAACTTACAATATCTTAGGCGGAGGGACACCCAAGTAGACGAGGGGCTGCTGTGGGTCGTCTTGTTTGCCTTGGGAGGGTTACCTTTTCCTCCGACAGGGTAAAGGGGCGGGGGCTTCTCCTGTCCCTTCCCCGAGAGTTGTTGCTGCACCTTCCGGGGAAATTGGTGCAGAAAACCCACGCCGCTGGAGCGCTGCGCTGAGTGTGTGGAGCCGGTCATGGCAGGAGCGGACACATCGTGGCAGAGAACACACGGCGTGACTTACCTCTTACAAATCTTACTCCGGATTTGGCTAATGGAGGAGTCAAGCATCCGTTGCGCTTCCCTCCGCACGCCCCAATTTCCCTCCAGACGCCGAGCGTCGCGACTATTGGCCGCTGCCCCTTTAAGGGCTGCCACTCCTCCTCCCACCCCCTCCCCAGTGGTGGCACCGCAGGGGGTGGGGGAGGGGGTCAGGCTGGGCGTTCTCGCCGGTCAACTGGGGAGGATGGCCCAGGCCGGGGGAATCGCTCCCACGGCCCGCTGCCCCGTTCCCTGAGCCGGGTAAGCTGCGAGACCCCTTCCCTCTTTCCCTCCCGCCCCACGCGCGACGCGGGAATGGCTCCCTGGCCGCACGGGAACAGCTCCCTGGCCCCGTGGCCAGATGTCCCCACCCGGGCGCCCAATACTGCCAACGCGAGCGGGATGCCCGGGGTGCCGTGGGCGGTGGCACTGGCGGGGCGCTGTTGGCGCTGGCGGTGCTGGCCACCGTGCGGGGCAACCTGCTGGTAACCGTGGCCATCGCCCGGATGCCGAAACTCCAGACCAT
Source organism: Balaenoptera musculus (assembly GCF_009873245.2). Classification (NCBI taxonomy): domain Eukaryota; kingdom Metazoa; phylum Chordata; class Mammalia; order Artiodactyla; family Balaenopteridae; genus Balaenoptera; species Balaenoptera musculus. The sequence continues at coordinate 30,079,342 of NC_045805.1, read as the reverse complement.
GACCGACGTGTTCGTGACTTCGCTGGCCACAGCCGAGCTGGTGGTGGGGCTCCTGGTAGTGCCGCCGGGGGCCGCGTTGGCGCTGACCGGCCACTGGCCCCTGGGCGCCACCGGTTGCGAGCTGTGGACCTCGGTGGACGTGCTGTGTGTGACCGCCAGCATGGAAACCCTGTGCGCCCTGGCGGTGGACCGCTACCTGGCCGTGACCGACCCGCTGCGCTACGGCGCGCTGGTCACCAAACGCCGAGCCCGGGCAGCAGTGGTCCCGGTGTGGGTCGTGTCCGCCGCGGTGTCGTTTGCGCCCATCATGAGCAAATGGTGGCGCGTCGGGGCCGACGCCGAGGCGCAGCGTCGCCACTCCAATCCGCGCTGCTGCGCCTTCGCCTCCAACATGCCCTACGCGCCGCTCTCCTCCTCCGTCTCCTTCTACCTTCCGCTCCTGGTGATGCTCTTCGTCTACGCGCGAGTTTTCGCGGTGGCTACGCGCCAGCTGCGCTTGCTGCGCCGGGGCCTGGGCCGCTTCCCGCCGGAGGAGTCTCCGCGGGCTCCGTCTTGTTCCCTGGACCCCGCCCCGGCGGGGCTGTGCGCCTGGCCCGCAGGGGTGCCCTCCCACGGCCGGCGGCCGGCGCGCCTTCTGCCTCTGCGGGAACACCGCGCCCTGCTCACCTTGGGGCTCATCATGGGAACCTTCACTCTCTGCTGGTTGCCCTTCTTTGTAGTCGACGTGCTGCGCGCCCTCGGGGGCCCCTCTCCACTGCCCGGCCCGGCTTTCCTCGCCCTTAATTGGCTAGGCTATGCCAACTCTGCGTTCAACCCGCTCATCTACTGCCGCAGCCCCGACTTTCGCAGCGCCTTCCGCCGCCTGCTGGGCCGCTGCCGGCCCGAGGAGCTCCTCGCCTCCGCCTCCCTGCCCCGCGCCCCTTCCGGCGCCCCCGCGGCCCTGACCAGCCCCGCAGAATCCAGGCAGCGCCCACCGCTCGACTGGTAGGTAGCCCAGGCGAAGGGGTTGGCGGCTCGGTATCAGGAAGCACTCGGTATCTCCTACGGTCAATTGTTTGAGCTTGGGGTTCGGTAGGAGAAGATGGGGCTGGGGTCTCTGCATCGAGGGAAGGGGGGCACGGAGTAGGGAACCAAAGTGGAACCCAGGGCCCTTTCTTTTCCCACATCCCAACCCACCCTGCCCTGGGGTTGAAGCAAAGGAGGGCGGGCGGGTTGTTCTCCACCCCAGGAGCAAGCGCGGGCCCGGGAGGGGGGTGTCCCGCTGTGCCCGAGGGCCCCCCTCGCCTGGTCAGCTCTAGTTTTGGTGTTCTAGCTCAGTTCCTTTGCCCAGATTTCTTGCCACCTCTTGGGCTGGCTTTGACTAGAAGACTAGAGGCCCCCCAAAGCCCTTGGGCTCAGCTTTGGTTTCTTTGAAAGGTTTGATAGCTATGAAGGTGAGAATCCACTTCTGGGATGAAGGCTAGACAGGCTCAGGAACGTGTGAGTGCGAATTCTTCCCGGGTAGGCACCGGGCCGGGTTGAAGTTGGGTTGGGCTTTGTGGCAGGGTGGGTCCCCGAGGCTTTTGTGTAACTGCACGTGCTCCTCAAGGTCCCTGACCTTCACCCATTTCCCTCTAGTGCTCCTGTTCCCACCCTCTGCCCCCTCATCCCAAGATACCTCCATTTTCAGCCAAGGCGAAGGGTTTTCATCTCCATTTTTTTCAGGGCTTCCTGGGGACTTTCTTAGGCCTTGAAGAAACAACTCCATTGATCCAGAACCTTTGGAGAGCCTCTGGCCTGTTCGGAATGAGCCCTGTGGAGTTTCCCAGCTGGAAAACTCTGCCCTCTGGAACCTCACCACTGGGCCATGAGAGGGGGAGGGGGTATAGCTTGGGAGGGGGAATCCTTACCAAGTGGGTTTTCACCATTCTCTCTCTCTCTCTCTCTCTTTCCTTCCGAGAGATGTTTTCTAAACCCCACCCCTGAACTTCACCACTACCTCAGCAGCTTGAGTATCTGGCTGCCCTGGCAGCAGCCGGGCTGGCTTTGGCTGGGCACCCATCCCCTTGCTCACTTGTGTGCTGTGTGCTTAGGGCAAAGAGAGCACTCTCGTTCCATTCCTTCTGCCACCCAGACCCTGATGAACCAGGCAGTGTACTGGAGGCCCTGGCGACCTAGGCTGAGAAGAAGCAGCTAGAAAAAGGTCAAGGTTTGGGGTTTGGTTCCTGGCTCCCTCACTACAGCCCTCTAAGCTCCAGCCTCCCTCACTTTAGACACAGGACAGCTCTGATCTACCTCACAGCAGGGTCAGAAGGACTGCTTTAGAGTTTTGGGGGGGCTCCTGGGTTCGTGGGAAGGTGAACCATTAGAATGGATCCCTTCTTTTCCTTTTAAAATCAAATTAATAAATATTACTGAATGCAGTTTATCCATTGCCCTCTTTTCTCTCCATTTGTTTTCTTTGCATAATCTACTTTCTTCCTTCTTAGAGCTGGCTTTTGACCGAGGCAATAAATTTGGACTAATCCTTGCCCCTTTCTTCTTAATCCTCATGAAACGAAAAATGAAGTCTGTTTGGGTGAAGGAGATAGAGTTTGAGCCTTTGACACGCCTGTCTCCCCACCCTTTCCAAAATTCCTGGAAGCCATTCTACCCGCGGGATTGAGCAGTGTGTCCACAGGAGGATGGGGCTGCTGTGCCTGGGGTCAGGGCATATGCAGCTCTCGTGCTATAAGCCGGTGGTGGATTCAGGAACCAGTTTTGTTTGGTGCTGTACGTGTGTGTGTCTGGACATGCAGATCATTGTTTGTGTTGGGCAGATGTCTTGGGTTATAAATATATTCTGACATTTCCCATCCTTTCCATAACCTCTACCTTCCCACTCCCTTTCCTGGAAGGCAGGAATCTATATTATCCTCTTGAAGTAAAACTGGAGTTACAAGTTTGAGCTTGTTGATAATTTTTTTCCCTTGTTTCAATTTTTATGAACTTTATCAGGCAGTTTCCTATGGAAAGAAAATTGCTATGGAAATCCCTGGGTCATTTTGTGGGTTCTTATTTAAACTCCATGAGCAGAGACCATTGTCCGGGCTGATTTACAGGACAGCCAGTAAAGCATCAAAAGTTTAACGTGCTGGATGACAGCAGCATACAATGCATTGGCTAAGTTCAGGGGCTCCAGGGATATAAAACTCTGATCTGCCCTGAGGATAAGCTCGGTGGATTTCCACATATGGCTGTTCCCTGTGAATTGGACCTGGCCTCAGCTTCTTTCTTTTGTCCAGGAGTCCAGGTTTTATTTCTTAGGATGTTTGCATACCAAAGATGACTTTCTCCTTTTCAACCCAGAGCAGTGTGAGATCTCTGGTGTCTGAGGTATGGAAAGTTTCTTGGCAAGGACTCAACTGTTGAACCCTTAGGGGAGAAGGAAGTCTTGCTTTAGCCTGGGGATAAGTAAGAGGACCTCCGCTCTCTCCCCATGTCTGGATATTTTCCCAGCATCGCTGAGGGAAGTTGCCCAGTCAGTGCTAGGCAGGGGAGAATAATGATTTTGGGGAGGAAGGGTGCTCTGGTTTGTAGAATTGTCCTTGAACGCTATCCAGGGGCTCATAAGGCTTGAGTCTTTTTTTTTTTTAAAGGAATTTATTTATTTATTTATTTTTGGCTGTGTTGGGTCTTCATTGCTGCGTACAGGCTTTCTCTAGTTGCGGTGAGCGGGGACTACTCTTTGTTGCGGTGAGAAGGCTTCTCACTGCGGTGGCTTCTCTTGTTGCGGAGCACGGGCTCTAGGCACGTGGGCTTCAGTAGTTGCGGCACTTGGGCCCAGTAGTTGTGGCTCGGAGGCTCTAGAGTGCAGACTCAGTAGTCATGGCACACGGGCCCAGCTGCTCCGCAGCATGTGGGATCTTCCCGGACCAGGGCTCGAACCTGTGTCCCCTGCATTGGCAGGCGGATTCTTAACCACTGCGCCACCAGGGAAGCCCAAGGCTTGAGTCTTGCTCGACGTGCACCCGTGTGCCAGCTGTCAGTCTCCTCTGGAGTGTTTAGACTTGCTCCGGGGCTGTGGACTCCGTCTGCGACTTGTCCCTGGTGCATCTGACAGATGGAGACGCAGCCAGCTGTTCTGGTCATTTCTCCAGCACCTTGTGGCCAGGTGTCAGGCTGAGGGAGACTTACATCCTTGCATGTCAAGCGGGCTGCTCTCGCTAGCGCTAGCACGGGGCCTGCGCACTTGAACTGTGGAAGACAAACAACCATCCTCTGAGCCTAGGGGTGTGAAGACTTACAGACCAGTGAGAACAGAAGGGCCCGCGGAACAGCTGGCCCTGCCTGGGCGTGGGCAGAAGCGAGGGGGTGGGAGGGGGAGGAGAGCGCTGAGCTGGAGGACAGGGGATGAGGGGTGACTGGGTTTTTCAGAGGGAACCTTCCTTCTGCATCAGGTGGGACTGCTGAGGGGCAGGCAGAATTAGGGGGAGGGGGAGGTTGATAACAGACTTTCCTAGGACTCTCCCCGTGGTAGATTCTTCTGCGGAATGATGGTAAGTGCAGGCTGTGGTCCTTGTGGGCGGTCACGGGGCTATCATTCCACACGAGCTTCATTCCTCAGCCCTTACAGAGTTGAGCAGCTTCTCCCTGTCGTCCTGGGGCCACAGGTGAAGGCCATGGAAACAGCGTCCTTTATGGTTCCATCCTAAAAGCCAGAGGTCCAGGCTCCCTCTCAGACCCCCTTGGCGGAGGGAGTATGTCTGTGTTTGTGTGTCTGTCCAGGGGAAAAATGGGAGCTGGCAGTGGGGGTACAGATGTGCTAATGCCCGCCCCAGCCCCCTGCCAAACGCCCTGCGGTTAGTCTGCCTTAGGCCAATTAGTGAGCAGTTGAAGTATGATGCTCAACTGTCTGATAAGCAGAAACTCCATGAGGCCGTCAACTCTTTTCATAGCTCATCCTATTATGGGATTAAGGAAAATCAAAATGCATTCCTCAGTTTCCTCATCTATAAAATAAACGGAGAATAACCCTTTCTCTCCTCTCTTGCCTTTAGAAGGGGAATGAGGGTGACTGGGATGGCTGGCTCTCATCGACGTCTGGGGAGCCCTAGGCAGAGCTTTGCAGCTTCAGCGTTTATTCAGAGCTTTTGTGCTCCATCCAAGGCATAAGCGGTGCGAGGCGCCCCCTGATGGCGGTTTAAGGTACAACAGGTGTGGACAGAGTTTGCAAGTTGCCCTGACTTGCAAAAACTTGAAGAGACCCTAGGAATGGTTTAGCCCAATCCTTTGATAAAATGGACTAAGATTACCTTAGTCAATGAAAGACAACACTGCACGGAATTTGGAGCTGGAAAAAACAAATAAAAAAGGAAGGAAGGAAATGACCCTTTAGGGAGCATCAATAAATATGCCAACACTGTAAGAGGTGCTCTCCAAATGTTAACGTTGTAGTGACAACAAAGAAAAAATACAGCTGCATAGAAATCAAAGAGCTTGCTGTGCTGATTCTAACCCAGTCTACCAGACTCCCAAGTTCACTTTCTTTTCCCTGCACTCACTGCTCACCATGTCACACAGAGCAAGTGATGTAACATCTCTGTTTGCCTGTGAATCAAACGGAGATTATATTACGACTCTGCTCAGTTCCTGCACACTGGTTTTGAAGCTCAGATGAGAGGCTGTATGTGAAAAGATTTGGAAACTGAAAGGGCTCCTCCAGTGTAAGGGGTGTCATGGAGTACGGAGCTCGGACTAGTCTCAGGTCTCCTGGTTTTGGTCTTTGTTTGGTCCTGCTTCTGTTGACAGCCTGGATCTTGGACCCACTTGCCCTTGGTCACTGTGGGCATGTCCTGCCTGGTCTTTCTTCCACAGGTTCATCCCTACCTCAGGCTGATTGCACTGGTGTCACCTCCATGTCACTGTACACCTCCCCCTCCAGCTCTCTCTTCACGTTCACACCCTGATCTGGCCTGTGCCTGACCGTTTGGTCGCGGTTTGGCTCACCCTATCATTGGGGTGCAGCATTTATAATGAGGTAATTTTAAGGATGGACAGAAGGTTTAAGAGAGAGGGCACTTTTAGATGTCTGTGCTTTATGGTACATTCATGAGAATGTACCCTAAGGAACCGGAAGAGGGAGATGGTATATTAGTTTGCTAAACCTTCTGTAACAAATCACCACAAATAGAAAATTATTCTGTCACAGTTCTAGAGGCTAGAAGTCCAAAATCAAGGTGTTGGCGGGACCACGCTCCCTCTGAAGGCTCTGGGGGAAGAATCCCCTTTTGCCTCTTGTGGCTTCTGGTGGATGCCAGCAAGCCTGGGCGTCGCCTGACTCGTAGCTGCCTCACTGCAACTTCTGCCTCCATCTTTGCCTGGCCTTCTCCCCCGCGTGTCTGTGTCCAAATTTCCCTCCTCTTATAAGGACACCAGCCATTGGGTCAGGGCCCAGCTTAATTCCGTAAGACTTCATTTTAACTTGATTATACATGCAAAGACCCTATTTCCAAATAAGGTCACATTCTGGGGTACCAGAGTTTAAGATTCAACATCTCTTTTAGGGGGACACAATTCCACCCACAGCTGAGGGTGTGATGGGGAAGCAGGAACACTCTTACTCTCCATGCTCATCTTATTCCTGCTGTCTCAGACCCACATTTCCCAGGCTCTGTTTCATCCTGTAATCAGTCAGAAGGGTAGTGGGCATGCTATGCACTCCTGGATTTCCATGTACGAGCTTTTCCTCCCATCTCCCTGGGCCCCAGATTTGAGAGGCGATTCGTCAAGTCAGACCTTGTGTTTGTTGCCTCCTGTGGGCAGAATTTGCTGTCCATTCTCCATTCTTCCCTTCTTCCTTGAGTAACAGAACCCTTAAGTTTTACTGGGGCACGTGGCCTCCCTAAAAACACATTGCAGCCTCACCTGCAGCTAGGTGTGACTAAGTGACTTAAGTCCTAGCTGATTGAAGTGTGCAGCTTCCACATATGAAAGGGAAAGGGTGTATCCCCCATGTCTGCTTGTCCACCTCCAGCCGGCTGGAATGCAGATGTGATGGTAAGAACTAAAGCAGCCACATTGGGTCATGAGATGGCAACCATGTGTTGCCAATGGCAGAAGAACCAGACATGGGGAGCCTGGGTGTCTAACGGTGTGAAGTCATCTTTTTAGCCCTGAACTGCTTATGTTTAAAACTCTTAAATGAAAGAGAAATAAACGTCTATCCTGTTAAGCTATAGTTGTTTTTGCCTTTTTTTTTTTTTTTTTAACAGCAGCTGAATCAAACACATTCATCGGTGAAGGGAGGCAACAAGAGGGTAACAATGAATGGGCATCTCCTACATTCTGTAATGAATGTGGCTTGGTTTACAAGGCTGCCTTGCTTTGGTTCCCCTAGGGCATCTCTGGGAACTGGCATCTCTGTAGAGTCTGAGTTCCTGTCGTACCTGTGGCCACCAAGCCCATCTCCTTGACATTAATTCATATGGAGACAATGATCAGTGAGCGTGCTCGTTTCCCAAGACTGCCGCAACAAATGACCACAACCTTGGTGACTTAAAACAACAGAAATTCATTCTCTCACAGTTCTGGAGGCCAGAAGTCTGAAATTAAGGTGTTGACAAGGATGGTTCCTTCTGGAGGCCCTGAAGGAGAGTCCATTCCAGGCCCCGTTCCCATCCTCTGATGGTTGTGGCAGTTCTTGGCTTTCACTGACTTACAGACACATAGCTTTGATGTCTACCTCTGTCTTCACTTCCCCCCGGTGTCCCTGTGTGTCCTCTCCTTTCCTGTCTCTTATAAAGGCACAGATGTGTCTTTGTAAGAGACAGATCGGATTTGGATTTGGGGCCTATTCTAATCCAGGATGATCTCGTCTCAAGATCTTTGCCTTAATTATACCAGCAAAGACCCTTCTTCCAAATCAGGTCACATTCTGAGGTTCTGGTTGACATATCTTTTGGTAGGGGGCACTGTTCAACCCATTACAGTGAGAGATCCATGTGAACTCTTTAACGAATAGTTCTGATCTCATGAGATTGTCATCCACTCCAGTCACCCCTCATGGAAGGGCTGTTTTCTCCAGAAGCTCTTGGACTCTGTGGCAGGCAGAATTCTGAGATGAGGTCCAAGGACCCATGTCCTTATATAATCCCCTCCCCTTGAATGTGGGTGGGGCCTGTAATTTGCTTCTAACAAATAGAAAATGGCAAAAGTGATGGGATGTTACTCTTGTGATTATGTCATGTTATATGGCAGAGGGGAAGGGATTTTGAAGATGTAATTAAGGTCCCTAATCAATTGACTTAGGTTAACAGAAAGGGAGATTATCCTCAGGTGGGCCTGACTTAATCAGGTGAGCCCTTTAAAAGAAGGTCAGAGGGCAGAGAAGAGAGATGGTCCTGCTAGCCTTGAGGAAGCCAGCCACGGTGAGCTCTATAGCTGCAAGGAAATGGGTTCCGTGTGAACCTGGAAGAGGACCCTGAGCCCCAGGTGAGACTGCAGCCCTGGCCAACATGGTCATTGCAGCCTGGTGAGACCCTGAGCAGAAGACCCAGGCCCCTGACCCATGGAAAGTGAAATAATAAATGTGTGTTGTTCTGAGCTGCTTTGTGGTAATCTGTGGCCCAATAATAGAAAACAAATATAAACATACTTCCCAATTCTGCTCCAGGCTGCTCTTTCTAACAGTCCTTCTCTGGTCCTGTTTTTAAAGATTTCCTATCAGAAACCAAAATACAATGGGACCCCAAGCTCAGGAAGGTCCCCTGATCTGCCATGGCCTGCTCTTCCCCAAAGGACTCTGGGAAACTCTTGCTTGTCTGGTCCAGGAAGAGCATCTCTCCGCCTCCGTCCTTCCCTCCTGAGGGAATGACCAGTCATTCTATGATTCTTTCTCCCCAGCCTTTTAAGAAAATTAGGAGCTAAAGAACCCATTTCACTACAGTTTTCATTTCTGAGTTGCTAGTGAGGAGCCATACTTTATAACACACAGTAAACACAGTTCCCAAAGCCTCTTCAGCAAGAAACAAGATGAAGTCTTATTGCTTCTGCTGTTGGTATTCCCAGAAGGAAAAGTGGATGGGTCAGTTCTTCCCAGAGAAGAGAGTGCTGGGCATGGGAGAGCTTTGCATCAGCTCAGCGCCACCCACGGCTTCTCTGTTTTCTCTCCCAGTCACTGGATCATGTGACTGAGCCCTTCCTCTGAGGGCTCCCCTTGGGCCCAAGTCTGAATCTAACTGACGTCGGAACACTCTCCCAGAGCCACAGGCAGCTGCTTTCCCAATGAAGAAGTTCTTACCATTTTGGGGGGAAGGAGAAACATATGAGGCTGGTGGCAAACATCACCGCTATGTGAAGGCCCAGAGGGAAGAACACATTTTAAGAGCACACTAGTCCTTACTCCCTAACCCTAACCCTCATGCCCATCCCCTTGGTAGGCTTGCTGGCTAGCTGGTTTGACTTGTTCTGGTATTGCACTTCTGACCCTGTAGAATGAAACAGTTTTGAAAACTTTGCCTTGCTTTCCTTTAACATTTCTTGCAAGTTGTAATGAAAAAGATCTGTTTCTTAAAAAAAAAGGTAGAAAAGTTGGACAAAAGTAAGTGAATATTATTAATGATACATAAGATATTGTTTAAATTAAGCAGATATTTTGCAGAACTGACATCTCCCTCCAGGCTTGGTGTGGTGCCTGGTATTTTTATGGAGGACATCTGGTGAGTTTACCCGTTAGCCACAGCATATCTCAGGCCTTCATCACTTAACCGGATTAGCTCAGATAGTCTTCACTGGGCCTTCTTGCCTAGTTCTGGCTTCCCTCCAGTTCATCTTCCACAAGCCCACAGATGGATTTTTCCAAAGTATAAATCTGACAGTGTCATTCCTTTTCTCAAAATCATTCAGTGATTTTTCTGAAGCGTTTGGGGTAGGATTCAGACCTCTTAATGCAAGGGCCTGGCATTAGATGGACAAGTGCCTACCTTCCTAACCTGATTTCACACCACTCCTCTCCCCCATACACTTTTATTCCAACCACACTTAATTTTTATTTTTTGGCCACACCGCGCAGCCTATGGGATCTTCGCTCCCCAGCCAGGGATTGAACCCGGGCCCTCAGCAGTGAACGCTCAGAGTCCTACCACTGGGCCACCAGGGAATTCCCCCAACGACATTTAAATTCACTAAAGAACTAATTTTTCTTCGTACCTTCACACAGACTGTACCCTCTGTCGCCCATCCAAACACAGATTGTACCCTCCGCTCATCCACCCACCCATCCCTTCCAGCAATAAGTAATAATTTTAAAGTGAACAGATTCTAAGTATGTTACAAAGTAAAACTGACAGGGTTTGCTGATGGCTTGGAGGTAGGGTATAAGAGAAAGAGAGAGAAATCCGGGATGAGACCAAGAGTTTTGGGCTGAGAACCTGGCAGAAGGGACTTGCCACTTACTAAAATGGGGAGACATGATGGGAGTATATGAAACTATGAGTTAGTTTTTGGATACAGTACATTTGAAACGTCTATGAATGATTTATTGGAATATTATGTAGGCATTTGGATTTCCAAGTCGGAAGTTAGGAAAGAAGCTGGAGTCGGATATATAAGTGTATGGTCAGGCCACCCAAGATGGCTGTTGTCTTGCTTTCTGTACATCCCCTGCTGGGCCAGTCCCTGCCGCACCTACACCCTACTCACCTGACTGAACTTCCCTCTTAATCATAGAGCCTCATCAGTAAATGCCTATGTACTTACCCCGGCCCTAGCTAGTGATTGTTCTAATCTTTAGATCAGAACTATTTCAACTATGATAGTTTATCAAAGGGGCCATGAGGGGTGCACCCCTTTGCTGGTTTCCCTGTTAACTGATGAGCCAACCTGACGTCAAGTCCCCTGTAACTGGTAATCTCTCTATTACCCCGGGAGCGAAGACTACTGCCTTGTCCTGCCTGCCGTCTGCCACACACAGTGGGGTGTAGCTCCAAGACCTTGCTTCAGACATGTGAGATCCCTCTCCTCCATTACACCATTGATGTCTCTGTTGCTGACTCTGGGCTCTTGAGACTGGACAAGTACAGGGCTTGCAGGCCTGTGGGTGCAGCTCAACAGTAAGTTTGACAGATTGATTCCAGCAGTGAAGAGCTGGAAGAAGGGCCTCAGTCCCTGTCTTCTTTGAAGAAAGAATTCAGCAAAGAGACCAAGATTGTGAAAAAGATAAAAGTGTTTATTAGAAGCAAAGTACGTGGGACTTCCCTGGTGGTACAGTGGCTAAGAATCTGCCTGCCAATGCAGGGGACATGGGTTCGAGCCCTGGTCCAGGAAGATCCCACATGCTGCGGAACAACTAAGCCCGTGCGCTACAACTACTGAGCCTGCGCTCTAGAGCCTGCGAGCCACAACTACTGAAGCCTGCGTGCCTGGAGCCCGTGCTCCACAACAAGAGAAGCCACTGCAATGAGAAGCCTGCGCACCTCAACGAAGATTAGCACTTGCTCACTGCAACTAGAGAAAGCCCACACGCAGCGACGAAGACCCAATGCAGCCAAAAATAAATAAATAAATAAATTTATAAAAAATAAAATTCAGTTGATTGGTTCTTACAGCTGCAAAAATATCCATTTATTACGCTTTATTTAGTTATTTCCCTCATGAACAGTGAGATTGTCTCCATTTCCACCAACATGAACACCAATAAAATGAACATCTTTCAGTGTGTTCTTTTATAGGAAACCAAATAGGCTGTGTAATATAAACATGGGTGGCTTTGCTTTCTCATAAAATTTAATAATACTTAATTTGTTAACATCGACAGCTTTCAAAAATTGTGTATACCAGTTTATATACCTATTAGCACTTCCTGTCCAACATTTGATTTTATGCAACTTTCTAATGTTCCATCATTAGGCGTGAACAGTGATATCACATCTTTTTAAAGTTAGAATTTACCTAATCACTACTTTATTTAAGGATCATTTAATTCTCTTCTAGTTAATTCAGTCTTCTCTCCTGTTCATAGAATTTGTTCACTTTCTTCCAATTACTTCTACTGTCTCTGGGAAAAGAAGTAAGATCAGTAAGTGAGACTACCGGGAGGCAGTGTGGGATATTTAAAGAGAGAGGAGGGACTTCCCTGGCGGCCCAGTGGCAAAGAATCCGCCTTCCAATGCAGGGGACTTGGGTTCGATCCCTGGTCAGGGAACTAAGATCCCACATGCCACGGGGCAACTAAGCCCACGTGCCACAACTACTGAGCTCGTGCGCCTCAACTACAGAGCCCATGCGCCCTGGAGCCCACGCACCACAACTAGAGAAGAGAAAACTGGCACGCCACAACTAGAGAGAAGCCCTCGCCCCAACAAAGAGCCCGCGTGCCGCAATGAGGGATCCCACATGCCTCAACTAAGACCCGATGCAGCCAAAAAATAAATAAAATTTAAAGTAAAATAAATTTTAAAAAATAGAGAGGAGAAGTTGTGATATAATTGTGAAAATGTGTCCTTTTCAGCTGCCTCTTTCTAAGATTTGGAGAATTCTCCATTTTCTGAGTCTTGGGCAGGAGGCAGAGCCCACCTCTCAGGATTGAAGCTGAAAGGAACAGACTTTCACTGCTTCCACCTCTTGGCTAAAGCATGGGCCGGGGCCAGTGTGTCACGTGAGTGGGCTCAGCCAATCAGAACAGCCTCCTAGTCTGTGCTTCGGGAACACTTGAAATTAGGAAGGAAGGATGGTGGCGGCCAAGACCCATCTGTGAGACCTGCAGGGGCAGCGGGGCCAGCAGAGGAACGTGAGGGTGGAGCTAGTCACAGCGTTGTCTGTTGTTCCTCTATCTCATCCTCACCTGACTCCCTCTGTGGTCTGATCGTGGTCGTGCTCCTGCCCCAGAATCTCCAGCCTCCCCATCAAGTATGCGAGCTACCAGATACCCTTTCCATAAATCCCTCTGATGCGTCCATCAGTCAGAGTCAGTTTCTGTTGCTTGAAACCAAAAATCCAAACTGATATGACAGGAACTAGAGGCTGGAGTCCGCCAACGGTCTTCTTCCCTCACGCAGTTGGCAGCATTTTTCAGTGTTTCCCATATGTCAGGGGCCAGTAGGTTCTGGAAGCTTTGGGGTCATTTCCTGAGAACTCCATGACTAGAGGGTAATGAAAGGCTATTCTCTGCCAGTTCCAACAGGACTCCAACAGGCCAGGCTCAGCCGCATGCCTCTTCTCAGAGCAAGCCCTGTGACTCAGGATTCGGGAACCGAGGCTGGGGAGCTGGGTGGGATTTGTTACCAGAAGGAGTAGGAAAGGCGGTTCTGGGCGGACTTTGTGACGCACCACCACATTCTACCTTTTGGCACTCATCAGCCCAAGTTCTTTTCCCCAAACATGTAATTCCAGGAATTGTCTCACCTAACATGATGCAATTTTTCCATGACAAAAAACTCACACCCTCCTCCCCAAAGGGAACAACCTAAAGTTGCATGCAATATCCAACTCAAAGTTGGATCCCTAGGTAAGGTGCCTTTTCTTCATCTGAAAGTGGCTACTAATGATAATGCAGCTTATAGACTCAAAATGAATTTACCCACTCCCCAGGACACCTAATGTTCAATGCTGGGAGGAAAACTGCTAAAAAGCCCCCATTTAGAAAAGTGGGGAAGGGAAGTGACAAACAGTAGTCACTGGTCAAGAGCACACACCACATCTATGTGGACATGGACATAAGGTGCAACCATTTTTGGATTCTCGTTCCTAGCAGTGGAGTGAGCTCTTTGGATCAGTTAATGAGGGTATCCTTCTCCTCCAACCTCCCATTAGGAATTTCCTTTATCCTTTGTCCTTCTTGGCTGAGCCTGAGATGGGCTATGGGAAGATTGCCAGGTGGGGCTATTCCATTTTAGCAGCTAGCTTCTGTGAGTATAGTTACTGGAACCTGGAGATTGTAGGTGGGCCTGCAATTTTCTGGGGGAAAATGTTAAAGCCCTTGTTTGTTCAAATGTCCATCTTATTTCAGGAGCCCTCCCAAAAATTCTATACCATAAACTCTATAATCAAAAATTCTTGCATGTAGACCGTAATTTTGTAGTTCTTCTTTCTTTGTAATGGCCCATTTCCATAATAAACTTCACTCAATTCTATAATGTTTGCTATTCCCATTTAAAAATGCTTACACTGAGATGGAGAGATTTTATGTGACTTAAATAAGGCCATGTAGGGGAGGAGCTGAAACAGAAAGCCTAGGACCAAAGACCCTCCTCTGTCCAAACACCATGAAGCTCTAGTTAGGGGTCTCAATGTTGTGGCCAAGAGGGGAGATAGGTAAAAACCAAAGGAACTAGTTTCAGGGGACGCAGAGGGTGACAGGTATGTGCTGGCTGCTTTGGCAGGTGCGAGTTTGTGGCTTTAGAGGCTTCAGAAGAATGAACCCTTGGCATCCACACTGATGTTGTGTGGATATCAGCGTGGTTGCCAGTACCTGTGGCAGTGCGGAAATGCTGGACCCAATGACATCCTGAGAAACAGGTGTCAGTGAGGGGCTAGGACTGGATGAACGTAAGAGTGTTAGCCCCAGAGTCATGCAAGAACACCCTAGGAATGGTCAGAACTTGGGGCCACAAACACTCCATCCCCAGTTATTGGCTGATCAGCTTCCAGGCAGAGCCTCAGGCACAAGCCGACCGCCCCCTCCGTTACTCCCCACATGCTGTCACTCTCCGTAGCCTGGGGTAGACCAGAAAGGAGCCTTCCCTGCTTCCCTCTGCTGCTGAGACAACAATGGGGACCGTGGATGTTTAACAGGTTTGGAAGCACAAAGCCAACACACATAAAAATAGCCATTAAAGGTGGTGGTCCTTGGGGACTTCCCTGGTGGTCCAGTGGTTAAGAATCCACCTTCCAGTGCAGGGGACGTGAGTTAGATCCCTAGGTCGGGGAACTAAGATCCCACATGCTGTGGGGCAACTAAGCCCGCGCTGCAAGCCAAAATTAAAAAAAAAAAACAAAAAACATAGTGGTTCTTAAGCCTTGGGAATGGATGATTCAGCGAACACTCTCTGACTGCCTTCCCAGCATCCCTTCTCCCCTCTCCCATTTCTGAGAACACCTGGCATCTCTTTTAGGGAATGCTTCTGTCCATTCTTAGCTGTGCAGTTTGGGAGGGATGAACACCCTCCCTCAGCTCTAGGTGATTGGTTTACACTCACCAGAGTATCCCATCCTTGGTCAGGGATGGGCCAGTGACCCACTGCAGCCAGAGAAAGGAGGCTGGGGGCTTCGAGGAAGGAAACTTCCTCGTTCTTGCAGGAGCCAAGAGAAGAGACGCTTTCTCTTCTCCTGGATAGTGAGGATGTAACGTCTGGAAAGGCTGCAGCCATTGTTTGAAAACATAAACACTTTTTAAATGACAAATCATACGCAGGTGGTCTAACATTTCCAAGGGACAAAGTGGTGTCCAGTGGAAAGCAAGTCTGGGTTATTCCCTGCCCTTGTTCACCAGCCAGCCTGTTCCACTTTGCAGAGGTGATTACAGTTACCTGCTTCTCATGCACCCTTCCAGAGATTTTCTATGCATATACATGCAAATGCATCTTTTATTGATATATCCCCCCAAATATTCCCCACTTTGCTATCTATTTGTACCTCCTTTGTTCTTACTTAATGATGTGTCTTGAATATTTTTATACATTTGTACACGTAGGGCTGCCTTTAACACCTGCATGGAATTCCATTATATGGATATCCCATTATTAATGTAAACATTCCTTCAGTAATTGGCATTTAGTTTATTTGCAAATAGAGCTGCAATGTAAATTCCTCAAATGCGTTTCCTCTGCACATGTGCTACATTGGCATTTGCTCCCATGCCCAGAGTCAGCCAGAGAACAAAGGAGAAACATCCAGAAGAGCAGAGCCAAGGGAACCACAGAAAATGGAGCTGGAACCCTGACAAGTCATAACGCTCTGGCTTGAACGATGAGTGAAGTCAGATGTACCCTGGCCTGCCCCGTTATAGAGCCAAGAAATTCCTTCTCTTTCTCAAGCTAGTTTAGGTTGGGTTTTTTATTACGTGCTGCATGAAAAGTTCTCATTGGCACAGATGTTAAAATTCTCACAACTGAAATGTGTAGTGAAAAAAAGTATGATGAAAAATGACACGGCAATTTTGATCTCCATAATCTTTTTTTTTTTTTTTTTGGCTGCGTTGGGTCTTCCTTGCTGCACGCAGGCTTTCTCTAGTTGCGGCAAGTGGGGGCTACTCTTCCTTGCGGTGCGCGGGCTTCTCTTGTTGCGAAGCACAGGCTCTAGGTGTGCAGGTTTCAGTAGTTGTGGCACAAAGGTTCAGTAGTTGTGGCTCGCGGACTCTAGAGCACAGGCTCAGTAGTTATGGTGCACGGACTTAGTTACTCCACAGCATGTGGGATCTTCCCAGACCAGGGATCAAACCCGTGTTTCCTGCATTGGCAGGCGGATTCTTAACCACTGCGCCACCAGGGAAGTCCCAATAACCATCATCTTAAAATATAAACATCTTAGAGAAGAAACCAGAGGGGGGTACACCAAAATGTTAACTGTGGTTGTGGATTGATTGTAGGACATTGGTGTTCTTTGTGATTGTTTTTTGACATTTTAAAGTTTTCTACAATAATAAGGATAACTTCCACTCTCATTGTCTCAAGGCAGGTTACCTGGAAGCACAGGCTGAGACAGAGATTTGGGGCACATGATTTTCAGAGGGAGTGCCCTGTAGGAGGAACCTGTAAGGAAGTGAGGGAAGCAGGATTGTGAAGGAGAGGGGGCCATGCAAGGATGGGGGACTTGGCCTGATTGGAGGATGGGCCCTGAAGTGCAAATTGAGCCACATGCATCCTCCAAGGCAAGAGGGCTGGCTTTTTGTATGCCAGGATCGGGCAGTCCTCGGGGTGTAAGTGATGCTGATGGAGGTGTAACCTGCCAGGTGGTTTCCTGTTGCCAAGGACAATCTGGAAGGTAGATCCGAAAGATAAGCCTTATCCACCAACAGGGCTGGCAAAGGTATTTGAGTGAGATACCAACAACGTCTGCAAGGATCACAAAGTCATTTGGAAAAAAGAAAGAAAGCAAAATGCAAGACTGATCCTGCAGGGGCCAACGCTTTCCGCCTTTGACCTCTGCCTTCGACACTTGCTGCTCGGCCACCACTGAAACAGTTTGCAAATGTAGAAGTCTTGACTGTAAATAACAGAGAAATAGGACTGGCTTAGAGAGTTGCAAATTATACCGTTCTAAACATAGGACTCTTTATGAAAATAACTGTAGATGAAAACAGTGATTTCTTTCTGTTTAAAAAAAAAGAACTGGAGCCCTGAGCAAAATGAAAGTAGAAGCTTTTAAAATGTTATCCCTCGACTCATGTTACTGCTAGGTCAGAGATTTTCCCATCTGCAGGAGGAGCCCTCAGCGGGCTCACGGCTGCCTGCGTTGCCCCATCTTCTAAGGGGCTGACTTGTTATTTTGGATTAGGTGACTAGAGGAGCCAGTGAGTTAGGGAGAGGTGCCTGGGAATTCCAGGTCCTCCCTACGCTCTCCCCCGGCCCCCTGTCTCAGAGGGTTCTCCCCCGTTTTCTTGCAGTATTCCCGTAGCCCTGGAGGATGGCTACCGCGGAGACAGTGAGTGGTGGGGTTCTGTCGCTCTGGTGACCAGTTGTCCGGAGCCTCTGCGTTGGAGTTGCCAAGGTTCTGGGAAGAGGCTGGTCTGTCGGGTCCAGACTTGGAGGAATGCTGCAGAGCAGAAGCCTTTGAGAGCGGAAGCATAGCCTTGGCTCTACTTTCCCTCGACGATGTCTGTGTTCACGGATGTGCCCCTAGCCCAGAAGCTAGAAGGCAGCTTGCTGAAGACCTACAAACAAGATGACCACCCTAACAAGATGTTCCTGGCCTATAAAGGTAGGTACCTCGTAGTTTTGGAGTGTGAGACCTAGTCTACCATCATTGCCTCTAGGAGGGCCGTATCGGGAGAGAGCCCAAGCCTCCCCAGACAGACAGCTCTGCTCCTGTTAACAGAATTGCCCAGTGGGTAAAAGAGCAGAAGACCTCCTGGGTCATTCTGTGCCCTCTGCCCTTCTCTGCGGGTTTCCCAGGATTTGGTAAGAGCTGTATCCTCTCCCCCAGCTCTACGCTTGGGGCCTGCGAGGACACTGTACTTTCTTAAGCCTCTACATTCTACCCACTCCCTCCTCCGCTCCTGAACTGAGAATGGCTCCTAAAATGGACTGTTCGGGGATGCAGCCAGCCCTTGCCGTGGTGAAAGTCAGTGTCACCTTTGTTCAGTCTCATGTACCTACAACTCTCACGTTGTCTATCATTTTTGTCCTTTAAATGGCATAGGTTTCTGTTGCCTTTTTTAAAGAGATGAAAATTAGATACATTCACTAACAACACATTGTTTTTATAAAAGGGGAAAAAGAAAAGGAAAGTTGTCTTTTCCTAGGTGACTTCCCAAAGCCCCAAGAGAGGCAGGACAGATCTGTGGGCTTTCTGAAGAGCCCAAACTCACAGATGCTGAGGTGGGCATTAAGAGCCCCCTCTTCCCTTACCCTCACAGTCTGCATGACCAGCCAAGGCCAACCCTGGGTGTCCTCTGTCGTGCGCAAGACCCGAACGCAGATCGCCCAGGATCCCTCCCTGAACTTTGAGTACACGCCAGTGATGGGCATGAAATCATTCATCCAGGCCTCCTTGAACCTCCTCTTTGGAAAGAACAGCCAAGTCATTATGGAGAACAGGGTGAGAAACAGGGCCCTTTCCTTACTCACCGAGACACAAGGAGCGGAGATTGGGGATCGGGGATGTACAATCATAAACCTGAAACCTGGAGGGGCCCCTTGAGGCTCAAAGAGTCCCAAGCTTGGTCACTGGAGGGCAGAGCCAGGATCAGGACCCAAAACCAGGGCTCTCGCACCAGCCCACACGATCATGTGCAAGCTCTTTTAAGAAGGGGATGATATGTGCAAGCTCTTTTAAGAAGGGGATGATCTGAATCTGAAGTGGGGCTGGTATCACCATCACTCTTTTTTTTTTTTTTTTTAATGGTTGAAAATCAAAGAGGGATAATATTTTGGGACACATGAAAATTATATGAAATTCAAATTTCAGTGTCCAGAAAATGTTATTGGTGCATGGCCATCATCATTTGCTTGCCTTGTCAAGAGCTGCCTTCTGCTATAAAGGCAGAGTTGAGTAGTTATATGGCCTGAAAGCCTAAAACATTGACTACTTGGCCCTTTGTAGACAAAGGCTGCCCATGCCTGGTATGGACATGAGCACCATGGGGGTGGAGGGTGTTCTTTTTGTTCCCTTATGCATCCCAAGTGCCTACTACAGTGTCTGGCACATAGTAGGTGCTCGGTAAATCTGGTTGAATGCGTCAACAGAGGTGTATGTGTTGGAGAATGTTGCTTTGACCTCCATGAGGAAGTGACCCTCCTTCCCCAACTTTTTCTGGGAAACATCAGTGCCTGCAGGTGCTACTTCTGCTTCTGTTTTGCTGGCAGGCAGGGGGTGTGCACACGGTAGGTGACAGCAGTGCTTTCCAACTGGGGGCCCAGTTCCTCAAAACTTGGCGTCGGGATTCTCAAATAGTTTACATCATTTCTTCTCAAAAAGGTGAGTGTTAGGCAAGTGAGGGCAACAGCAGACCCCCGTCCCCTGTTCCTGATTCCTACCCCATTTGCAATCTTCACTGTTGTCCTTCTCACTCTCTGTCATGAGAAACATGGTGGACGAGCCAAGGTATGCTTGTCCCTCTCCTATTATTGTCCTGCCTTCGGCCACTGACCCTCCCCCTCAGGCTCACTCTCTGGTGTGTCTGATTCCATCTTTCCACTTGCCGGGTACCAGCTGGTGGGGGATGTCTTCCCACAGAACCACATGGACTCGTCTTCCAGGACATGGGCTTTACAGTTTATGAACACAACTTCTGGGACTCTGCACGGCTGCGCTTGGACCCCAGCATGCTCCTCGATGTGGTGGAGGTAGATGTGCCCGCTCAGATGCACCCCCCGAGACTTGATTCACAGTTTTCCTTTCCTTCCCCGCCCCCTTCAATCACCAAGGCCTTTTCTAGGCTTGGATTAGTAGCCCTTTAGTAGGAACCAACACAGAGGACCACGTCTCCTCCCAATGTCCTGGTGCCACGACTTACGTGGTCAAGGAAGCGCCTGACGAGAGAGTCTCTACCCGCAGCGGGCCCCGCACGGCTGTATCTTCGTGATCGGGAACATCGGCAACTGCAAGCTGACACAGGGTCAGTGGACACAGTTGATGGTCGTCATGAAGGTGAGCCCACCCTCCCGCCTGGCTCCCGTCCCTCTCACCACCTCCCGTGCCTCCATCAGTCCCTTCCTTTTCTCATTCTCCTTTCTCCTACAGAGCAAGCAGATATTTCCATTTTTTGACATTCCCTATCAAGGTTTAGCTACTGGTGACCTGGAAGAAGATTCTAGATTCTTACAATACTTTGTGTCTCAAGGCTTTGAGTTCTTCTGCAGCCAGTCTCTGTCCAAGAATTTTGGTATTTATGGTATGACGTGGGCTGGAGGAGAAGGGAAGGCCTGGTGGTGCCCCACCCTGGGCACGAGCGACCCGTTTAACATCTCCTACCCTCTGGAGAGAGCCCAGGCCTCCAGAGGGGGCACCGGTGGCAGAAGGGAAGGGCACTGAGCTACCAGTCAGGTTCTGTGGTATGGTCTCAGCTCAGCTGCCAAAACTGACTCTAGCTGACTCATTTCACGCCTCTCAGGCTTCTGCTTGCTCCACTATAAGACAAGGGGTGGGAGTTAGTGATCTTTCAAGTCCCTTCCACCTTTAAGGCTCTTACCTGTGGCTACTTTTTCCTGCAAGCGGAGCCTGTGGCAGCTTCCCGGGGCGTGGATGCCAGCTTGGCTGGGCTGGGTGGCGGGCGCCGCAGTCCATCCCTCTCTTCATCAAGGCAAGAGGCAGAGACTGTGGGCACGGCCCTGGAATGGCAGAGGGGGCGCTGAGACAGGCTGTCTGTCCCAATGCTGCAGACGAAGGAGTGGGGATCCTCGCGGTGGTGGCACTCAATAACCAGCTCCTGCTCCGCGTCCTCTCGCAGCTGATGAAATTCGCGCGGGCCCTGTGGCTTAACCCTCCTACCACGGGTGCTCGCATTATCACCTCTGTCCTCTGTAACCCGGCTATGCAGGGAGAATGGTAAGGGGGAGGGGTGGGGCAGGACGGGTGGGCAGAGCCTCTGGATACCCACAGACTTGCTGACTCACAGGATGCAGTGGCTGCTTCTCTTCCTGCCCACATTGCTTCTTTTTTTATTTTTAATAAGTTTATTTATTTATTTTTAGTTGTGTTGGGTCTTCGTTTCTGTGCGAGGGCTTTCTCTAGTTGCGGCGAGCGGGGGCCACTCTTCATCGCAGTGCGCAGGCCTCTCACTATCGCGGCCTCTCTTGTTGCGGAGCACAGGCTCCAGACGTGCAGGCTCAGTAGTTGTGGCTCACGGGCCCAGTTGCTCCGCAGCATGTGGGATCTTCCCAGACCAGGGCTCGAACCCGTGTCCCCTGCATTGGCAGGCAGATTCTCAACCACTGCGCCACCAGGGAAGCCCCCACATTGCTTCTTTACTCTTTACTGAGGAGCTACTGTGTACCAGTGGCAGCGGCTATGCTGAGGGTTGCCCAGCCTTGGGGCAATGGGTAATAGGATGCTCTTTTTGGACACAGGTCAAATTATTATTGAATTATTTGAGCATTCCCAGATTGCAGGAGGAGATGAGGAAGCACCAAGGGCCTGCTACTCTGGCAGTCTGCCTGAGAGTCTGCTTCACTTGCTTACATTAATATGGGCTGAAACCCCCTCCCATTTATAACCATCCCAGGTGGATGCCTGGCTCCACCACTTTTGAAGGGAGAAGAGGGGAAAGGCAATGAGGAGGTTGAGAGCACGGGGAGACCTTATTCTCTTAATTTCTTGATGTCTTTCTCTTGGCAGGAAACAGAGTCTGGAAGGGGTTGTAGAGAACATCATGATGACCAAGGAAAAAGTGAAGGAGAAGCTCCGGCTCCTGGGTACCCCAGGCTCCTGGGATCACATCACTGAGCAGAAGGGGTCCCATAGCTATCTTGGACTCAACTGTAAGTGTCTAGGAAGGGACAGCTCCCCCCTTTCTGACCTTGTATTTGGGCTTGTATTTGAGCATAAACTTCATGGACTAGGTGACCAGTCCCTAGCTTCACCCCAGATTTTGATCCTTTCCTGAGGAAGGTAGAGCTGCTTTAAAGATTCTTCTGGATCCCCAGAAAGGCTGACACTCCCTGTCCTCCATAATTCACCCTAGGCTAGAAGGGAGCTAGAGGTGGCCACCTCAGGATCTGAGACCCTATGGTCATCACCAGCCCAACAGGTGGAATACTTGATCAAGAAAAAGCATATCTACATCCCCAAGAATGGACGGATCAACTTCACCTGTATCAATTCCTACAACATAGATTACATCACTGAGAGCATCACTGAGGCTGTCCTCTTCACAAAGGACTCAGAGAAATAGCTTCCAAAAGTAAATGACTCCTGATTGGAATAAAAGCTTTGGTCTTTAAAAAAAAATCCTGTGCTGATTATTCATTGCTGCAATTCATTTCTCTGCAAAACACTCTCTGTCTCTCTCTCTCTCCATCAATTTATGAAGCATTAGTCTGGCCTCAGCAAAGAGACCCAGAGAAAAAGGGAATGTTTACGTTCATTGACCATCTCATATTTGTTGAGCACCTACCATATTAAGGCCCTGATCTGGTGTCTTAGTGCATTTGGTCTGCTATAACAAAATATCATAGACTGGGTGTCTTATAAACAACAGAAATTCATTAAGATTCTTAGAGTTCTGGAAGCTGGGAAGTCCAAGATCAAGTCACCAACAGATTCAGTGCCTAGTGAAAGCCCACCTCCTGGTTCATAAACAGCACCTCTGCCTGTAACCTCACATGGTAGAAGGAGTGAGGGATCTCTGAGTCATCTTTCATAAGGGCGCTAATCCCATCCATGAGGGCTCCACATTCATGACCTAATGACATCCCAATACCATCACATTGGTGATTAGTTTCCAACATATGCATCTTGAGGGGACACAAACATTCAGACCATAACATCTGGGCATCAAAAGGTATGCAAAAAACAGGCACAGTCCAGTTCTTTTTCTCTGGAAGTTTATAGTCTAGTTGGAAGATGAGCCTTAATCACATGAAACAGAAGTGACTATTGGGTGTCTGTTAATACATGGAACTCTGCAAGCCCCCAGGATACTAAAAGGTATGAAACACTGTTGCTGCTCTTATGATGTCCTCCACCCCAGCTGGGGAAATACAACTCACTTGGTAAAAAAGAAGTTAATCATAAAAGGTGGCACGTAATAAGTGCTAAGTAAGTTTCAGGAAAAGGTTAACACAGCAGGACTTAGTTGCCCAAACTCTATACATTCCAAGGGGCTTCAGGACTGGCCCTTGACCAGTTACTGGGAAATGAAGTCTGAGCCCTTGGAGTTTCCTGCCTGACAAGAGTGGTTTTTATGATGGAGCCCTTGGGTCATGCTGTGTCAGTTTGAAGTCTAGGGGCTGGAGACTGAGTAGTTAAGGTGAGTTATGCAGGCACTGCATGTCCATGTGATTAACCCCCAATAAAAACTTTGGATATCAAAGTCTTGGCGTGCCTCTTTGGCAGCACCTCACACTTGTTGTCACACGTTGGTGCTGAGAAAATTGAGCACTGTCTGTGCAACTGGAACAGGACAACTGGACAGGAAACTGGAAGCTTGTGCTTGGTATCTCCTGCACTCCACCCTATCTGCCTTTTTCCTTTGCTGATTTCAGTCGTATCCTTTCACTGTAATAAACTGTAACCATGAATGTAACAGCTTTACTGGGTCCTGTGAGTCCTTCTAATGAATCATTGAACCTTGGGGACTCCTGAAACACACATTAAATTAGGTACAGAGGTGCATTTTTTTTTCCGGCTGCATCGGGTCTTAGTTGTGGCATGCGGGCTCTCTAGTTGCTTGTCCCACCACATGTGGGATCTTAGTTCCCCCATCAGGGATCGAACCAGTGTCCCCTGCATTGCAAGATGGATTCTCAACCACTGGACCGCCAGGGAAGTCCCAGAGCTGCATATAGCACAAGGATTTAGGCAAGTCCATTCTCAGCTTCCTTGCATTCCCTGAAGATTGTTCTTACAGGGAGTGCTGACAAGTGAGCAGCCTCATGGGGTTGGGCTTAAGATATCCAAACCTATCTATCAAGGCTGGTGGCTCCTTCCTGGAAAATAAATAATACCTTTTCCATAAATTGTAATTCTTATGAGAGGAAGCAGAGGTTCTGTCTACGGGTCTCATAATTGAGGAGGATTGCAAGCAAGCTCATGGAGCAA
This sequence comes from Balaenoptera musculus, assembly GCF_009873245.2. NCBI lineage: Eukaryota > Metazoa > Chordata > Mammalia > Artiodactyla > Balaenopteridae > Balaenoptera > Balaenoptera musculus. The sequence goes on along the minus strand of NC_045805.1, from coordinate 30,054,970 downwards.
ATGAGGCCATATCCTTTGGTTTCCTGATGCTTAGAGATGAATTTATCTTGAGTTCCTGTGTTTACCCACAGATGAAGATTCTTATTTCAGGTCTTCTGAAGATTCTCTTGTCCCCAGATTCTAAGGGCTTCTAGCCTCAATGTCAGAAGATCTCTAGAGGAACCCTCAGTGCCTGTGGGTAGCATTTTTAACCATTCTCAAAGCATGAGGATGGAATTTATTCAGCCAGGTTCTCTCCAACCTCCTGAGCCTAATAAAATAATTCTAGTGACTTTCAGTTTATGTAGATAAGAAAGCTTTGAACAAGCAAAGCTTGGAACTGCCCGTGACCTCTCCTACTAGCTTATATGAGGTATGCGGGCTTTTGGTACCCCCAGCCCAGAATCCCAGCAGGATTTGGGAAGAGAATATCTTTTCACTCTTTGTTGCTAGTTGGCTTCAGGTCTCCGTTTTACATCTCTTTGATGTTCATTTAAGACTTCCTTAAAACTAGTTTCTGCCTTGATAACCTCTTTTTAATTTTTTAATAGAAATAAGTTTTATTTTTAATTTTCCAAAGTAAAAAAGCTGTTAACAAGACTTTTAGTTGATATCTAGTTACCTCATACAGCTTTTTTTTCTTTCTTGAAAATACTAAAATACACTTGCACTGCATTCTTTAGAAGTTAGTCTAGGGCCTTGCCTGGTGGCACAGTGGTTAAGAATCTGCCTGCCAATGCAGGGGACACAAGTTCGAGCCCTGGTCCGGGAAGATCCCACGTGCCACAGAGCAACTAAGCCCGTGTGCCACAACTACTAAGCCTCTGCTCTAGAGCCTGCAAGCCACAATTACTGAGCCTGCGCACCACAACTACTGAAGCCCGCGCACCTAGAGCCTGTGCTCTGCAACAAGAGAAGCCACCGCAATGAGAAGCCCGCGCACCACAACAAAGAGTAGCCCCTGCTCTCTGCAACTAGAGAAAACCTGCACGCAGCAATGAAGACACAACACAGCCAAAAATAAAAATAAATAAAATAAATTTTAAAAAAAGAAATTAGACTAGAAGATACTTGCATTTAACAAGTTCTGTGAGGAACATTCTACCACATCCATGTTTTTTGTGATACTGGAAATATTGAATGATATTACATATCAATTGAATTCTCTTAGAAGAAAAACTAACACAAGTGAAATAACTAGTTCTCTAATCTTTGGTTCTGTTTCCACAAATAAAACCTATCACTTTTCACAATGAGAAAGCAAAAAATAATATACAAACCAAAAGATCTAACCTGAAATCATTTATCCCCTTTATCAAGATAACAGGTTAAGTGCAGGAGATCAACATAACAAGAATTGTTACTGGTTTTTCTTTAACCATTTAACTAACTGTGGTTCAAAGATAATAAATAACAGCAATGTACAATCCATGAGAGTATATAAATTCTGTATCACATGTTCCCTATTTTATAAGGAAAGAAAATAAGTTTCATGTGTAAGAGGAAGAACAGTGAAACATATTAATAAAAGGCAATTTTGCTATCATCACTGTTCAAGAAGTACCCACAGTAACCTTCTAGCAAACAGTTGCTGCCCATGCCCCAAAATGTGAGATTAGGTGATTCTAAGTAAACACCAGGAAAAAAATTACAACACTTTTTGTCCTCATTCATATTGCTCTCCTAGCCCCAGAAATTCAGATTAAATGGATTTTGCTGATCATTTCTCTCTATTCTAACAACTTAATGTAAATGAAAAGCAACACTCATTTTTAAGTAAAAATCATAACACTGTTTTTGAAACTGGAAATGGGATTCTCATCATATAAGAGAATAAGCTAAAGAGCAAATTCTTGTATCTAGACAATTATTTACCATAATCAATTCAAGTGTAACTTGAAGTTCTTAAATTATTTATTTTCAACTCAAGTAAAGACAATTAGGCCACTGCAGTCATTTCCTTGTCCGTGTCACCTGATTCATCTTTCAGTTCCAATTCCCCTAAATCTCTATCTACAGCCGTAACAGTTTTCTTCTTGCACTTCTTAGGCATTGCATCATTAGCACAGATTTTTCTCATTTCAATGTTTGGCACCTTCTTCAGATCAAAATGCTATTCCCTAAGAGTTTTCAGATTACCTGCATTTAAAATGTCTGGAATCTCAGGCCGTATCCTTCATACTGAGGCCGATCTCGCTCCATGGTCTGCTTGATGACCGTCTCCCGGGAACAGTGCTGCCTTCCTGGCCTGTCCTTCATGCTGTTATGTAACTCAATCTGCTCCAGGTCACTGCTGAATCGAGTTAAATACCTTTCAGTTAATGCGCAAGCATCTCTCTTTGAATACCCTACTTTTGGGGGATCAAGATGATTTTGAAACCACTGCAGTTTTTCACCAATAAGGTTGAGACGCAACGCCTTTTCATTCTTCAGTTTTTACTTTTTTTCTTGCTTGTGGGTCTCTCTCGTAATTTGAGCCGCTTTTCTACTATACAGGTGGATGACTTTTTTTCTTGTCCTGCACTTTTTCCGTTCGGTACTTCTGGTATGGCGACGTCCCCGCGGTCCCGGGCCCCCAAGCCCACACAGCCGGCACATCTCCGGCCCAGCACACGAGGGGCGCGATCCCTCTTAAGTTAGTTTCAGGTGGCTGATTGCTCTTTGTTTAAAGTATTAATGAATTTAAACTTTTTATTACGAACATTTTCAAACATAGTAGGAAGAACTATATAACGAATCCCCTTGCACCCAATGATTAAAGCACGGCCAGTCTTGTTACTTCTATATCTCCATGCACTCCTCCAAATTATTTTGAAGCAAATTGCCATATATTTTCATCTGTAAATATTTTAGTGTATACTTCTAAAAGACAAGGTCTCCCCTTTTAAAATAACCACAATACCATCATCACACACCTCCAAGCCAACAATTACTTAATGTCATCATACGTTCAATGTCATATGTCTATATATGTAGTATCATTTATCTACATTGCTCTGATCGTCCTAATTGTTCTTTTTTTTTGATGTTTTTTTTTTGTAGTTAGTTATTGTGGTGGATTTTAAATTTTTTTCTGAAAATTCCTTGATGCTCTTCCCATCAAAATGTAAAATTGAATTCTCCTTGCCTTGGGAGAATTTCTAACAAATAGAGTACAACAGAAGTGATGTTACGTGACTTCTGTGGCTGTCATAGAAGGTGGTACAGCTTCCACTGGCCATCTATCTATCTATCTATCTATCTATCTATCTATCTATCTATCTATCTACCTACCTACCTACCTACCTCTTAGGGCTCTGGCTCTTGGAACTCAGCAGTCGGGCTGCAGGCAAGACATGGGTGGGTGGTCTGGCTCTAGACCCAGAGGAGGTCCCAGGGGACAGCCAGAATCAACCGTTAGACGTGTACTGATTCCAGCCCCCAACCTTCAAGCCATCCCAGTTAAGTGAGTGGAGCAGAGATGAATTGTCCTGCTGAGCCCTTCCCAAACTACAGATTCATGAGCAAATGTAATGTTGTCATTGTTTGAAGACACTAATTTTGGAGTGATTTGTTATGCTAGTAAAGATAGCTGGAACAATTATTTTGTCATTTATGTCTCTTTTAATCTGTAGTTTTCTCTTCCATCTTTTTCTTTTCCCTTGCATCTTTTTTTTAAAAACTGAAGAACTGGGTTTTTTTGTCCTGTAAGGTTTCTCACAGACTGAACTTTGCTAATTTCATCCCTCTGGTATTATTTAACATGTTCTTCTTCACCCTGTATTTTTGAAAATAAGAATTTAAATTTAGAGGCTTGATCAGAGTCAGCTTTTTTTTTTTTTTGTCTTGACAAGGCCACATCACAGATGGTATGTTGTGTTTTATCAGGAAGCAGGTGATGCTAGTTGTTTTACTGTGATGTTAGCAGTCATAGAGGATCATTGCCGAGCTCCATTAATTCAGTGTTGAAGAATGGTGATACAGGTATTCTAATTCTAACATCATTTATTCATTAGCTGGAATACTTTTATGAATAGAAATTTCCCCTCACTGTGATTTGTTTAATGTGAGGTATATTTTCTATAGGAAAGGCAGAATTAGTTTTGATTCTTTCCCTTTCTTTACCAGTTATTAAATTAATGAATTGGTATACTAGCAATCCCCAAAGGTGGTTGATAAGGTGTGTTTTTAATCTTTATGAATTTATGGATTTAAAACGATTTGTGTTGTAGTCTACTGTGACCATCATCCTTATTGATGTTAAAAATGTCCCATCTTTGACCTGTCAGAGCCAATTCAAATTAGTTTCCAAGATCTTTGATAGACTCCTAGCAGTTTTTGAGAGCTTCTTTAAGACTTAATCTTAAATCTTCTTTAAGATTTTTGAGAGATTCTGGCACGACAAGACATTCCAGGAAAATTTGAACATTTTCTGCCCCAGTCCTGGAATCAGTCTTTTCTCAAAGGAGCCCTAATCATTTTTAGCAGATACAAGTATTTATACACCACAATCTGAGCTCTTAAGGTTCTCATTGCTATTGATTAGTCATTATTTCCAAGTGTTTTCAGTAAACTAAAATATATTGAATGAAAAATTTAACTCAAAATGAATCATAGGCCTATATGTATAACCTAAAACCATAAAACTTCTAGAAGGAAGCAAAGGAGACTATCTCTGTGACCTTGGGTTAGGCAAAGTTTTCTTAGATACAACATCACAGCATGATCCATAAAGGAAAGAACAGATGAATTCGAATTCATCAAAATTAAACATTTCTGTTATTTAAAGTCATTGTTAAGAGAACTGAAAATCAAGCCACAGACTGGGAAAAATATTTGCAAATCATAGAGCTGGTAGAGGACTGGTATCTAGAATATATAAATAGCTCTTAAAAAGTAACAAGAAAACAAATAATACAATTTTTTAAATATGCAAAAGATTTGAACAGATACTTCACACCCCCCCCAAAGCTATATGAATGTCAAATAAAGCATATGAAAAGATGTTCAACATCAGTAGTCAAAAAGGAAATACAAATTAGAAGACTGACCATACTAAAGTGTTGGTGAGAAAGTAGAGGAACTGAAACTCTCATACACTGCTGCTGGGAACATATAATTATCATGTCATCCAGCTATTCCATTGCTAAGTATTTACCCAAGAGTAAAGGAAATATATGTCTATACAGAATCTTATACATGAATGTTCATAGTAGTTTTATTTGTAATAGCCAGATGTTCATAAACAGGTGAATGGATTTGAATGGGTTAACAAATTGTGATATATTTGTACCGTGGGGCACTACTCAACAATAAAAATGAAAGAACTACTGATATATAGGGACTTCCCCGGCAGTCCAGTGGTTAAGACTCTGCGCTTCCACTGCAGGGGACGCGGGTTCCATCCTTGGTGGGGGAACTAAAATCCCACATGCTGCTCAGTGCGGCCAAAAAATTTTAAAAAAAAAGAACTACCGATATACACAACATGAATGAATCTCAAAATAATTATGCTGAGTAAAAGAAGCTAGACAAAACAGTACATACTCTATGATTCCATTTGCATAATATACTAGAAAATGCAAACAAATCTTTACTGACAAAAAGATCAGTGGTTGCCTGAGAGGGAGGGATTACCAAGGGTCACAAGGAAACTTTTGCAGGTGGTAGATACGTTCACCATCTTGACTGTGGTGATGATTTCACAGGTGAATACAGATGTCAAAGCTTCTCAAATTGTACATTTTAAATATGTGCAGTTTATTGTTATGTCAATTGTACCTCAAGTTTTTAAAAAAGATATGAAAGGAGTGATAAAGAATGAAAAAGTCATGGGGGCTAGTGAATTAGAGGTCTTGAAATCAGAGAAGTATAGAAGGAGATGGTCTGCGGGCAGGAAGTATGAAGTCAGTGTCTCAGTCGCAGTGCATTTTCGGGTAATGCAATGACTTGGGTGTGACCATGTGAGTAGGTGGCCAGGTGAAATGAGAATATTGCTGTACAGGAGGACTATTCGCTCACTTCTTAAGCAGAAGTCTTGCTTTATGTTCTGAAAAAGGGAGGTTTTCCTTGCCACCCTGCCTAAATAGATTACTCTGTGATCCAGCAATTCCATTTCTCAGAGTTTATTCTAAGGGAATAAAGAAGTGCCCAAGAATGTGTGTACAAATATGTTTATTATCAAAGTTTCGTATGATCAAAAATTGATATCTAAGTGTTAAACAAGAGGATTGGTTAAATAAATTATATCTATTCTTCTGAATACTATGCACTCATTAAGAATGAGAAGATAAATGTCAGTTTAGTGACCTGTAAAGTGAGGCAGAAGCATAAGGTGGGGTTAAGTACGTGGACCCTGCTACTTCTTACATGTGTGGCCTTTGGCAAGTCACTTAATGTTCCTAGGATTGAGCTTCCTCATCTGTAAAATGGGATATCAATCAAGTGTTACCTCATTGAGCTATTATGAGGATTAAATGAGTTAACATATGTAAAACACTTTAGAATAGGGCTTGGTACATAGTAAGCACCATATTAAGAGTTAGCTATTATTATAATATTTATGATGCCTTAAGTGAAAATTAGGTTACAAAACAGTATGTACCATAGGACTCCATTTTTCTAAGCAAATTACATTAAAAATTAATATATATTTATATTCAGAAAAGTCTGGAAGGATATGCTTCTAAGACATCTCTGAGTGATGGGATTACAAATAACATTCATTTTTTATTTATATATTTTAACTTTTTATTACATTCATATAAAAAACTACTTTTATTTAAAGACTATGTATTAGGTGGTTCTCAGTGATCGGATTTGCATAGCTTTTGGAGAAATAAACTTTAAAAGAAAAATACTAAAATAAATCATTGTTAACTTTTATTTTAAAAGTTTTATCAACGAAGATTACATAGCAGCATTATCTAATGAAAATTTGTGACCATCTTAAGAGTCCAACAATAAGGGAATCATATCAATTTAGTGGAATATTATGATCCATTAAAATGATTGTTATTAATACCAATACCAAGTAGTATACTTATGCAACCAGGGAAATACTTATATAATAAGTGATAAAAGAACACAAAATTCCATGCATGTAAGCCAGGGATAATATGAAAGACTGAAAATAGTGATTTTTTAGGAATGGTAGGAGGTGGGCAATTTTGGATTTCTTCATACTGGGATGGCAATAACACGGGAAGGAATACTTTTTCATTTTTTGTTCCTAGGAGCCTGTCTTCCTTTGCCTAGGACCCTGGAGACATGGGAGCTTCGATTGAGTACATTGTCAGTAAACGCATCTGGCTCTTCCAAGGAGTCCAGACTGTAACAATGACCATTACTATCACAGCTAATGGTTGTGGCATGCTACCTGGAACTGTACTATTCTAAGCACTTTATGTCTATCTTGTCATTTAATCCTCATAACAATTCAAACAGGTAGGTTATTTTTATTTTATTTTATTTTTTATTATCATTATCACCTTCGTTTACAGTCTCGGTGAGCATCAGTAACCTGCCCAGCCCAGGGCACACATCTGGTAAGGGCTGCAGGGGTCCATGTGCTCGGTGCCTTGACCCCTGCTGCAGGGGCTGCCTTCCCCCATGCCGGCTGCTCCCATCACCCCTTCATTCTCGTCCCCCAGGGGCTCTGGCCCCCAACCCCGAGGAGGTAATAAGCACCCAGAGCGGGGCCCAGAGGGAGGGAGGCTGCTGGGGCCCAGAGGAGCCTCCAGGGTCCGCGCGCCCGGAGCCAACTGTACCGCCTGAGCCTTGCGGAGAATCGAGAGTTGCAGAACTGCGTCCCCTCCGAGCAGGTAGTCCTCTGCGCAGAGGGGAAAGCTTGCTCATCGTGGGGCCGGTGAGGACAGGGAGACGAAGGAACGGGTAGGAGGGAGGGACTGGTTCGCAGGCTTTCTTAGGACCGGAAAGCCATGCGCGAGGACGCGGGCGCCACCAGCCGCTCAAGAGCAGTCGCGGCCGGCGAGGCTGCGGGGAGGCCAGGTCCCAGGCCCCGGGTCCGGCGGCTCTGCACCGACACTGCGGCCTCGCCTTTCCTGGTGCCGGGCAGGTTCCTCCCCGGCATCGCTGACGCCGCCGGGGACCTGGCTGGCCCAGGCTTCTTCAAGTATCTGATGTGTGCGTGTTGGGGAGGAGGGCGCCGGGGAGGCAGTATTTCCAAAGTGCAGTCATCTCCGCCCCCCGACCTGCTGTCGGGGATCTTGGTCTTCAAGTGAATCCGCCTCTGTCGGTGGCCCGCGACTCCAAGGTTATCCAAGCCTGGGCAAGCTGGGATTCCAGAGGGTTCCAGAGGATCCCGGGGAAAGGCGTCCCCGTGTTTCTACTCACAGATGCGGGCGCCGAGCCCAGCAGTTTGTAGTGCGCGCACTGAGCTTTCTGGGGCTGCCTTCTCCCCTTCTCCATCAGCTGTGGGTCCCAGCAAGACCTCGTAGTAAAAGAAAATTTGCGAGGTTGTTCCGGATCTTCCCTGGTCGGCAAGTGGCTGCAGACGCACGAGGAGAAGCCTGGGCCCTGGGCGCATCTTCCAGGAAACCCCGTTCTCCGCAGGCAGAGATGGCCCCAGGCTCGGCTCCAAATCCCTTGTGTGTGTGTGTGTGTGTGTGTGTGTGTGTGTGTGTGTGTGTGTGTGTGTGTGCGCGCGCGCGCGCGCGCGCGTGTTGGGGGGCCCAGGGTTGGAAGGACGCCCAACTCGAGCTGAGGAAAGTCGCGAATGGGTTTCCACGGTGGGGAAGCGCGCAGCCTCCCGGACGGAGCGGACCTAGGAGAGCCGGGCGGTACCCGGGGCCGAGCATCCGACCGCGAGCGGCGGGGTCACCTGGCCAAGCACCAGCCAGCGGGTAGAGGGGAACCCAGAGGTGGGAGAAAGGCGTTCTTTACCTAGGAGTCGGCCTGAGTCCCTGGTCTAAGGCTGGGGCTCCGGTCCCTGGGCAAGGCCTGGAGGGCTGACCCGCTGTGGGATGCGGCGTAGGCGCCGTGGTGGAGGATGGACTCGGAACTGCTCCTGAGCGCCCCCAGCAGGCCTTCGCCTTCGCTCGCGATTCCACTCCTGCCGGGGCTCTAGGGCCTTCCTGGCGAAGCCAAATTCTTGGCTCGCCTACTCCTCTCCCGTGGACATGTAACAGGGACCCTCGCTCCACACCGTGATTTGGGAGTTAAGCGCCATTCTCTCGCTTAGCTCACCACACTCCAGCCACACCGGTCTTCTTCCAGTTCCTCCAATATAAACAGGTCTTCCAGTCTCAGGGCCTTTGCACAGTCTCTACTGCCCAGTAACGCCGTCTCTGCTTTTTGCAAGGTCAGTTCTTTCTCATCGTGTGTGTCGCAGATCTCAGCTTAAATGTCGCCCTCCTGCCAAAGACTTGTATGCAACCCTCCTACAAAGTAAGGTCTCCCTTCCCCCCACAAATATATTTTATTTCCTTTCCTTCTTGTTTCCTTTATGCTTCTGGCCGCACTTTGTATTTATTTTGCTTTATTCTCTGACTTTGCCAGGTTAACGTAAAATAGCGCAAGGGACATATTTGTCTTGTCAAGTGGGCACATAAAAATATCACAAATATTTGTGGTAGCATTTTTAAAAAAATAAATTTATTTATTTATATTTGGCTGCATTGGGTCTTTGTTGCTGCATGCGGGCTTTCTCTAGTTGAGGTGAGCGGGGGCTACTCTTCGTGGCCGTGCGTGGGCTTCTCATTGCGGTGGCTTCTCTTGTCGCCAAGCATGGGCTCTAGGCGCACGGGCTTCAGTAGTTGTGGTACGTGGGCTCACTAGTTGTGGTGCATGGGCTCCGTGGCATGTGGGATCTTCCCAGACCAGGGATCGAACCCGTGTCCCCTGCATTGGCAGGCGGATTCTTAACCACTGCGCCACCAGGGAAGTCCCTGTGATAGCATTTTTATTAACTAATCGCCTCCTTGCTCCATAGAACATTAGAACCAGAATACGCCTCCTGGACAAGGCAGTTCTGCAGAAATCTGTGCTACTTGCAGCAGCCCCAATCTGTCAAGGTAGAGGGTTGGCATCTAAGTGTGATCTTCGTTCCCTGAATCCTCCCTCAGAGCCAAAGACAGGTACCTCTGCCGGGCAGGATTCCCGGGCCCTCACACAGGGTTTTACGGTATCAATGAAAAAAATGCGAATGGCAATCAAGAAGAACTCGAGCTATGAGACAGAGAAAAGAAGGTTAGAACTGGGGGGAGAATGGTGTTGAAAATGGTACTGGGGTCAAGATGAAAAGAGCTCGTTTGGTTGCATGAGAATGCTAATGTCCTTAGCGCTACTGGACCGTACAGCTTAAACCATGTAAACTTTATACAGTATAGCACAGGGAACTCTTCTCAATACTCTGTAATGACCTATAGGGGAAAATAAAAACAAGTGGATACATGTATATGTATAACTGATTCACTTTCCTGTACAGCAGAAGCCAACATAACATTGTAAATCAACTAGACTCCAGTAAAAATTGCTTTAAGGGGCTTCCCGGGTGGCGCGGTGGTTGAGAGTCTGCCTGCCGACGCAGGGGACACGGGTTCGAGCCCTGGTCTGGGAAGATCCCACATGCCGCGGAGCGACTGGGCCCGTGAGCCACAATTGCTGAGCCTGCGCGTCTGGAGCCTGTGCTCCGCAACAAGGGAGGCCGCGATGGTGAGAGGTCCGCGCACCGCGATGAAGAGTGGCCCCCGCTTGCCGCAACTAGAGAAAGCCCTCGCACAGAAACGAAGACCCAACACAGCCATAAATAACTAAATAAATAAAAATTTTAAAAAAATTCCTTTAAAACATGTAAATTTTATACTATGTGTGTTTTACCACTACCAAAAAAAAAAAGTTACAGGGCAACAACACATCATCCATGAGAACTTTTAGGGGGTCTACCCTATCAGACCCTGAGCCGCTAACCTCCCCTTCCTACCAGGAAGTGCAGAAGCTCAATGACAGAATTTGGGTTTAGGACCTGTCTTATTGATGGTATGTTGATGTCCGAGGGATTGTCGATGTGGTGCTGGGGATGGAATTAGTATAAAGCTATGGGAAATTGGTGGGTTTTGGTGGAGGAGAGGTTGGAATGAGGTAGGCAGGGAGGAGAGGGTGTAAAGCTGGCCTGTGGGATGTCCTTCTCTGCCTCTGCTTTTTCCCAAGGGTCTCAGGGGCCCAGTGGGAGGGAAACTCATTCTACTCTATCAACAGCACGCTGCGAGGCTCACCCACATCGGCTCTCTCCCGTTTCCTGACATTTGAGACAGTAGGTGGTGCTGTTTAGCAAACTTGGGAGCAGGGAAGAAGAACCCTGAATTTTAAACTTGAGAAGTTGGGCAGCTGTGGCCTGGTAACTCTCTCCTTCCATCTGCCAGCACAGAGGAGGGTGGGGGAGATGGGAATCTTCTTCCTCTTTGACCTCTAAAGAACTCCTCAGCCGGCCCCAGGGAGGAGGAGGCCTGCGATCTGCTCTCAGGTGTACTTCCCACGTGTGTTGGCATCCCAGATGTCTTTGGAATGCGGTTCAGGTGAAGTCCTGGGTGGTGGCCACCTGCAGCTTGTCTGGGAGGGGTAAGGAAATTCAGAGGTGTTCTCACACCCCCCTCCACCACCCAGGCTGACTCACCCTGTACCCAGCTTAGGGGTAGCCTCGATGGTTCTGCCTGCTCCCCCTGGTCCGAGGAGCCCCCCTTTTCGTAGGAAGTTCAAACTGCTCTGAGGATTCTGCAACGCTGCAGTAAAACAGAGCAAACACTCGAAAGCCATCTCCTTAAATGTATTTTTAAATGTCGGGCTTTGGTCCAGTGAGTGCAGGTTCCAGAAAGCATGCACAGGGACCGGTCGGTGAACTGCAGTGCTTTCCACGTGGGTTAGGGCATCGGATTAGGTAAGAGGTCTCCTTCTGTCCTGGGAATCCGGATTTGATTGTTTCACTGGGCTTTGTCCCCAACAATGACAGGATTCTGGGGAATGAAAACAACACTGGTTTGACAGCTTCAGCAAGTTTTAAAAAGCCCAGCAGGACAGAGCCCCGCGTGCCTTTGGGGCTCCTGGGCTGCCGCTCACTCTTAGCACACTTTCATGCCCTCACCCTTGTTTCTCCTCTGCCTCGCCTTTCCCCTGCTCTTCTAATTTATGTTCTTTAACTCCATTATGTGGTTTTGCAAGCAGCCTTAAATCCTTTTGGAAACAGGGCAGGGTACAAATAAATAGAAAAACATGGCTCTAAAAGGTTAGATGTTCTGATATTGGCTGAACCTTGTGCTAATATAAGAAAATGACTCCAGGGCTTCCCTGATGGCGCAGTGGTTAAGAATCCGCCTGCCAATGCAAGGGACACGGGTTCAAGCCCTGGCCCGGGAAGATCCCACATGCCGCGGAGCAACTAAGCCGGTGCGTCACAACTACTGAGCCTGCGCTCTAGAGCCTGCAAGCCACAACTACTGAGCCCACGTGCCACAACTACTGAAGCCCACGCACCTAGAGCCCGTGCTCCGCAACAAGAGAAGCCACCGCAATGAGAAGCCTGCGCACAGAAACAAAGAGTAGCCCTTCCTCCCCGCAACTAGAGAAAGCCCGCACGCAGCAACGAAGACCCAACGCAGCCAAAAAATAAATAAAACATAAATAAATTAAAAAAAAAAAAAAAAAGAACTGTAACGGTACCTGGAATTTTCTTTACAGAAGCAGATGATATATATATACGCACAGACACATAATACATATATACACATGCAAGATAATAGAATTAGGAATTAAAGTAATAGAGGAATGATTCTTTGTGTTACGTATACAATTTTAGCTGTTGGTCATGGGTGTCTTAAGGTATGTATGGAAGCAAATCTGACCGCTAGTAGATGGAATGAATGAATGTGTCTTAAGGGAGAAGAAATGTAAGTCCATCCATGCATTGAATGCAGAATTAGGGGAAACAGTGAAATTTAGATGTGGTCCTACCCTTTATTTATCTTTTTTTTTTTTTCCGGCTGCACCGGGCAGCTTGTGGAATCTTACTTCCCCAACCAGGGATTGAACCCAGGCCATGGCAGTGAAAGCACAGAATCCTAACCGGATGCTAGGGAATTGCTGGTCCTACCCTTTAGAAGTTCATGAAGGGTAGACATGGTTAAATAATGCTAATATAAAGCAGACTTTGATCAACATTGTTACAATTTAAAAAGGAGTTCAGGATCACTATGTGTGAAAAAATAATAGTAACACAAATAAGGAAAGTTATCAGTAAATACAAGCAAATTACATGTATACAGGTATATAGCGGGTATGTATATACATGTGTGTAGATATGTAGCAGCTGCCCATTCACATACATGCCATATTTTCCACTGTATTCCAAGTATCCAGTAGACAAGGATGATGTTATTTGGGATGAATTCTTGTACTACTTCCATCTTTTTTTCCAGCAATATATATATTTTAAAGTATACACTACAAACAAATGGAGTTTATTCCAGTGGTGTAAGACTTGTTCAATATTTGAAAATCCATGAAGATAATCCATCATATTAACAGAGTAAAAAAAATCACATTGTATTCATTATATCAATTGGTATGTATTTCGGGTAGAATTTCAAGGAAGTATAGAGTGTTCATGACAGTGTTTACAGGTAGCAAAGTGTTCTCAGATTTATAAAGGCCCTGGGGAGGGGCAATTAAATATATGGTGCTGTCATGAAAATGCAGCCTCAGGGTAAAGATGAAGCCAACTTTCATCTTTTCTGTGAAAGGGCAGGGCTTTTAAGAATTTTAAAGTCATTTTTTTCCACAGTAGCCTCATAGGGAACCCTTGGCTTGATTCTACGTCTGATGAAGGAAATACATTTCCAGTCCAGACCTCTCCCTTGAGCTCCAGACCCATATATCCACCAGTCTGTTTACCATCCTCTTGGGTGTCTCAAATGTACCCAGAGCTCAACATGTCCAAAATGGAAACCTGTCCTTCTTCCAGCGTTCCCTAGCTCAGTTAACGGCATCATCGCCCACACAGTTATGCAAGCCAGGAACCTAGAGCCAGATTATCATCTCCCTGAGGGCGGGCACCTGCCTGTCTTGTTTTCTGCTGTATCTTCAAGCACTAGAACAGTGCACGGCACAGAGTAGGTATTTAATTACTGCCTGCAGTCTCTAGACTGCATTCACTTCCCTCCTTCTCCACCATTACTACTCAGTCCACCTGACATAACTTCTCACTGGCACTAATGAAATAGCCTTCTAACTAGTCTCCCTTGACCCATGCTCAGCCCTACCTCTATCTGTCTTCCACTCTAGTCAGTGATCTTCTCAAAACACAGATCTGACCCTAAGAAAAGTGTTCTTGCCATGGCCTCTGAGGCTGTGCACGGTGTGTATCTTAGCACTCTTCCAGCCTCCTCTCACACCATGATTGCCCTTGCTCTTTAGATCCAGTCAAGTTAGCCTTTTTTACAATGCCTCCCATCACTTGCTCTCTCCTGCCACAGGGCCTTTGCACATATTGCTTTCTCTGCTTGGACCATTCTTCACCCACTTAACTTCTACTCATCCTCCAGATGTTACTCTCAGAGAAATTTATAGAGTATTAGGTCCTGTAGGTGCTGAGGAGACAGACTGTATTTGATGGAGAAGTGATAGTCAAAACCACTTGAAAAATGCTGACAAGAGATATCTCCACAGCACCGATCATGGTTTCATTTTTACATTTGTTTGTAAATTACTTTCTACACAAAGTTTTTCACAACTTGTAAGAAGTTTTTACTTGTCTTCCTATATGAGACCAAAGCTCTAGTCAAGGACCATTGACACATGTAACCATTTCTCCCTTTCTTTATGAATTTTTGGAAAGTATCATCAAATATGTTTACCTGTATTTTTTTTCTCTTGGATATAAATTCTCAGAAGAAGATCTTACTCTGTTTTTGGATTAACCTTTATAAAGATCATTCCCAGTACAATATGAATGTTTAATTATGCTTAATAAAAATATCTCATGATGATAGACCTTGAGGTCCTCCTTACTTTATAAATGCTCTGTAGGATGGTTTAAGTGTAGTTCAGCCTGTTCATTGTTTGGAAGATTCAATATTGTAAAGATGTCAAATTTCCCCAAAATTAATCTACAAACTCAATGCAATCTCAATCAAAATTTGAGTTTGTTTGTTTTTTTAAGAAATGAACCGTGGATTCTAAAATGTTGTGAAAATGCAAAGGGCCAAGAATAACCAAGAAATCTAACCAAAGGAAGGACAAGGCTGAAGGCTTTACATTACTAGATACCTAGA
The DNA here is from genome assembly GCF_009873245.2 of Balaenoptera musculus. Lineage (NCBI taxonomy): Eukaryota > Metazoa > Chordata > Mammalia > Artiodactyla > Balaenopteridae > Balaenoptera > Balaenoptera musculus. The sequence goes on along the minus strand of NC_045805.1, from coordinate 30,039,731 downwards.
TGTATTATAAAGCTATGATAATTAAGATGGTGTGGCATTGATTCAAGAAGAGACTAATAATGCCCTCTAAGTCCATCCATGTTGCTGCAAATAGCATTATGCTAAGTGAAATAAGTCAGACAGAGAGCGACAAATACTGTATGATATCACTTATATGTGGAATCTAAAAAATACAACAAACTAGTGAATAAAACAAAAAAGAAGCAGACTCACAGATATAGAGGGCAAAGTAGTAGTTACCAGTGGGGAGAGGGAAGCAGGGAGGGGCAACATAAGGGTAGGGGATTTAAAAGAGGGTTATTATGAGATTATATGAAATCACGTGTGTGAAACTTTGGAAAATTGTAAAGCACTGTAGAATTTAAAGAATCTTTCATTCAATAAAAAAGTAAAATAAATAAATAAAAATATTCAAAAAATTAAAAAAAGAATAGATTAATAAACCAATGGAACAGAACAGAGTTCAGAAGCAAATCCACACATCACAGGGACACTGTAGAGCTGGTGGGGGAAAGCTGAGTTTTTTTAATAAATGGCACTGGATCTGTGGGATATACTTACAAAAAAAAAAAAAAAAAAGAATCTTGACCTCTATCTGATACTATATGGTAGGGAAAATTTTCTGCTTCAGGGAAAACTGCATTTTCTGTAGCATCTCCTCTGATTTTGAGTTTATGGCAGCTATTTTATAACTCTGCAACTTGTAGGGAGTTCCTTGGAGGCCCAGTGTTTAGGACTCAGCATTTTCACTGCTGTGGCCCAGGTTCAATCCCACATGCCATGCTGTGGAGCCAAACCACCCCCCCATACACACACAAAAATACCTCTGTAACTTGTAGATAACTGATAGCAGTGCCAAGCTCATAAAAATAAATTCTGTCTGGTAGAGGAACACACCCCCAACCATGGAAAAACCAGTTTTGCCTCAGTTTGCACATTTATTTCAATATTCCTTTTTTTAAAAAAATTATTTATTTGGTTGCACCGGGTCTTAGTTGCAGCAGGCGGACTCCTTAGTTGTGGTATCCGAGCTCTTAGTTGTGGCATGCACATGGGATCTAGTTCCCTGACCAGGGCTCAAACCTGGTCCCCCAGCACTGGGAGCAGGGAGTCTTCTCCACTGCACCACCAGGGAGGTCCCTATTTCAATATTCCTGATCTATACATGTGTCTATTCTTTGGATTCACCTTGGAACAGGCTGAAACACCTTACCACTTTTCCTTCTTAATAAGTTAAATAAAAATTTAACATGTGTTCATTTTTATATCTGTATGAGTCATGGTTTTATCTTATTTTGGAGGATTATCTTTTCACAATAAAGTTAATCCCAGATGGATTGCTAACCTAAATGTGAACGTAAAGCAGTACAGCTGCTAGAGGATTATAAAGGAGACTATATTTATGACTTTGAGGCAGGAAAGTTTTCTTAAACAGGACACAAAAGCACTAACCATAAAAAATTGATAACTCAGATTTCATTAAATGTAAGAATTTCTTTTCACCCAAAAACACCACTAAGATAGTGAAGAGGCAAGCCACAGAGTGGGAGAGGATATTTGCTTGAGATTTTTTTGGACAAAGGTATAATATACGCATATATATTATATGTATGCTATGAATCAATAAGACAGACAACTGAAAAGAAAAATGGACAAAAGAAGTGAACAGGCATATCACAAAAGACCATATCCTGATGGCCAATAAACAAGCACACAAGCCCCTTAGTCATCAGGGAAATACAAATTAAAACCATTTCACAGCCACCAGAAGAACAAAATAGGAAAGACTGACAATACCAACGTTGACAAAGATGTGGAGAAACAGGATCTCTCAGACGTTGTGGATGGAAGGATAAATTGGTATCACTACTTTGGAAAATGATATGGTGCTCTCTCAGTGCTAAACATATATCCACCCCGTGACCCAGCAATTCCATTCTTAGGTGTGTGTGTATGTTTATGCATATGTACCAAAAGACATATGAGAAGGTACAGCAAATTTATTCCTAATAGGCCTCAGTTTCCAGTGGCTGCCGTACTTGGTGGTTTAAAGCAACAGGAGTTTATTCTCTCGTTGTCAGTTCTGGAGGCCAGGAGTTCAACTATAGAATGAAAAATAGGTTGTGGTATAGTCACACTGTGGAATACTACAAAACAATAAAGATCAATACATTACTGCTGCACGAACACCATTGGTGAATTTCCTAAACATAACATATTGAGTGAAAGAAGCCAGACCCTGGGGAATTTCCTGGCGGCCCAGTGGTTAGGACTCTGCACTTCCTTTGCAGGGGACACGGGTTTGATCCCTGATCGGGGAACTAAGATCCTGCATGCTGCGCAGCACAGCTGAGAAAAAAAAAAAAAAAGTAAAGATGCCAGACCCCAAATAAATACCTAATATATGATTCATTTACATAATGTTCAAAAATAGCAAGACTAATCTTTGGCGATAAAAGTCAAGGTAGTGGCTACCTTTTGAAAGGAGGGAAGCCTAGTGACTGGCGGTGAACCAAGGGGAAATTTCCGCAGGTGCCAATCCTGTTCTATTTCTTGATCTGGATGGTGAAAGTTCACCAGGCTGGAAACTTTTGTGCACTTTTCTGCATATAATGTTTACAGTACATTTTCCTTTCCTTGATTATAGCCATGCTGTAATGCTATAATAAAGTTTGTTTTAAAAAATCTGTTCCTATGTTATATAAACACTTTTCTTCCTTTTTTTTTTTTTTTTTTGGCTGTGACGCTCGGCATGTGGGATCTTAGTTCCCCAGCCAGGGATCAAACCCATTCTCCCTGCAGTGGAAGGGCTTTATTCTGGTGCTCCCCCTTGGACCTTGCAAAGCATCAAGCGCTGGGGTTGGCTTGAAGCTTCCAGGTCTACATCACAATTCCTTAGGGTGTCAAAAGTCCACGTAGCCATCAGCTCTGTGCCATGTGTTGTGGCATCAAAAGGGAAGAGGAGTGAAGGGTTGATGGGGTTGTTTACATCCTCCTCTTGGCCAGCTCTGCTGTGGTGGGGTCTGCAGTGTTCCGGGGGGGCGGGGCAGTTGAGAAAGTGGAGGCTCATGGCTTCTCGGAGAGATGCCAGGAAGAGAACAAGATCCTGAGGGGCAGCTTCCAATGAGAGAATTCAAAGAGGAGTAAACACTCAAAACTTCTACTTTGCCCCTACGTGCCGTGAAGTTGATTCTGGAAAGGTGGAAAATGGCTCCTATGATGAACATGTATTTTTTTATACTCAGAAAGTGTAAACCTTATAAGTTATTTAATTAATTAATTAATTAATTTTTGGCTGCGTTGGGTCTTCATTGCTGCGCACAGGCTTTTCTCTAGTTGTGGCGAGCGGGGGATACTCTTCGTTGTGGTGCGCGGGCATCTCATTGCGGTGGCTTCTCTTGTTGCAGAGCATGGGCTCTAGGGGCGCGGGCTTCAGTAGTTGTGGCGCATGGGCTCAGTAGTTGTGGCTCGCAGGCTGTAGAGTGCAGCAGGCTCAGTAGTTGTGGTGCGTGGGCTCAGTTGCTCTGTGGCATGTGGGATCTTCCTGGACCAGGGCTCGAACCCGTATCTCCTGCATTGGCAGGTGGATTCTTAACCACTGCACCACCAGGGAAGTCCTAAACCTTATATTTTAAAAAGACAGTTATACAGGGCAGTGTTGGAGGTGGCGGTAGCAGGGATTAAATGGACTAATGCTGAAGGTTCAAGAGTCCTTTATGTCTCTTCTACTTAACTTGAGCTGCCTTCCATTGGCAAGGAATTGGGAGATGGTTAAGGCAAAGGTGAGGACCACATTTTTTCTGCCTTCGAGCTGCTGGCAAGTGAGTAAAACCAGTGCTGACTCCGAGTACAAGAAATAAGCTAGGGGGAATTCCCTGGTGGTCCAGTGGTTAAGGCTCCGCGCTTCCACTACAGGGGGCATGGGCTCGATCCCTGGTGGAGGAACTAAGATCCTGCATACGACCTGGTCACTGCCCCCTCCGTGTCTCCCTCCCCTGAAAAAAAAATAGCTAGGAAAAGGCAGCAGTTCTGAATGGGAGCGGCGGGAGGGAAAGCTTTGGGCAGAAAGTGGGAAGATGAGGGCTGCACATTCCCTAGAGCTTTTCAGCTGTGGGATTCGGGGGCCTTCTCCGAAGCGACCTGACAAGCTGCAAAGGCAATACGTTTGCGTTTGCGTAATCCGTGAGGCAAGCTTCATTAAACAAAGTAGTACTGTCACCAAGATTGCAGGGAGATGGCTGAGTCATCTGCTTGCTGAGACCCTCCTCTGTCCGCTGGGCCATGGTTTCAGTCTCCTCACTGCCACGGCCCCTGGGGCACAGGAAAGAGCCTGGTGCTGGGCTCACTGAGTCCACGAAGAAGCAGGAAGCCCTTCCTCCTTGGAGGGACTCTTGGTCAACCGAGTGGGCAGGAGGAGGCAGAGGCAGCTGGACCCGGAGCAGCCAGAGGGCTGTTTAGGCAGAGCCCCAGTGAATGAGTCATGTGTGTGGAAGGTTGTCGCTACCCCCCAGGGACTGAGGCGAAGGAGAACACGCTGACAGGCAGCCCTATCAGGCCCTTTCTCTTCCTCCCTCGGGGGAGCACGTGGGCCCCTCCAGAGTCGCCAGGATGACCTCTGAGGTCGTGTGCCTGCAGCCGGGGGATGTCGAGGGGCCGTAGGGAGGCCGGCCGCTGGCAGGGCAGTGACGCCGCCCCTCCACAGGCCCTGTCTCCCGTCTAGCCTGGCTCTGCCCCATGTCTTAGAGGGGAAACCTTCCCAGACGAGCCTAAGAGCGGATCTGTGCTACAGACCCCACCGCGAGGCCCAGCGCCGCCCGGCGAGAGGCCAGAGCCCAGGCGCTCTCCGCCCTGCTGCTTTGGGAGCAGGACAGGTGGCTGACCCTTCCGGTCGAACCTGCCAGGCGCCTTGTCTGCTGAAACTCCTTCCTCTCCCAGTCAGAGCCCGAGGCGGGGCGGGGTAAGAGGGGAGAGCCGTCATCCCTCCGCACCCTGGCCCTGGGAGGTGTTTACAAACACTCCTGGAATTCAGGGAGCCAGCCAGGGGTCAGCGGGCCCAGCGCCAGCCTTGCCCGCGTCGCGTCGTTGGGCCTGCTCCACCCATCCCCCCCACCCCCGGCCCCACGTGGCCTGAGGGTCTGTCTACAAAGCTGGAAGAAGACAGCCTCTTGGGTCTGGGCGGTCCGTAGGTAGGCCTGAGGGACGGCGCGCTCCAGCTGGGGAGGCGGGAAAGCCACCCCGACGCGTGTGGTGGGCGGTCAGCCAGCTCCCAAGCACGCCCTGTGCTGGACCTCCTGGCATCTCTCCACCGACCAGGTTCCCATTCCCGCCTCCGGTGAGCCCCACTCCTCTGAGGTAACCCCTGCCCGTGTCCAGTGTCTGGAGAGAAGGATGGGGAGCGGGATTCCTCTGAGGTGGCGAGGCTGCCCTGTCCTCCCCCAACCTCTCACTTCCGCTTCAACCACGGAGCCTATCTGTGTCTCACAGAAACCCAAACACGTGAGGTCACCGGGTGACCCTATTTTCTCCTCCCCTCCCACACCCCTCCCTGTCCTCATAGCCTTTCCATGAGTGGCGGGGAGGCTCCGTGTCATACTCGGCCTGTGGGGCTGTGCTTCTGGGTTTCATTCCTGGCTCTGTCTCCCCCGGGGAACCGTGTGTGGGGGGGGAGAGGAGGTGAGGCTGGAGATGAAAAACTTTACTCCTAGGATCAGTTTGGATGGCAAATCTCTGACTCTGTCCGGCTGGGAGGCAGTGGAGCAGTGTAACCAAGAGGGGAGTATGGTACAGCCTTATTTATTGTAGTATCAGCTTAGAATAGTCACCAAGGATGGGTCAGGGGTGGGGCGGAATGGGGCCCGAGGCAGACAGTCTCCAGGTGAACATGAAGGCGGGTCTCTGGCTGTGACCTACCGTGCTATTGGCTGCTGGGCTGCTTCTGCTCATACCTGCCTTACGACCTGATCACACCACTGCTCAAAGTCCTCTGGAGGCGGGCTCACCTGGTCCAGAACTCTGTATACACACCATGGCCTGGTGTCCATGGTCTGCGTGATCTGGCCCGGCCTACCTGGGCTGCCTTATCTCCACCACCTACCCCCAACGCCCTACTGAAGTATCCCACGGTCTAGCCCCACTGGGGTACTCTGACCCCCACACTTCTGCTTTAGCTGTTCTGTTCTCTCCTGAAAGGCTCTTCTTCCACGCCTCCTTCTCTGCCTTTCAAATCTGGCATATCCTTTAGGGCCCAGCTCAATGCCATGTCCTTCATAAAAATCCACCTGCTTAAGATGTTAGCTATTTTATAGAGAATGGATAAACAACAAGGTCCTACTGTGTAGCACAGGGAACTATATTCAATATCTTATGGTAAACCACAATGGAAAAGAATATAAAAAAAGAATGTATATATATGTATAACTGAGCCACTTTGCTGTACAGCAGAAATTAACATTGTAAAACAACTATACTTCAATTTTAAAAAAATTTTTTAAAAAATCCACCAGCTTAGAGAAATTGCTCTATCCTCAAAACACCCAAAGCATTTTATTGGTACAGGACTCCCTTTACAGCATTTGTCAGGGCATGCCTTGGGACTGGGTCTCATTCAAAGGGTTTTGTGCCCTCGGTCTGTAGCACCTAGCACACGCTGGGCACCAGGTCAGTTCTCAATATATCTTTACAGTAGTGAATGGAGCCATAAGGTTGAATGAGGTTAACAGATCATCAAGCAGGGAAATGGCACCAAAACAACAGAGTTCTGCTAGGTTTTCCTACCGCTTACAGGTCTGGTACCTCCTTTCCTTTCCCCTTCCGATCACCGTTAAACATTTCAAGGCCTAGTAAATAGGCCTTTCCCACACTGCAGCCACCCTCAGTTGCAAACCTGAGGCATAATGTCTGTCTTGTAATTTCTTATGTGGTAAAAGGAAACACTATGTACTCATGGTTGGCTGGGATAACCTGCCAACTCTTCAGTTCCACAGCACTTCCTGAGTACCCACTGGGTGCCCAGGTTTCTTCTGGGGGCTCTGGAGGAGACAAGTCACCACCCGGTCCTGCCCTGTAGAGGGCTATCAGAAGCCAAACCCTGGAGAAATCTGAGTGAAGCCTTGCAGTGGATTGAACGTGGGTTGGCAGAAAGGTGGGCGGGGCCGCCATGGGCCAGCCAAATGAGTACATGCCTGAGGTGGGAAGATTATCTGGGCTACAGTTTGTTCAGGAGATAGAGGAGAGTGAATCAGGGTGGGGTCCAGATAGGAATGCCTTGAGCCATCCAAGATTGGGGTTCTGAGGATCTGGAAGAAGCAAAGGATGCAGCAGAAACACTGGATGAGAGTCAGGACACCTGGGTTCTAGTCCTGGCTCTGTTGCAGGATCTTGAACGAATCACTTCTCTGCTTCTCTGGGCCTTTCCTTAACTCTAAAACCTAAAAACCTTCAAAGTGACCTTTGCAATCTGATGATCAATAGATATTTGAGTCTTTGAAGTAGCATATTGGGAATGAAGAGAATCAGCCACTCTAATGGAAACTGGGAACGAGGAAGTGCCTGACTGGGAGCTCAGAGATAAAGAGCGAGGAGAGACTGCAGAGAGTCCAGCCAGGGAGAAAAGGGGAACTACGGGGAAGGGCCCCGTTGGGCAATCCCATTTTCAGTTCCTCCTTTCGTCCCCTTCCCTGACTTAGCCTCTTGGCCTCACCTTATTTGGTGAGGGCGGGGCAAAACAGAACACTTCCACGCCGCCTCAGGCGCTCCCTGCCTTTCCCTTCCCCTTTTCGGGCCCTCAAAAGATCCTTCTCGTTCTTCCCTCACCTGGCACCTTCCCCGAACCCACTTTCCTCCATAGCAACGCCCCCAGCGGCCAAAGTAGGAAGAGCAACGAATTTGGGAACGCATTCATAATCACCCTCGTAGCTACCGTTTATTGGGAACTCAACCTGTGCCTGGTAACATTATTTTTTTATAGCAATTCTATGAGGTGATTGTTATCTCATTTTACAGATAAAGAAAATGAGACCCAAAGATATTAAGTAATCTGTGCAAGGCCACACACCTGCCGGTTGGCAAGGCCAGATTGGAAATGACGTCTGGCTCCCCAGTAGCTGCTCTGGCCACTTCCGGTTGGGCCGGGAGACCTTTGGCCGTCGGAGACCCCTGCCCTCCCTCACCTACCACCTCTCAGACCCGACTTCTTCAAGCCCCGCCCCCACCCGCGCCGCGCCCGCCCAGCCCTCGGCGCCCTGGAGCCCCGCCCGGCCTGCGCGGCGGAGGCGGGCCCGGCACCCGCAGGTGGGGCGGGTGGCGGGGCGGGGCCGGGAGGGGGCGTGGCACAGAGGGGGCGTGGCCGGAAACCTTAAAGAGGCCGGCGCGGCGGGGCGGGACGTAGGGGCCGCGGGTCGCGGCGATCTTCTCAGTTTCGGTTGGACCGCAGCGCAGCCATCATGTCCCTGGCGGCCTCGGCGGGCAGGGGCCCGGGGGCCGTGTGGTCCCCAACGCACGTGCAGGTGACGGTGCTCCAGGCGCGGGGCCTGCGGGCCAAGGGCCCCGGGGGCACGAGCGACGCGTACGCGGTGATCCAGGTGGGCAAGGAGAAGTACGCCACCTCCGTGTCGGAGCGCAGCCTGGGCGCGCCCGTGTGGCGGGAGGAGGCCACCTTCGAGCTGCCGCCGTTGCTGTCGGCCGAGGCAGCGTCCGCCACCGCCGCCACCCTGCAGCTCACCGTGCTGCATCGCGCGCTGCTCGGCCTCGACAAGTTCCTGGGCCGCGCCGAGGTGGACCTCCGGGAGCTGCACCGGGACCAGGGCCACAGGAAGACCCAGTGAGTAAGGGCCGGGGGCGAGGACGCGTGATTTGGGCGCCGAGAGCCTTTTGAGTGTGTCCCCACCAAGGGGACGAACGGAGCGAGGCCTTTCTAGAGGGATCCCCTCGGCCAGTACTAGTATTCTCACCTAGCTTCACCTTCTTGGGCTCTCCCAAGTGTGTGGCTTCGGGTACCTGGAGCGTGTTTGAATCTGCAGGACGGCGCTCGGCGTCTGGAACTTAGTAATCACTTAATGAATTTTTGATGAATTGAAACTACCTGTGGGCTGACGAATTACTCTTATTGAGTTGAGTAGCGTGTATATTTGATGTACGCATTAGCCTCCGTGGAAAGCCTCCTGGGTATTTCATTGTACTGGACACTGAGCTGAGAATGGCTGGGCCAGGGCACAGGGAGGACCCACTGGAGCAGTGAAAGCCGCTGACACTAGGGCCCTAGAGGCTCGCCCAGGGGCCGAGCTGGGGCGTTACAGCGCGGGGCGGACTGGGGAACGGGGAATGCGGGCTGCCTGGGGAGGGCTATCCCCCAACCCCACCTCACAGCCGCCTAAGGGGTTGGTCTAGAGAATTTGCCCCGCCCTCCTCTCCGCCCCTCCCTCAAGAATGCTAGAACAGTTTGGTCTTCGCTTTCAGACCGAAAAGTACTAACTGTGTTTGCCCCGGGCCCCAAAGGAGTAAGGATTTCCCATTGATGGCTGGAGCCAGGGCCTGCCCTGGGCCGAGCTGAACTGAAAAGTAAGCATTGTTTCTGTCTGGAGTTTGTCAAGTTCTCTCTGGTCCTACTGGGTAGGGGGGAGGGGGTGGCTGCTCACCTGTAGCCACCGCCCCACCCCCGCCCCCAAGACTTCTCTTTTAGGGTATCACAGTCCTGCAGGGAAAGCAGGGCGAAACCCTGTGCACTCCAAAGTGTTACCGATTTATTTGTTCTCTTTCGCAGGTGTTTGGAATGGAACATTTGATTATGCTCATCTAGTGTACCGACAACTAGCCTCGCTTAGCTTAATTGGTTACTTTGCTGGACCTTAAATATTCAAGGCAGTCATGTTATCACCTCAGTCCTGTGGTTTACGAAGCACTCTGATTCATGTTGTGTGTTTTAGATATAAATGGTATTTCAACCTCCCGTTGTGAAGGAGACAGGAAGAGCCAGAGGATTTGAAGTTACCAGACTCCCCTTTCTGTAGGGTGCTTGCAAATGTAATACCCGCTTCCCTTATCTGGCCAAAGATGAACAGGCATTTCTGAACTCAAATGAGACAAAAAGAGAGAGCCTTGAGGTGAGGATGGATGGGGTATCTTTGTGGCATCAACTTACAAGCCATAAGGTGAGCAGCAGCGTCTTTGCTGGGCTGGGGCTGAAGCAATGCTAATTTTCCGTTTGATTAAATGACATTTGGGGCCTTGGGTTGGCTTCCTTTCCAGCTTCAACTAGGCACCATTGGCCATCCTTTGTCTTGTCCCATCCCAAGATGTGTGGATATTATCGTTTGTCTCTGCCATCTGTTTCTTCTGTGAACGTTTTATTCCTGTGAAAGGAATAAAAAGATAGAAGATAGAAGAAGATAGATAGCATCTTCCTGCCAGAGATGGGGATTCCAGATTCCTGGCTCTGGTGCCCACTCTCGCCGTGACTCATTTCTGGGCTTCAGGCTGCTCGGTCTCTAAATAGCCAAGTTTCCCTATGTATAAATGGAGCTTGTGGCCAGACTTAATTGATGTTTATAAGATGTTTCCAGCTTGCTGGATTAATGGAGCCCCGTGTATAGATTCAAAAGATTCTGTTACTGCTTTGGGAGGAATGAAAACCTCCTCAAGTTCCCTATTGCAGGAAGCGTACAGTCTCCGCATCTCCATTTTTCTCATCCTCTCTGATGTAATTCTAAACTTAGATGATTACTCCTGTCTCTATCATATGAGCTTGTGACCACTTAGTCAGAATATCAGCTTATAGGAAAATGGTGCTTAGTTGATGGATTTTTAATAACTGCAAAGGAAGCCTTCTTTGCTCTGCTAGCAGTAGGTGAAATTGCAAGCTTTCCACCTGTCACTTCCTGGGACTTTCCAAGGTGCTGGGGAAACCCAGTTAAACTAAGCCTGTCTGATGTCCTGGTACATCACTTGGGTGCCCAAGGTAGCTGTGATTTGGAGCATGAGATATACGCTGAGAGGTGGGAATTCAACAGAAAGAAACTGGTTGGGCTAGGAAGATCATTTGAACTAGCTATTAATGGTTTGACTCCACCTTAGACATTAAAACCAAAACCAAACCAAAAGCTGAAATCTTGGTCTGTAGTTTTGTGTGTGTGTGTTAATGTGTGCATGTGTGTTCATCTCTACAGAGAACAGTTGCTCCTCTAGAGTATGATTTTTCCCCCCCATGGGTCCAGAAGCTAAAACTCAAGGCATTAAGAGCTAACTGTGCTGGTATTTTCATTTGTTCTCTTAATAAGCCCCCGTGTATCATATATTTGGAGTCAAGAGAATATGCTTTTTGTAATGACTCAGATTTTGCAGACCTCAAATTTAGTGTGATGATCTGTATCTTTAAAGCACTAAACAGAGGCTGACATATAGATAGGATCCTTTTAACAGGGAAGAGTGGCCCCTTTAGTTAAGAAAAAATGGAAATGAATTGATTTTGCACTTATACAACTGTCCCTCATATCCGAGGGTGATTGGTTCCAGGACCTCCACCCCACCCGGGATACCAAAATCTGCGAATGCTGAAGTCCCTTATATAAAATGGCTTAATATTTGCATATAACCTCTGCATATCCTCCTGTATACTTTAAATAATCTCTAGATTAGTTATAATACCTAATACGATGTAAATGCTATGTAAATAGTTGTAAACACAATGTAAATGCTATATAAATAGTTGCTAATGCATGAATCCAAGTTTTGCTTTTTGGAACTTTCTGGAATGTTTTTTTCGAATATTTTTGATCTGAGGTTGGTTGAATCCGACATGTGGAACCTGTGGATACAGAGGGCCGACTCGTGTGTACTTATCTGGGGTCTCAGCTGGGCCCCGGTTAAATGGGAATCAGTTAAGTCCCGTGATCATAAAACTGACGTGAATCTGAGAGGAGGCAGAATCAGGTGACCAGCATGTGGATTTCTCTGCTGTCCGGTCTCATGTAGTTTGGGGTCCTAGATTGAAAACAAAACAAAACATCTTTTTAGGACACTAAGAGCAATAAAAATGGGGGAAATAATCTCTTAAAGACAGATTAAAATAAATATTCAGGCTGGTGCCTGGAAGGCCATTGTGTAACTAAATAAGATGAAACTTGATACTGTGATAGCCTTCCAGATATGAAGACTGATGGAGGGTCATTTTCTCATATTTCTTGAAGATTCACGAGAAAATTTGGTTGCACGTGAAAAGATCTGGATACTGATAAAGGTTAGACATTTTGAAGAACTGTAAGTATAGTAAGAAAGAGTGACAGGCTGTCAAAGGAAATTCAGGTGATTAAGGAGGGCTAGACAGTTGTTTTTCTGGGAGAGGTGGAGGCATAGAAGTGACAGATGAGCACAGAGGTCTCGAATTCACAAATCTGAGCTGGCAGTGTTTGCGCTTATACCTCTGGGTTTCCTAAGCACGTTTCGGCTTTTTGTAACAGACTGGAAAATTCGAGCAGTGCTGTTACTGCTTAAGTTTTTCTTTCCTTGGGATTCCCCCTAAAGATGACATTGGGCGTTACTGGAAACCCTCCCACCCAGCGTAGGAACCTGATAGCTCGAGTCCAGGATGGGGATCTGTGGGTTCTGGGATAAATAACCCCAACCTGTTCACAGCAGGGGAATGGAGTGACTAAGAAGGGGGAGGGTGGCTCAAAGTCACAGTTCCATCGACGTGAAAGATGTTCCCTCCTGTTTTTCGTGATACGATTTGATGATGATTTCATTTAGAAGACAGTTAGCATGGGGAAAGTTCTAACTGCCTTTTTTCCCCTTGTTTTTAACGTTCATCCATACTTCTGGTAATTATTTTTTGATGCCTACTATGCGCGAGGCACTTGGTATACAGTGTAAACAGTGATGAACATAACACACATGATCCCCGCTTTCAGAAAGCTGAGAGCCTTGTGGGGGAGATAGCCAGTAAACAAATGAGCACATAAATGAGCAATCCTGTACTGGGATGAGTGCGGTGGAGGAAGAGAACAGGGTGTCATAAGAGAAAAGAGCAGGAGATTGCAGGTAGCCTCTCTGAGGCAGAGACCTGAAGGATAAAGACGAATTTTCCCAGGGAAAAGCACAGGAAGGGGGAGCAGCCTGTGCAAAGGCCCTGAGGCAGGCACGCCTGGGAAGCTGGAGAGGTTGCCTCCACTGAGGCTGAAGAGGAAGGCAGCGCTTCGTTGAAGAGCAGTGGAAGCCACTGAGTGTTGAAAGCAGAGGGGTGATGTGATGCAGTTCGTGAAAGATCACTGTGGCTGTTGGGTGGAGAGCAGATTTGGAGCAGGCCTAGCCTGGAATCAGACGGGTGAAGTGGGAGGCTCTGGCAGGAATCTAGGCAACCAGTTATGGTGCTTGGACTCGGGTGACAGGCCTGGTCACGGACAGAGGTAGGTGGATTTCAGAAGTATTCCGGAGGTTCAGTTGGCCTGACTGGTGATGGATTGGGTATGGGTGGGGGTGAGTGAGAGGAAGTGATAAGAACGAACAAACAAAATAAGGAGAACTTGCTGTTGAAAATGAACCAGGAAATGGTGGCTGATTCTTTCCCTGGCAGTCACCGTGACACAAGAGTGAGGTCACCATTACAAAGACAACACCGGCAGTGATACCTGTGCGCTGAGTGAATGAGCAGGAAACACCATTGAAACCAGGGTGTGTATATGTGTGTCTTCAAGTGTTTACAGTTTCAACACAGGCCAAGCCTTTGTTTTGTAATGACGTAACCGATGTGACCTCACTGGTTGCCCCAACACGCTGGTAGAGTCACTGCTGCGAGGACTACAGGACTAAGAAAAGGAAAAATAATAAATAACACGAGGGAAAATAAACCTGTAGATGAAAACTACGCCTCTGGAGGCAAGTCAGTCAACCATTTAAAGGTTTCTCACATCAGGGAAGGTGAGCGCACAAAAGAGCCTTGTTTTGCTTAACTTCCTTTCGATTACAAAGACTTCTGTTGTATTTCCACAACTACCATCAGAGGAAGGCTTTTATAAATAGTATCTCTGTCATTTTAATTGTAGTTATTAACTAAAAAATGTTATGATTACATTAAGAACAATACATGTGCTTATTAAACTGTCATCAACTCCAACATGCATTTGCTGACATCACTCTTCCTCCCCCTGGACAATAATCTTAGGTATCCATTTGGCCGCTCCAATTTTAATTGCCATACGTCCGAGAAAACTGTGCTTCTCACCCTATACTTTTGGAGGGACGCTCACTCTGGCCTAGCTCCAGAGGATTAAGATGCCCTTGCCCAAACGTGGGAACAACAGAAGGGCATTTAAGACTTTCTCTCCATCTCAGAGCCATGCCCTGGGTGGCCTTTGGTTCTGGGCCTGGTGCGGATCTCTAAGCCTCAGGGCCTTTGGGGTTTTTTTTTTTATTTTTGGCCGCGCTTTGCGGGATCTTAGTTCCTTGAGCAGGGATCGAACCCACACCCCCCTGCATTGGAAGCGTGCACTCTTAACCACAGGACCGCCAGGGAAGTCCCCCTCAGGGCCTTTGAATTCCAACAAAATTAACACCCAGACACTTGTATCGGCCTTTGAAGAAAGCCAACATCCACTGTGTGGAAAAAACTTGGTGAGCGGGCTGTGCTCCCCTTAAGGGGTCCTGGGTCAGATCTCATGCCACAGCTGGCTCAGCAGGAGACCAGGCCAGTTCCCCCGCTTTCCCCTTGGCCAGGGACCACTTCCATCTCGTTGTTTGCTGTGTGACCCAGCCTAGGTGCGCAGATGTCTCTGAGTGCGGTCCCTGTAGACACAGGGCAGGCGGTCATTTGCCCGTGTGGACGTGGAGAAGTGTTTAATCTTACATTTAGCCCAGTGGATTAAAGACTAGGGGTGGCCTCGGTATGAGGTCAAAGCCCCGCTTCTCTCCGTTTCCCAGTGTGCGGCCTGGCTTGCTCGTCAGCACCCCTGCTCAACACTGGAGAAGCAGGTCACCTGCAGCTTGGGGCTTACGGTGCCTTTGGTAAAGGAGCCGCTTTTAGCCACTAATGAGACGAGAAATTCCTTTCCTGCTGGGACAGGTCTGGGGATGATCTGTTAGAGAAAAATCAAGGGCTTTCGTCTCCAGGGTGTCCCTGAGGGACACATTGAGGAATGTGCCCGTGGGGAGAAAAAAGGCAGCTGTAATTAAGTGTCTTTTCCTGAGTGCTGGCCTCTGAGTGGAGCAGAGGGAAGGCATTTATAGGAAATCCCAGAAAAACCCTTTTCTAGAGGTGTGACCGCTGCACACTTCACTTTTAAAATTCTTGTTTATTAAAAAGGACATGGCTAACCGAGGGAGAACAACCAAGGCTTCCAGAAAGCCTGGTCTGAAAAGGCCTCTTGTGATCCTGAAGAACAGCTGTCCTGTGTGAGGGGCACCAGCGGCAGGCGGGCCCTGAGCTATTTCTTCAAGAGTGTCACCGCCTACAGCACCAGTCCTGTGGGGTTTCCTTTTACGCTAATGGAACTTTTCGTTTTTACTGGTAATTTGTCATGAGAACAGGATTTTGAAATGCTCTTGGTATGGGGTTTTGTCCTCCTCCTTGGGACTTACCCGATTACCAGATAAATCAGATGCTCTGCTTCCCTGCCAGGAGCTCCCACAGAAAGGAGTGTGAGTCTGCCTGTGGGGTAGAGTGGACTGAATGTTCTTTGATGTCTGTCATGCTGAAGTTGTTTTCTTTTGTCCTGGCCGAGAGGTGGTGAACCAAACCATCACATTTTCTTTCCCCATCCTTAACGTCTCTTTGCATGAGTGACAGAGGACCCCACGGAGACTGTTCTTTGGCAGATCACGTAGACTACATCAGTGGCATTTACTTTTGGGCAAGAGGCGAGATACCTGATCTGATGTTAGAATATTAACATTTGTGGCTTTTTGAGATATGGTCAGGTAAAAACTTGGTAACTAGATGACGGCAGGAGTGGTAGACTTACATGCTTATTTATAAACGTGTTAATTTTTCTAATTCTTAGAGAATCTTAAAATACTGGTGCTTGGTTTTTCCTTTCGTCTTTACCTACAAGGAGTTTGGTATTGCTTTCAACTTAGAAAATATGTCTTGATCTGCAGTCAGTTATGCCATCCTGGCATATGTCGGAAGTAGTTTGGGGGCCTCTGTTTCTTGTCTCTCCCACCTACTTAGAAATCCTGCAGAGTTCTGAGGATCATTAAATCTCACGATAAGTTATAGAAATTATACACCGAACGTGGTATTTTAAAAAATGGTATATACTTTTTAATTTTGGAAATTGTATCATACAATTTTTTTTAAATTAATTTATTTATTTGTTTTTATTTTTGGCTGTGTTGGGTCCTCGTTCTGTGCGCGGGCTTTCTCTAGTTGCAGCGAGTGGTGCGCAGGCTTCTCACTGTCGTGGCTTCTCTTGCTGCAGAGCACGGGCTCCAGAGCACGGGCTCCAGAACGCAGGCTCGGTAGTTGTGGCACACGGGCCCAGTTGCTCTGCGGCATGTGGGAATCTTCCCCGGCCAGGGATCGAACCCGTGTCCCCTGCACTGGCAGGTAGATTCCCACCCACTGCGCCACCAGGGAAGCCCACAATTTTTTTTTTTATAATTTATTTATTTATTTTTGGCTGTGTTGGGTCTTCGTTGCTGCGTGCGGGCTTTTTCTCTAGTTGTGGTGAGCGGGGGCTACTCTTCGATGTGGTGTGTGGGCCTCTCATTGCGGTGGCTTCTCTTGTTGCAGATTACGGGCTCTAGCCGTGAGGGCTCAGTAGTTGTGGCTCACGGGCGCTAGAGTGCAGGCTCAGTAGTTGTGGCGCACGGGCTTAGTTGCTCCGTGGCATGTGGGATCTTCCCGGACCAGGGCTCGAACCCGTGTCTCCTGCATTGGCAGGCGGATTCTTAACCACTGTGCCACCAGGGAAGTCCCACAAACTAATTTTATAATTGAGTCTTTTCCCACTCCCTTCAAATGCAAATCATTGTTATTTGTGTTTGATGGCTTAAGATTGGATCCTTAGGAATACGGTCAGTCAGAACTGTTGATATCTTAAATTCCCATTTGAGAACCATGGGTGAACGATGGTATAAATGCACTTCACAGAACATCATACAACCGTTAAAAATGGTGGGTATGGAGATTGTAAGACAATTATATTTAAAAACACGCTACAAATAGAATTGCACGTGTACTCTGGTTACTACCAAGTCATAATCATAGCGAACGCTTACTGAGTGTAAGTGCCAGGCACTGTTCTAAGCTCTTTACATATATTAAGCCATTTAATCGTCATTACATCCTTATGAGGTAGGTGCTTTTAACCCTGTTCCACAGACAAGTTAAGTAACTTGTCTGAAGCCTCTCAGCTAGTAATCATTGAACTATGCGGGAAAAAGACTTCAAGAAAATACATCAAAAGGGAATGTTTGAATTAGCACGAGGGAAAGTCAATTTTTAAAAAATATTTAAAAAATTTTTCTATAACCTGTTTTAATTACTTTCTAAGGGAGTTTCTGTAGAGCAAATAGTATAGGAAGATCAAAAGCGTTTTCAACCTGCTTTTTCTGTGATCTCTCCTTTACCATGTCATTTACTGGCTTTTTAGGATTGAATTTGGTGACTACAGATAGCTTTTCAGTGCTGCCAGAATGTCTGTTTTAGGGATTAGGGTAAAAAAGGAGCCATTTGCAACCCTCATGATTTACCACCAAGAAGTTGATGATGGGCAGAGGGGAAGGTCCACTTTGGGAGGCAAGGCTGGCTGGTCGGTGATTCTGTATTCACAGTTAGGTAGTTAGGACTAGCTACCTTGGTCAATGACAAAACCTGTTAAACCACTTAGCTTCTGTAGGGTACACACCACAAACCTTTTATAGGTCATAAACATCTCTGTCCCTGTTTGCTGTGCGTTGCCTCTAGGCTACCAAGAGAAAAGTCTGGACATTTTACCCATGTGGAATCAGTCCTTTTTCAGAACCCCTTTTAGATGTCCTCCTCTGCTACCCTCACGTGATTTTTATTATTATTATTATTTTATTTTATTTTTTTTAAAAGAAATTCACGGTCTTTTATTTATTTATTTATTTATTTATGACTGTGTTGAGTCTTCGTTTCTGTGCGAGGGCTTTCTCTAGTTGCGGCAAGTGGGGACCACTCTTCATCGCGGTGCGCGGGCCTCTCACCATCGCGGCCTCTCTTGTTGCGGAGCACAGGCTCCAGACACGCAGGCTCAGTAATTGTGGCTCACGGGCCCAGTTGCTCCGTGGCATGTGGGATCTTCCCAGACCAGGGCTCAAACCCGTGTCCCCTGCATTGGCAGGCAGATTCTCAACCACTGCGCCACCAGGGAAGCCCGATTTTTATTATTTTTATTCCCTGGGGAAGACGGTGAATAAACTGCTTTTTAAAATTTCTCCGTCTAAGAAAGATCAAGTGCGTCCTCCATCTCAAACATTAGACTCAGGTGCTATTCTGTTCTTCCTGCTTCTTTCCTCACTTGAGGCCATACTCCCCTGTGTCATGAAGTTTAGTTACCATGGGGGATGATTCATGCTATAACTCACGGTTGAGTTTTTGCGCAGGAAGGGAAGTAGGCGGTCCACCATTGACCCTGGAGTCCACATCAGACCCATAGACAAGGACCCCTTGAAATGAATACTAACCCATTAAAATGAAGTGACTTGTGGAGCTGGTGGTCTTCCTTTGCCTTGCCTTTCCTGGAGCCTCCTGTGTCTAACGGGAGGGTGCAGTATTAATTCATTTTGCCGAGTCCCTAAGTAGGTGGTTCTTATAACCCCTTCGGATTTCAATTAGCTGAGAACCTTCTTTGTGTGTGAGAGTCCTTGTTTGTGATGAAATTGTATAATTTAGCGGGAATTTCTTTTCATGTCTAATTATTTTCTCACACTTCATAGTCAGAAAGAAAAGGCAGCAGTTGTTTCAGTGTAATAAACGCTTTGTGATGTTTGGTGAGCCAGCTCTCTGCTGGTGGGTAAGCTTTTCAGCGAAGAATCTGGCCTCTTCGTTTTGTGTTTCCAGTGCCTGCCGTGCAAAAACATGAACCGAACCGAATCTTTGAAGCCATCGTTTCTCTGTGTCTTGAATCTTTGAAGCCATCATTTTTTCTCTCTGTATCTACCCCTCTGGAATGTTTTAAAGGAAAAACATGTTTGCTTCAGCTGCAGACAGGTTATCTTTGAGGCGTACCAGTCAGTCCTTTACGAGTGTAATCCCGCACGTCTGCAGGGATGCACTGTGAGACCTTTCATTTCCCAAGAGCAGGAACCACACTGCCCCCGCGCCCCCTGGGACCAGCTTTCCGTGTATTGAGAAACCTACGTACTGAGGCAAACCAGCCCTGAGAATTGGGCATGGTTGGGTGGTTTAAGCTGTTCTCAAAATGAGTGTTTAAAAAGCCCAGGAGGACTTCCCTGGTGGCACAGTGGTTAAGAATCTGCCTGCTGATGCAGGGGACACAGGTTTGAGCCCTGGTCCGGGAAAATCTCACGTGCCACGGAGCAATTAAGCCTGTGCTTAATTACTGAGCCCACAATTACTGGGCTCAATTACTGAGCCTGAATTACTGAGCCCACAATTACTGAGCCCACGTGTCGGAACTACTGAAGCCCGCGCACCTAGAGCCCGTGCTCCGCAACAAGAGAAGCCACCGCAATGAGAAGCCTGTGCACCGCAACGAAGAGTAGCCCCCGCTCGCCGCAAATAGAGAAAGCCCGTGCACAGCAACGAAGACCCAACGCAGCCATAAATAAATAAATAAAATAAATAAATGTATTAAAAAGAAATAAATAAAAAGCCCAGGAGATTTGACAATGCGGGTCCAGACACTAGTTCCCCAGCCGGGCGACTCGGGAAGCAGACCCTGTGTCCTGCATCCTGTATATTTTCCTTCCTGTACCCAGTTCATGCTTTTTTACTTTTATTCCTTCTTTCCCTTGCTGCTCTTAATAAGGCATCTTTCTGAAAGTGTAGAAGACTTAAATGAATTTTTCTATATTTTTAGCTGTTGCCTTGTCTTGTGTTTGACCAAGAAAACCCCAAACCAAAAAACTCCCAAACAGTAGGGCAGCCTGTTTGGATAATATGCATTTTTGCTTGTATGTTTATTCCCAAGATCCTCACTTGACTGAGGGGCATGGAGATTAAAGTTTTCATTCTGTACTGCTTTGTATGATTTGAATTGTTACCCTATGCGTGTTATTACTTTAAAATACAGTTTACATACATTTCTCGTCACTTTCTGTGTATTCAGAGATCCTTTTAATTTTGGAAGAACTAAGTTTTAATTATAAGTAAAAATGACTATTTGCTTATAGAAGGGATCCTTTTGTTTTTCTTTTTTTGGATAGGTTGCAGGATTTTTTAGAATATGGGCCTAAAAATAAACTTTCTACACTGGGATTATGGCTTTCTCTCTGTACTCTGCCCTTTGTACTGGGAAAACCCAGCCCTGATTTCTGAGATAAGTCAGGCTTTCTGGGCCTTCATGAATGGTGGTTCTGGGACACAGCCACTCTGCCGTCACATGCTGTGTGGCTGTGCTGGGACCTGATTATATACGAACTACTTCCGTGAGGTGCTGGAATTAAGTGCACCGAAAATCAAACGGACAGAAACACTGATAAATTGAACCCATGCTTAAATGTTGGAACCCACAAATATGTCCTGCTTTGGAATTTCTTAGGGTGAGACGTTCATGGATCGTTGCTTTCATGAACTATCAAGTTATACTTGTGTCAAAGATCCCTTGCTTGGGGCTTCCCTGGTGGCGCAGTGGTTGGGAGTCCGCCTGCCGGTGCGGGGGACACGGGTTCGTGCCCCGGTCCGGGAGGATCCCACGTGCCGCGGAGTGGCTGGGCCCGTGGGCCGCAGCTGCTGAGCCTGCGCGTCTGTAGCCTGTGCTCCGCGACGGGAGGGGCCGCGCCGCGGTGAAGAGTGGCCCCCGCTCGCCGCGGCTGGAGAGGGCCCTCGCACAGAAGCGAAGACCCAGCACATCCAAAAATAAATAAATAAATAAATTTATAAAAAAAAACAAAAAAAACAAAAACAAAGAAAAAGATCCCTTGCTTAAGCTGTGTGAATTTAATGATCAGGATAATATTGCTAGAAGAATGCCTGTCTTCCTTTCCAGCTTTAATAAATCCAGCAGACTCACAGTGGTTACTTACCTGCCTACAATTCAGTCTGCTTTTCACATCCTTAAATAGCCCTGTGGCTGTTCTTGGCTACCTGGTCTTTGGTTTTAGGTTTGCGTGTGAAAATAAATGACAGGAACAGTTGAAGTGCCTGTTCATACCTCCTAGTGGTGTTAGAAGTTTCCAAAATAAATCCCACTCTACTGCCCAGGGCCTGAACCTGGGCATCAGGTGATAATAGGCCCTCAGGGAGGATCCTAGAGTTGGTTGCAGCTTCGCTCAAAATAAACAGACTTCGGCGCCGATACTTTGGGGAAGGCGGCCCCGTTCAGGGAGCTGGCAAGTGGTATTCTTTGAAGGTCGGGAGCCTTTGCATCCCCTGGGAGGGTGAATAGAGAGGTGGAAGAGCTGGGAGAAGGCCCTGGGTGGAGAGGTGAGGCTCTCTGCTTGTGGCTGGTGTGGTCATCTGAGCCTCCACACTCAGCTCTCAGCAACTTCCCCTTTTCAGGTGCCTACCCTTGGTATTTACAAAAGCTAACCACCCCTCATCACCAAGGCTACCATTTAGCACATGACTGTCAGAAGAGAAAGATACAAATAATCCTCTCAACATCTAAATGACAAATATGCAAACTGTTCCCAGCCTGCTGTGGAAAATGTGCTGGGAAGACACTCGGCTGGCTGGCAGGGTGAGGCTGCCTGTAAAGACCTTGCGTCTCCCTCCTCCTCCAGCTGTGGACTGTAGTTTTAAAGATCATAAAAGATTTCTCCTAAAGGTCCAAAATCGTAGCTCATGTCATTTTCCCAGATCTTGGCTGTATTTTGTAAATCCAGTGTAAGTCCTTCTCGATGACGTTGTATCTGAACTTTATGTGCAGCCCTATGATTTGTGGCTGATGCCAGCTATGGGGGCTTTCCCCCTTCTCTTCTTTCATCTCAGGACATTTAAATTGGAAGCTTAAGCCTTCCTCAAAAAGAATTTAAATTTCAGCCCTCTTTTCTATGTGTTGTTAAAGACGGCCCAGCAAAGATGAGTTCAGAGGGAGTGCCAACCCGGAATCTTGGTGTAAGAGAAAGCTTTGGGGAAATTGTAGAGCTGGTTCAGAGTCCTGACTGTGCCTTTTAGCAGTTGCAAGGCCTTGTACCAGTTACCTAGCTTGTGAGCCTCAATTTCCTTATCTGTAAAGTGGGTATGCTGTCCACTTCATGTCATTCTCGTGAGACTTAGAGGAGGACGTTTCTAAGTGTGTTTCTGCTTCCCTCTGCCCCTTTAAGTGTAGAATGAGCTAAGATAGTGGGGGGCGCGATCTGCCCTGGGGGCAGGACAGGCTGAAGGTGAAAGAGGAAATTGTGTTGATTTGGGCAAAACCATCATGTCCTTAAAGTCCACAGCCCTCAGCTCTTAAATAGGTCACGGAAAAGAACATCAGAGTGTGGTTCTCGGCATGTGAGGGTGACCCCGGGGGCAGCTATGGGTCAGCCCTGTATTTGGAGTTGTTTGTTCTGCAGAGCTTGCGCCACTCACCGGGCTCACATTCTTGCGGTTCACCCGATGGAAAATGCCGAGGGGAGGTTTCCTTTCTCTGCAGTTCGTCTTTCAATGGAGTCGGGCTGATATAATATCATTTGCCATATCGTGAAGTAGTTTGCAAATGACCAAGTGAAATTCTTGAATCATGCTTGAAATATTCCTTTTTCTGATTATTAAGCTGGGGATGAATGCCTCCTCTCAGTTTCTCGTTCTTTCTCATTGTGGTAAAATACTTATAACAAAGGTGACCATTTTAACCATTTTGAAGCGCACAGTTCTGTGGCATTAAGTACTTTCACATTTTTATGCAACCATTACCACCGCCCAACTCCAAAACTTTTATTTTCCCAACTGACACTCCCAGGTCACCCCGCCCCACCCAGCCCCTGGCGGCCACCATTCTCCTTTCTGTCTCTGAACTTGGCTCCTCTAGGGGCCTCATGTCAGTGGAATCATACAATATTTGTCACTTTGTGGCTGGCTTATTTCGCTCTTTTTTTTTTTCTTTCTTTAACAAATCTCTTTTACTCTGTCTTACAGTTTCCATTACTCCCTGCCAGGGACTATTCTACAAACCCTTGCTTTTCTCTGAGATTCTCTTGCAAATTTGCACTCTACCTACCTAACTGTTTGTATATGATCTTTGCATTTTTACCCCGTTGAAGGAAAAAACCAGTCACAGGAAGCGATTTGATGGAATGTTTATTTTATTCTTAGAAATAGCTCTTTACCGAATCAAGATTTTAGGTGACCTTACCCTAAGTACAGAATCAGATCCTATCTTTGCCTAGAAGGTGTCTTCTCAGAAATAAAACTTCAAGTTCTGCCCTCCCCCGCTGCACCCCTCACTGCCCCAAAGAAGAGAACACAGGGTTTGTACACGAGGCTGGTGATAGCAGAGAGGAGAGGCCAGGTAACGGGCACTGTGAACATCGTTTTAGGCGCTTGCATTCCAAGGTAACCTCTCAGCCTTTCTCCTCGTAGGTGGTATACCTTGAAATCCAAACCGGGGAAGAAGAATAAAGAACGAGGAGAAATTGAGGTTGACATCCAGTTTATGAGAAACAACATGACCGCTAGCATGTTTGACCTTTCCATGAAAGACAAGTCCCGGAATCCATTTGGGAAACTGAAGGACAAGATCAAGGGGAAGAATAAGGACAGCGCATCGGATACCGTGTCCGCCATCATCCCCAGCGTGACGCCCTCGGCTGACAGCGATGACGAGTCTCCTTCGAAAGACAAGAAGAAGAAGTCAAAGCTCAAGACCTTGTTTTCCAGGTCCAATCTGCAGAGAACACCACTTTCCCAGTCCATGTCTGTCCTGCCGACTGCAAAGTCAGACAAGGTGCTGCTTCGTCCTGGAGACTTTCAGTCCCAGTGGGAGGATGAGGAAAATGACGAGGACAAGTCCTCCTCTGCCTCGGACGGTGAGTTTCCTTCTCCTCCTTCTTACTCGGCCCTTCTCCCTCGGCTGAGCCTACTTTGCTTTGGGAGAGAAGAAACGAACAAATCTTAGGAGAAAGATTTCAATTCAGCTCCTCAGTTATTACAGTGATGGTGACGCTGGTGGAGGGGATGGCGGGGGTGGTGGTGATGGTGCTTTTACTGGTGGTGCTGGCGCTGGAGCTGCTCATGATGGTCACGGTAGTGGTGATGATGATGATAGGTAACCTTGGTTAGGAAGCCTTCTCTATTTCTAAGCCCTCTGGTTTCTAGGAACGTGCGAATCCCTTTTCCGTAACGTCTGGCTCTATAACTGACGTACGTTAGTACAAGCTTTTGGGGCTCACGGAATGAATGCATGCAGAGTTTCTTTTTTTAATTAAGGATAAAACCATGGAACCTTACACTAATTCTGATATTTCATTAATTCGTTGGGTACTTATACTGAGCTCTCATGGAATACATTCCTAATGAAAGCCGAGGAATCCAGTTCCATTAACTCTGAATTAACTGGGTATTTTGAAATTCAGTCTCAGTGACCAGATCCCTATTACTGGCCAGATTCTGCACCTCTACCAGGAGCGCTGCCCTTTTCCTTGCTTCCACGCACGGAGTGTCATTGGGAGGATAATTGTGTGTTGTGGGAGCCTCCCTGTACTCTGTAAGATCTTTAGCAGCATCCTGGCCTCCACCTGCTGGATGCCGGTAGCACACCCCACCCAGCTGTGACAACCAAAAATGCACTCAGATGCGTGAGGACAAAAGCCCCGCCCCCCCCGCCCCCCTGCGTTGCGAACCGTTCCCGTAGCTTCTCACTCCCTTGGTTCTCGGTTCTTCTCCCACAGCCTTGTCTCACAAGGGAACGGCAAGTGTGGATCCTAAGCAGCTGAACCAGATCAACTTCAACCCCCCCAAGAAGGAAGGACTCTCCTTCCTGGGAGGCCTTCGGTCTAAGAATGACATCCTTTCCCGCTCGAATGTTTGTATCAACGGGAACCATGTCTATGTGGAGCAGCCCGAAGCCAAGAGCGAGACCAAGGACAGCTCCCCGTCCTCCACGCCGTCCCCCCAGGGCCTCAGGAAGAAGCATTTGT
The DNA here is from genome assembly GCF_009873245.2 of Balaenoptera musculus. NCBI lineage: Eukaryota > Metazoa > Chordata > Mammalia > Artiodactyla > Balaenopteridae > Balaenoptera > Balaenoptera musculus. The sequence continues at coordinate 30,014,534 of NC_045805.1, read as the reverse complement.
TCTCATCTACAGAAAACCTGGCCTCTCGACCTTTGAAGGAGCCTGGGGAAGGAGGTGCAGTGCCTTCCGAGTCTTCCACAAAGGACTCTCTCAAGTCCATGTCCCTGCCATCCTACCAGCCACGGGTCAGCGGGGGGGACCTTCGGGAGAACGCGGTTTTGGTGACCTTGGAGGCTGCAAAGGAAACCAAAGAGAGCAAGAAACAAGAGAACAAGAAGTCCTCTCTGCTCTCCCTGGTGACCGGGAAGAAGGACACGGCCAAGGGCAGTGAAGGTGAAAGCCCGCAGGCCGCCCCCGCCCCCGGGAAGGAGAGGGAAGGCACACCCGTGGCGGTCAAAGCCAGGGAGGACCAGCCGGGGCCTGTCAACGACCCTGTGAAGAGATCGGACAAAGAGACTGCGGCCATTGTCTCCGGACGGGGCAGAGCCCTGAACCCCTTTGAAGACGTGCAGATCCCAGAACGAGAAGCTGACCCAGAGCCCAAGGCTGCACCAGCACCACCTGTTCCCTCACCCAGGGCTCCCCAGACCAGAGCCGTGAAACCCCGGTGAGTCTCGGCCCCTCCCCAGGGCCCAGCAGCCAGGCCTACATTAGAGCAGACCTTGCTTGTTGGTCCATGGTGGTCCCTGCAGAAATTGTTTTTGGCCAGTCCCTACCACTGGCCTGTCCCGCCTGCAGAGACTGCAGTGATGTGCCCCAGCCCGGGGCCACTGCCAGCAGGCGTGGTCTGCCCCTTGCCCGACATTTTCCCTGCAGGCGTGTTTGCCGCAAGCGTTTTCTCTGCACACGTTTTTGCTTCTGGCGAAAGTACCTAGAACTGGTCTGTCCATCTCAGTGAGATAAGCAGAGCACAGTGGAATGCCCTGGTGTTGTATCAGATTCCGAATGTCGTGGTCTGGGAGCAATACCAGGTTTCGGTGGTGGTACCTGCAGACCGGGGTTTAGTAGGTTCTTCCCGTGAGTTCCCTTTGAGGCAGGTGTAATCTCTCCTCCTTGCACTTTGGTGCGGGTTTGCTGGCACAAGAGACCCTTGGTCCACTGTCAGGTGTGCCTGGGAGGGTCCTCTGAGTGTTCCCTCTGCGCGTTGTCTCACGAGCCGGGTGTTCTGCTTCTCAGCATGACTCACATACACAGTCTCGATATTCCTGTGGGCTGGGGGTGGGAGAGACTTTTTTTTGAGATTCTGCCTACTTTGATTTCACAGACACACACACACACAGTATTCCTCTTCAAAATCTGCCTCTTGCTTTGTGGTGCACCTTTTATGGCTTTGCACTTTTTAGGTGCTTTTTCTTTATCACCAGAAGAGACTGCAGGCTGTTGCTCTACCTGGATCTTTCTGTTTCTATTGCAACAGTCCTTTCTGTGGCAGATGTACTTGGTGATAAAATTGTGCCTTTTGTGGATTAAGTATTGGTGTTCCTTCTTTAACTTCTCAAGGTACTGCCCCCAATATAAAAAAGAGTTCTCGCCTTTGGAAAGACTGTATTTTTACATGTCTTTTGCCTCTCATGCTGCATCTGCAACTGACCTGCAGATTTTATTGTGTCCTTTTTGCAGACTGGAAGTGTCTCCAGAGGCTCAGCCCGCACCCAGGCTCCCCCCTTCCACTCGCTCTCCTCTCGTTTTCTCTGCTCTCCCTTCCAGTTCTGGTCAGACACCCGTCCCTTCTAAACTGGGGCGTGATTCAGAGACACAGTCCTCTGAATCTCCTCCTGGCTCCTTCTCTTTCCCCTCTCCTGTAGCGGCCCCCATTTCCACATCCACTCCCATTGAACACTGGCCTTCCGCAGACATGGGTGAGGCCAGTCCTAAAGAACCGCCTTCGCTCCTTGAACCAGAGCTAGAACAGGAGAGTCTGACACAAGTTCCAAGTACTGTTCCTTGTGCTGTGGGCTCGCTTTCCAAGCAGACACCCATTCCAGTGGGGAAAGGGACGGAAGACTCTCCAGTGGGGAAGACCGGCGCTGATGACCCAGGACAGTCTCTCCGGACGCAGCCTGAGGTGGGGCGAGAAGAAGAAGAGCTTCTGGGGTCTCCCCCCCGAAAACAACAAGGCGCCATCCCTTCATCTGTCGAGGCCCGAGAAGTAACACCCGCCACTGCGCTCGGAAGAGACGGGATGGGCAGCCCTGCCGGGAAGCCCCCGCGGCGGGGAGCCTCAGGCTCTGCGGGTCCATCTAGGTCTCCCGTGGGGGATGCAGATGGGGGTGGCGGGATGAGTCCTGCAGTTAAGGAAGCGGTGCCCCCCGTTCCCGTGGGCGAGTCGGTGCCTCCACTTGACTCTGCGATGCAGAGCCACGAAGAGATGGGTCCGGATGCCTGTGAGGGCAGAAAGGAAATCCAGGAGCAGGTGTTGTTTTCCGAGCAGCTCTCTACGGAAGGGGCGGGGGAGAAGGCCCCTGTGCTGGTCCGCAGGGACAGAGGTGACCCCCAGGAGCTGACGCCGCAAGGGGCCGCCCCCGGAAATGCGTGGGACACGGGAGACTCCCAGGAGGGGGCGGCTGTGGCTGGACCCCGGCCCGCTGCCCCGGCGGCTCGTCCTCCCCGCCCGTCCTCCAAGGGGAGCTGCTCGGGGGGCCCCGCGCACGCGGCCAGCTCGGGGAGAGACAGTCCCCTTCTCGGCAGTCAGGGAGACGACGCCCGGATGCCGCGGAACCACAGCAAAGCCAGTGACCACGAGGGTCTGCTGTCTGACCCCCTGCACGGCCTTCAGTCCGCCTGCGAGGCAAAGCCCCCAGCCCTGGCCCATCTGGACTTGACCCTGCCTTCCATCCCCGAAGTTGCTTTGGAAGATGAGAGAGGAGATCAGCTTGAAGATGACAGAGGGGTGGCCCTGGTGGCAGCTCTGGGAGGAGGGGCTTCTTCCCCGAGCACGTGGCCCGCCCGTGCTGAGCGGAAGAGGGCGCCCAGCGGGGAGGCCGGCGGGTCAGCAGGGGGCCTGCGCGACCCCAGGCCGGGAGCGCCCAGAGCACCCGCCCCCGCTTCTGCAGAGCAGACCACAGCCTTGGCGGTTCAGGAACCACAGTCGCCGGGCCCCGGTGACAGCGGGGAGGCAAAACCAGTGGGAGATGGGAGGCCGGGTCAGCCTCCAGCCGCAGCCCTGGATTCCCTTGTGTCCACTCCCCCCTTTTCTGAGCCCTTTCCTGCCACACGCTCTTTTCCCACCTCTGCACGCTCTGACACCCACCACACCAGTACAGCAGAATCTCAAAAAAAAGCAGCAGTCGAGGGCTCCGCGGGTAAAGTGGAAAATTCTGGCAAGAGGAAGCCGCTTCTTCAGGCCTGGGTCTCAGCCTCAGACACACAGCCAGTCTCGGCTCAGCCACGCGCTGGAAGCGGGTCGGCCAAGCACAGGTGAGAGCCGGGGGACGACTGTCCTCGTGCGTGTAAGCCGCGCCCCCTCTGCTGCTTGTCTCCAGACGCCAGGGCTTGCTCACCGCACAGCTGTTCTGACGGTGCGTCCGCCTGTGTTGCCGGAAGGGCTGTGTCCTGGGCCGGGAGCAGCGCAGGCACCCCTGCGTTTGTAGCAAGAACAGAGTAGCAGCGGTCCTGAGAGATAGATTCGGAATTGTTCTGCACGGTCTGATTTGGAGCTGTCCTTGCAGAGAAGCACCGGGAGCCGTATCTTATTTCCTAGTCTCGGAGGCCAGCTGAGATGCAGCGGTAGAACCCAGCAGTGCGGACAGCTTACTTTAAGCAGTGCCCGATGGGAAGCTGGCTTGTTTGTTCTGAGCTCTTTCCTCCCTCTTGGGGCACAGAGGGCTCTGCGGGGACTCCCACAGTGGAGTCCTAGGCTGCAGCTGCCTCTGAGAATAGGAGACCGTCTTTAATGTTCTCCTGACGTTGATAACGAGGCCAAGGGTCCTGTGAGAAGGTCAGGACACGTGGCCGGAAGTGGTGCCTTGTTGGCTTGCGCGTGGCTTCCTCGCGCTGACCGCTTTCCTTTCCTTTTCCACACGTTGGCACGTGTGGGACTGCAGGTGTGAGCACGCATGTCCCCCCCACTCCCCCGTCACCTCTCATTGGCGGCCACGTCTGAGAGAGGCAGTCCCTAGTTCTGCCGGTTCTGCCGTGACGTAAGCGTCTAAGGAAACAGCTAAGTGTCCTTTCCGCCTTCTCTTTAGACTTCATCCCGTGAAGCCGATGAACGCGGCAGCCACCAAGGTCACTCTCTCCAGCTCTGGAACTGCCACCGTCATCAGTGAGAACTTGGTCAACGAAGCCATGATGAAGGTATGTCTTCTCCAGAAGGAGGCAGGTTAGTTAGGGATCTAGAAAACCCGCTGTCAGAGTCACCATGACATACATCTCCCGGGGCAGCAAGTAACGCCAGGGGTGACTTAACCACACGTCTCGGTCTTTGGATGATCTTTGGAAGCCCCTACACTTTCCATGGGATACTTACTTTTCCCCTCATAGTTCTTGGGCTGTCGTTGAATTTTGTTGTGTGTCAAGCAACATGATTGACACCAGTACTCTTTTTAATGAGAAGAAAATGTCACCCACCCTCCAGCCCATGCAAATCAGATATTCTCATTTTTCCCACGTGTCCTTTCTTATCTTTTGGCAAGAATATAATATTCTCGCCGTTGTCATCATTGCGCAGATAGACTTTTTTGTAACTTTATTCTGAAGTAATTTCAAACTTTAAAAAAGTTGCAAGAATAGCACAAAGAGCTCCTGTATACTTTCATCCCAATTCACCAACCGTTGACATTTCACCAGATTTGCTTTATCACCCTCACCCTCTCCTACTCCGTTCTCTCTTTGTAGCTACGTATATATTTTTTTCTGAATTATTTGAGAGTAAGCTGCACACGTCATGCTCCTTTTACCCCTAAATACTTAAGTGCGTAATTCCTAAGAATGAAGGCGTTTATCAAAATGAAGAAATTGAACATGGATGCCTCGCTACTTTCTCATCTGCGGTCCGTATTTCACCTTCACCAGTTTTCCCAGTAGTGCCCTTTCTTGTCTGTCTGTTCTCCGGTCCAGGGTCACTCAGTGCCTCGTCTCGGGAGTCTCCCTTATTCTGGCATAGTTCCTTGGCCTCGTTTGTCTTTCAAGACCTGGACCTTTTTCAGAGTTTCAGTCAGTCGTTTGGTAGGACTTTCCTCAGTTTGGATTTGTCTGATGTCTCCCTGCGGTTTGGTCGAGGCTGGGCATTCTCGGCAGGAATTAACTAGAGAGGTAACGTGCCCTTTCCAGTGCGCTGTGTAAAGAGCCCGTGACACTGGCCTGTGCTGTTAGTGGGGTGTTAACTCTGATGGCTTAGGTTAGGTGGTGTCCGCTAGGCTCGCCAGTGCAAAGTTGCTAGTTTTCCCCTTTACAGTTAGTGAGAAATGTGTGGGGAGTTCGTTTCAGACCGTGTAAGCCTCCTGCCCCTTATCAGCTTTCTGCAGGCCTCAGTTTCCACTGACGAACGTGGTGGTAGCAAAATGATCGTTCTCCAGCTCCATCACCTGCGTGGAAACACTCTGAAATCCTCTTTTTCACTTAGTATCATATCGTAAACACTTTTGCATGTTGCTACTTAATTATTCTTTGAAACGGTTATGCCAGTCTTTACTTACTCACTCTCCGGTTAGTGGATATTTAGCTTGTTTTCTATTTTTTCAATATGAATAACACTGTCGTCAATAATTTCTCGCATAGAACTTGTCCCTTCTTGCAGGTGATTTCCGTAAGCTAAATTCCTAGGAAGACTATTGCTGGATGAGAAGATCTCTGCTCTTTAAAAAACTTGAGTGGCTAACACTAAAAAAACCCAACTCCTCCCCTTAAAACCAAAACCAATCCCCCCAGATGATCTCTGCTGGAGAGTATCCTCATCCTGCCCTTTCTGATTCTAAAATCAGAGGGATTCAGATGTGTTATGTTTCAGACACGTGGACAGGAATTTCCTAACCCACCCCTGGGGATCGCAGTTGGGAGACATAAACTTTGTTTCTATTTTACTGCAAGCATCTAGAAGTTACATTCAGTCATAGATTTTACAGTCCCAGGGACTCCAGGACGTCAAATAGTTTTTGTGTTTTTAAAATAAAACTTTTGCTCACGTCTCCTTCACTCCTGCAAGCGTTTTGCAAGTGCCAGGCGGTGGCTGATACCTACGGCTCTGTTGCCCCTTTGCCTCCAGGGGCTGCGCTGAAGGTACACTCAAAGCTGGAGATTTTGGGGTCGAGAGACTGAGTAGTAATAACGACCTGCTGCTGAAAACAAGTTAGCATCTTCCGGCCGTCTTGCCTTCTCTTCCCTGTTGTCCATGCTGACGGGGCATCACTGTTAAGCATCATTCTCAAAATGATCAGCTGTAGCCAGAACTGTGTACCTACGGTGCTTTAGCCCAAAGCCTAAAGGTGGACCCTAACTTCGCCAGCCTAGCCTGGCTGGCTTCTGTGGTTGTGTAGAAGGGGCAGCACTTGTCCTCTTGGAGTTAATGATATTTACCGGGAAACTGGGCAAAAGAACAGCATGGAAGGGACCATCACGAAAACTAGAGTCATTTAGCACCCCCCTCGCCCCGTCCCCTCTTCCGTTTACTGTGGCATGCAGCTTTGCTCCGAAGAGAAGCAAACACCTAGCTTTTGGGAAGTGAGCAAGACCCTTGGTTCCCATTCTGCTTACTCTTTTTTTTTTTTTTTTAACATCTTTATTGGAGTATAATTGCTTTACAATGGTGTGTTAGTTTCTGCTTTATAACAAAATGAATCAGTTATACATATACATATGTTCCCATATCTCTTCCCTCTTGCATCTCCCTCTCTCCCACCCTCCCTATCCCACCCCTCTAGGTGGTCACAAAGCACCAAGCTGATCTCCCTGTGCTATGCAGCTGCTTCCCACTAGCTATCTATTTTACGTTTGGTAGTGTATATATGTCCATGCCACTCTCTCACTTTGTCACAGCTTACCCTTCCCCCTCCCTGTGTCCTGAAGTCCATTCTCTAGTAGGTCTGTGTCTTTATTCCCGTCTTGCCCCTAGGTTCTTCATGACCTTTTTTTTTTTTTTCTTAGATTCCATATATATGTGTTAGCATATGGTATTTGTTTTTCTCTTTCTGACTTACTTCACTCTGTATGACAGACTCTAGGTCCATCCACCTCACTACAAATAACTCAATTTCGTTTCTTTTTATGGCTGAGTAATATTCCATTGTATATATGTGCCACATCGTCTTTATCCATTCATCTGTTGATGGACACTTAGGTTGCTTCCATGCCCTGGCTGTTGTAAATAGAGCTGCAATGAACATTTTGGTACATGACTCTCTTTGAATTATGGTTTTCTCAGGGTATATGCCCAGTAGTGGGATTGCTGGGTCATATGGTAGTTCTATTTTAGTTTTCTAAAGAACCTCCATACTGTTCTCCATAGTGGCTCTATCAATTTACGTTCCCAACAACAGTGCAAGAGTGTTCCCTTTTCTCCACACCCTCTCCAGCATTTATTGTTTCTAGATTTTTTGATGATGGCCATTCTGACCGGTGTGAGATGATATCTCATTGTAGTTTTGATTTGCATTTCTCTAATGATTAATGATGTTGAGCATTCTTTCATGTGTTTGTTGGCAATCTGTATATCTTCTTTGGAGAAATGTCTATTTAGGTCTTCTGCCCATTTTTGGATTGGGTTGTTTGTTTTTTTGATATTGAGCTGCATGCGCTGCTTGTAAATTTTGGAGATTAATCCTTTGTCAGTTGCTTCATTGGCAAATATTTTCTCCCATTCTGAGGGTTGTCTTTTGGTCTTGTTTATGGTTTCCTTTGGTGTGCAAAAGCTTTTAAGTTTCATTAGGTCCCATTTGTTTAATGTTTACTCTTCAAAGCTCATTTAATCAGGGGCTTATCTCCGGGCCCTGACTGAGAGTAACTTGCCTTAAAACAAAGGCAATGGCTGCTTATTCTACTCATGATTTGTAAGTTCCGCTGCTGCCCCCCTGCCTGGATGCAACAAAGCTGTTGGTCCTGGACCATACCTGGTAACTACTCTGAGTAAACATGGAAAGGTTCCTGGAGACGGCTACTGGCCGGCCGTAGAATAGACGCTTTGTACTAAGGCATAAACAGTGCTTATAAAAATAACTACGCTTTGGAATGTTGCAAAGTGAGAGAGAGGCTAGGAAAAGAAATTGCATCGCTAAAGTTACGAAAAACCAGCTGAATCATTACTACAATGGCTTTTTTGGTTGTTGTTGTTATTGTTTTAGGGCCGCCATCTTTTATAGATGATTAAAACTAGGAATGTATTATTTATTCAGGTGCCTTCCACACTTCCATTTAAAAATAATACAGCCAACTAGATCCAAAAGTCATCTGTCATATTGTATGGGAACAGTTGGATACAAATCTGAATGTACGTCATTATTGGTACAGCTATGCGGGAAAAATCCAATGTAAAAATCCTGGAAGGAAATGTGTGACACTGGGCACTATTGTTTCTTGAATTAATGGGTATTTTCTTTGCACCTCTTCCTCTCCATGGTCATTACTCACTTTCTGTAATTGCTGGATTGCTTTTTAATTTTTTTAGTCATCACATGAATAGGAACTTCTAATGGTTTCAAAGTCCTGCATAGTTTCCTCTTTAGGTTACAGAATCCAAATCGAAGAGCTGTTTGACAGTTTGTAGGAAGTACCTTAAGTGCGCACGCCTCTTCAGTTCTATGCATTTGTCTTAAGGAAACATTTAGGGATGTGACCAAAGATTTATGGTCACGCATTTAAATAAATGTTATTATATAACTGTGAAAATTGAAACCAACCTAAATATCCAGCAACAGAGAGATGGTTAAAATATAATGAAATTTAAAACATCCACTTAGGACTTCCCTGGTGGCGCAGTGGTTAAGAATCCGCCTGCCAATGCAGGGGACACGGGTTCGAGCCCTGGTCCGGAAAGATTGGTCCGCAGAGCAACTAAGCCCCTGCGCCACAATTACTGAGCCTGCACTCTAGGGCCCGCGAGCCACAACTACTGAGCCTGCATGCCTAGAGCCCGTGCTCCACAACAAGAGAAGCCACCACAATGAGAAGCCCGCGCACCGCAACAAATAGTAGCCCCCGCTTGCCGCAACTAGAGAAAGCCCGTGCGCAGCAATGAAGACCCAACACCGCCAAAGATAAAACAAAGAAATAAAGAAATAAAATTAAACAAACAAAGAAAATCCATTTAAAAAGCAATTTTTCTAAAGTTTAATGATGGGAAAATGCTCACAAAATAATGATTTTCAAAAGCTATAAAACTGGATATTGTATGATGCTAAAGTTGTAAAACATATCATAAAGAAAACCCAGGAAGGGAATTCCCTGGCGGTCCAGTGGTTAGGACTTGACAGTTTCATTGCTGGGGCCCCAGGTTCAATCCCTGGTCAGGGAACTAAGATCCCACAAGCCGTGCAGTGTGACAAACAAACAAATAAACAAAAACAAATCAACCAAACCAAATAAAAAGCAACAACAACAAAAACCCACAAAACAAAACAAAACAAAAAAACAGGAAGAATAAGAAAGAAAGAGACCCCAGTGTTAGGTGTTGGAGCTATGGGTAATAATTTTTTCCCTCTTCTGGATTTGAGATTTTCTATGATAAGTAAATATTCCTTTTATAATTCAAACCAAAATCCTGTTATTTGGGGGGGGGGGGGAAATTAATTTTAATTCATCTCCAGGGTCTGGTTCAGAGGTTACTCCATCTTTGAAGCTTGTCCTGATCACGCATGTAGCAATGGTCTCTTGTTTGTTCAGCAGCTGGAGCATGTCATATCTCTCTGGACCCCGACACTCAGGTGAAGCCCCAGGTGTGTCAGACACTGTGGGGACCTGGCCCCTCCTCTCGAGGAGCACCTGCCTGCCCTTCCCTCCAGGTGTCAGCTGCTGCTTCTTTCTATCTCCAGACTCTCTTGCAGAGCATCTTATGTAATCAATATTTTTGAATAAATATAATCCTTCTGTGACAGGGGTATAATCTAACACCCCTTGAGGATGTATTCTTGGCTGTTGTTTACAAAGACTACTTTTTTCCTTGATAGGATATGTAAACAGACACACCCTATTTGAAAGTGTCAGGCATGTTTCTAAGCTAGTGTTGCCATCATCGTGCTGTTCTTTGTAGCCAGGACAAGACGGACGGGATTTCTTTCGGGATTCCGGTGTGCAGGCAGCTTGCATCACTGCACTGAACAGGGCCTTCTCTTGTGTCGTGTCAGGGTTGACCCTGCTCTTGACGTAGCTGCTTCTTGAAGCAGGTGGTTCTGAGCCTTCCTCGGTGAAACCGTTAGACCCTCACGACAGTGAAACCGTGATTACCTCAGAGTTCTGCCGGCAAAACTGTCTTGAGGTTGCCCCATGACCTCGTCTCTTTAAACTTATGAATCTGAGCCACAGAATTCAGGAAAAGTTAGCTTTGGGGTTTTTTCCCCTCTCACCAGAGACTTGGTACAGCGTGTTGCTTTATGTAATCCTTATCTTGCGTTTCCTCGTGGCTGGGGCCTGGGCAGTTTGCAGTCAGCCATGAGTCATCCCAGATTGTAAATGTAACTCCGCGGGGCTCCCGCTCTGGTCAGGACGGGGCCGCTCAGCCACTGTGCCCAGAGGGGGCGCCATCGATGGCTGTGATGGTGGCCCTTGGCTTTGACTCTGTATAGTTTTGGGGAATGACTTACAGTGGGGTCTCCCAGTGCACCCTCCTAATCACCAGATCTCCTGAGCACAGCCGAGGCAGTAGCAGGCCTTCTGGGATGAACGGCCACGTGTTGTCTTGGGAGGACAGTGTCGCCTCCTGCACTGTCTGCCACTAGGGTTTCTTCACAGGTCGCGTTAGCTTGGCGCTCAGCTCCACTTGGATATCTGGTTGTGCCAGCTCCAGGGTTCACAGGCCACCACCAGTCATGACATCTCTAAACCCCAAGCCCAGAGTCTAGTCCGGGGGTCTGCAGCCTGTGAGCTGGGTACAGTTTGTACGTTTTTAATAGGTCATAAAACAAAAAACCAAACCAAACCACAAAGACGAACATGCAGTCAAGGCCACCTGTGGCCTGCACAGCCTGAAATACTAACTCTTTGGCCCTTTCACAGAAAAGTTCATCCGTCATCAGTTTTCCACTGAAATCAAAGACGAATTCCCAGGACACTCAGATCACAGACTCAGTCACTAAAAGCTACCTCTTTTGTACTTCTTTAAGATGTTTGACTCCTTGACTGACTTTATCACTTTTCTCCCCCCGCCTCCCCTCTCCAAAGAAATACAAGCCCTCGGAACCCGAGTTTGCTTATGCACAGCTGACCCACGACGAGCTAATCCAGCTGGTCCTCAAACAGAAGGAAGCGATAAGCAAGAAGGAGTGTCAGGTGCGCCAGCTGGAAGACTACATCGACAACCTGCTGGTCAGGGTCATGGAAGAGACCCCCAGCATCCTCCGGGTTCCCTCTCAGGTCGGCAGAAAAGCAGGAAAGATGTGAATCGCTTGCCTCCGGCACTGAGACTTTCGTGTGAGTTTGTTTCCGCCTGCTCCCAAGGCCGAGGACTCGGTGTGCCTGAGAGCCAGGGTCCGGGCTCCAAATCGCTATCTCCCTCGCGCGTTATCTGGCAAGAGTCAATCCCACCCACAGAAGCCAGGTTAATTATTACAATGAATCTTTTATTGGACATTCCCAGGGTTTTATTTTCAAATGCCACTGTGCCTTTAACCAAGTTGTAAATATTTTATGCCTGACCCGAGACGTGGTCATTAGATCTGATCCTGGCCGAGAGGTTCAGATGGCGCTGGGGGTAATAATGTATTTTTAACATTGGGGTTTTCTTTCTTTAATATTGAGATTTTAAAGTACGTCTCCCCTAGTCATTAAAGCTTAGGGTGAGATGACAAGGACCAGGCAATTGGTGCGGTGCTGCACATACTTTCTTGGCTTTTGAGTAGCTCAGCTGTGGCGTTTTGGCTGCAGATGCTAAGTTTTGATACTATGTAAACCTACCCAGCTCCTCGGACTTGGTCTTTTGTTTTCGACTGGAGCAGAGGAGCTTAGGGTGCGCCTCCGAGTGTGCCTCTGAGATTTGGAACAAGCTGCCTTTTGCAGACATCAGCCTCCACTACTCTGTAGCCTTCAAGTGTGCTCTTTATCAACCAAGAGGGGCTGTCTGTGGAGGTACGGAAAGTAGACCAGGGGAACTAGAATCACTGTGCACTGGGGCAGTTGGTCAAAATCCCTCCTCTTGTGATCGCAGGGTCCCTGCTGGCTGGAGTGACCGAGTCAGTGCCTTGATTAGGGATCGGGTGACCCAAGCACTTGCTAAAACAGTCCCACCAGGTACGGAGCAACTGCAGTGGCATCCACTGGCCCTCCCCCATGTGCCGTCGCTCGGCTCCCTGGCTCCCTTGGCAGCTCTTCTTGGCATTTCCCTCCCCCACCCCTTGTTATAAAATTGCAAAGAGCAAGATGATACCTATTTTTAGATGGCTGTATTTTTAAAACTAGATTAACATACTTTTTTTTTTTTTTTTTTAAACTAGGACACTTGCCCCCTTCTCAACTAATAGCACCAGTTCAGAGTCTTCAGGTAATTTCGTTGTTAGTAACCTGATATTGGAATTGGAATGTTTTCCGTATTACTCATTTTATTCTCCCAGTTGTGACAGAATCTCATCAAATCCCATCATCTCTCCTGGGGGAAGAATGTCACAGGCCAAGTGGGTGGGCAGGGGTTGAGATGAGAGCGGTTATTAAATGGAACTCTCTTCTATGTTCATTCTTGTTATATTGAAGTTGAGGCAAGATGATTGGCAGTGGAATCCCTTTTCAGGATCACGTTTGCTGCCGCGTTAGTTAATATCAGAGCACTTTAATCTGAAGGATGATACTGTAACTTGATTTAGCTAATTTGCTTTTAATTATCGATAGCTCTTTTATTTAATACCCTCCTACAGTACTGGGGACCACTGTAAACTTCTCAGATGACTTGTATTTTTGTAGTGCTATGAGATTTATGTACATCCCTATAAAGAGAACTGGATATTCGCTTGAACTCTGCAGATGCACGTGTATATATTTGTTCTGCAATGTTTTTTACTTGATGTCAATGTACTTTGACGGTGATAACCCACGTGCACTGGGTGGCGGGAGCGCTGAGTGGTTTCTCCTCGGAAGAGCTGCTGTGGAGACCCGCATTCTTCCCGAGAGCTGGTTGTTGTGGAAAGATCTGCTGCTAGGACCTCGGGGATGGGACCCGGTCTCTGTTTGAGAGGAACGTCCGGGTGGAGGAGCAAATTCCTCTGCTCTGTATGCCACTCGAGAACTCTGGAGAATGAAGGACAATTTACTTCAAGGGTGTCTGGTTTCTACCACTGCTGGGAAAAAAATTCCCCAGGTAGCATTCCTGCACCTCTCAAGGTCACTGTTTAACACCTGTCCTTGAGGACTCTACTGTGAGGGAGAGCTCAGCTAGGAGAGCTGGAGCCTGCTCTGAGCTGTTCACAGGGGCAGGTGGACTGGAGGGCTGGAGCTCCTGCAGCCGGTGTGGGTCTGAGGGCTTACACCCAGCCGTCTATACCAGGAGAGCCTGAATTAGCCTCTAGCTGCTGAAAATGCTCACCAAACTGATGGGCCCTAGGAGGAGGCCGTGCTCTGCAGAAGCAGGAGCAGCTCTTTCTTGGCCTTGCCTGGCTGACCTCCTAGAAGACCAGTCAGTACTTCAGGGAAGCATCCGATGAAATACCAAACACCTTGCAATGAACTTCAGTTGGAGGTCAGCGTCTGGAAAAAAATGTCAACCCTTTGCCCGGGTGTTTCATATCATCTCAGTCCTTGGCCTTTGACAGATGTCCTGCCCAACCCTTTTATTTCCTGTGTGTCGGCCTCCCCGGGTAACAGAATGGAGGAGCAGGAAAGTCTGTCCTTTGCCACACAAACAGCGTTGACCCTGAGTGGAGGGTGCGTGCATGGTGAGTGGGATACGTGTGTGGTTTCCAGCTCTGCTAACAGTGGGGGCTCGGAAGGGCACAGAGGGAGGAGGGTCCACGACACTCAGCCACCTGCTGGATTGAAGGCCAGGGGCAACCTGATGTTAAATTAGGCATGATCTTCCCTCCCTGTGCCCCTTCTTTTTTAGAACTGCTAATTAATGGTCCCTCAAGGCTGAAGGATCTGTTACCTTAGGTGGGCGGAGAGCTTAGCCTCCAGTTAAGCTTAACCTCCACACCAACCTCAACCCTGTGGTTTCTCAGTATCTATCATGTGAGCTGCTAACTTGACCTCTTCCTCCCTCTGACTGAAAGTTCACCCAGCATCTTTGGATTATAGAATTCTTATTTCCTGCTTTGTTACTTTGGGAATTTTGAATTTCTTTGCTTTTGTTTTTAAGAAGTAACCTAAAATTTCCTACAACACTAAATAAAATGGCACTACCTTTCAAAGATTTGTGTCTGTGGTGTCGTACGAGTGCAATAAGAATTTCTTCTGTCTTCTTGGAAAACCTTTCTTGGGGGTGTGACCGGCGTTTCTCACCCCATGAGGGTCTCTTGCCTGGATTCCTGCGGCTGCCACACTGTCTGGTGCCCAGGGGCCCCAATGCCCTTTCTCCTTTGGAGGTAGGGACATCTCTGACCCTTCCCTATGACATACCCCATATTTTGGCCTGGAAGGGACTATGGTGTTTACCAGATGAACATGATTTGAATTTCCTGTCCCTAGTGCTACAGGCTGCCACCTTTTCCTTGGCAGTGGTCGCCTTCAGCTAATCACATGAACAAGGCCACTTTCTTGATTCCCTCCCCCATGCCACCCCCTACCTCCTCACCCCTGGCCCACTGATTCCCCAGAGAGTGACATCTTGACTTTTGGAGCATGAGTTGAATTCACACTGGGTTCAGGAATGCCCAGATCAGTACCAGATCTAGGTTCCTGGTTCTATCAACTGAGTTCATTCATTTCTGAGTAGAGGGAATTCTGGCTGTAAAGGACTCTCCTCCTGAGCTCATTCTACCAATCTCCCACCCTTTCCTGATGAGGTGAGAGGTCTGCCTGCCTCAACCAAGGGTCCCAACCTCTCAAAAGGGAGGAGATGCTCTTTCTTAGAGATGAAAGTCACACTGTAGAGGCACAGAGGCAGGCAGCACCCGTGAAGCCCCTGGGTGGGCTGGGGGGAGCTACCTGAAGGCCTCCCTGGTTTGGGTGAGGGGCCTGGTTACCCAGCCAGATGTGGACAGTGGGGCCACCGCATACAGTGATACAAAAGCGGCTTCTCTTGAAACAACAGCCTCCCAGATTTGCTTCAAACAAACAAAAAGCCCTCCAAGGAGAGTCTCTAAGGAAGGAATGTTTACACGAATGACCCTCAACTCTCCCCCAAGATTCATTTCCCTTGCTTTTGGAGGGGGCACCCTGCCCACCTCCCCGTGGAAAATGTCATTTACAGGGTACAGTTACCACCATGACTGTGGCCAAAGCACTGGCAGCACACGCTCCCCTAGCCCTTGAACCCCATCTCGAAGCTGATGGAGCCCGTGCCCTGGGCTTCTCTTTGGGGGTGTCATCTTTTGGCTTCTGCAGGCTTCCCCTCCTGGGAAGGCGGGTGCGATCACTTCCCATTCAAGTTCAAAGCTGGCTTAGCTGAACTCTGTGGGACCAGCGGATCCCAAAGCCACAGAATCTCCTGAGGGAGGATGTCCTCACTTAGCCTTTCGACGTTTGACTCTTTTACACACCTGTATCCCAAGCCCTGGAAATAGTCACCCTGGTGACACTGACAAGCCCTCAGAGCTGAGAGAAAGCTGCTTCATTCTTGCATATCAACTGCTCACTTCAGGCTGAAACTTGGTCGCAAAAGGAAGGCCTGTTTATTGAGTTCCTGCTTATTCACTAAGCGCTGCTGAGTACTATTTCCAATTCTCAAGGTAGATAATATCTCCATTATGCAGATGAGGAAATGGAGACTTTCAGAGGCATCAAAACTTAAGTTTGCCTGGGGTCCCACAGCAGGTAAAGAAAGGATTTGAACTCCTCACCTGTCCGACCTGGGGTCCTAGAACAAGCGTCAACAAACTATGGCTTTGCTTTTGTTCATGTAACCCTCAAGCCAAGGAATTTTTCCCGGGAGTTCCCTGGCGGTCCAGGAGTTAGGACTCTGCGCTTTCACTGCTGCGGCACCGGGATCAATCCCTGGTCAGGGAACTAAAACCTCACAAGCCTCCTACAAGCTGTGTGGGGTACCGCCAAAACAAAAAAAAAAACACGATGATTTTTCCTTTTTTTTTTTTAATGTGGGATGAACAAGTGGCCGGAATGATGACCACAGTCAACAACACCTCACTGAAAACTGGAGATTTTTACATTTTAACAATTAAAGAATCAAAATAATATTTCATGACACATGGAAATTACATGAAATTCAAATTTCAGTGTCTACGCAATTTTATTGGAATACAGCAGTGCTTATTTAGGTAATTGTCTACAGCTGTTTCCACGTTGCAACAGCAGACTTGAGTGCTTAAAACAAAGACCTTCACGTCCACCAAACCTAAATATTTGCTCTCTGGCCCTTCACAGAAAAAGTTTGCTGACCCCCAGTCTAGGCCCCCAGACTAGGAGGCCCCACTCTCCTCTAGCCTTGGGGGTGGAGGAGATAATATTCTGAGTGACTTGAAATCCTGGAGGATGGGCAGGGAAAACGGAGGGCCTCAAGTCAAGGCCCGACGAGCCGCGGCTCCGAGGACGGAAGGTCCCTCTGAGGCGACTGTGCTCGTGCTCTAGGCCTGTGACCTCCTTCTCAGAGTTACCAGGTGCCTTTGTTCCTGGGAGATCAGGAAACCGAACACAGCGGGGCTCAGCCCAGGGGAGGGAAAGTGTATTGGGGTCACACAATAAACAACAGGAAAGGGGAAAGTGAATATGAGTGAGGGCAGGGACTTGGCACAAGGGTTTAGGAAGTCCTGGCCGTGCCCTGTACCGAGCCTGTGTCACTCTTGGGTGTCAGAGAAGAATCATTGTCTACTGAAGAGCTGAGGTGATGGGGACACAGTCAGAAAGTCTCCAAGACTCATTGTGACGAGGCGAGGGGGTCCTCTGGGCTCAGAGTGAAACTGGGTTAGAGTCATCTGAGCTGGAAGGAGCCCAGGGAGAGGCTCTGAGAGCAGCCCAACTCCCACTGGTTACTCGCTCCAGATTAGAAATGATCCTGTCTCTGAGGAATCCCGTCTATGTGTTGCTTCTGACCGGCCCACCCAGGACAGGTGTCCACCGCAGCTGGACAGCCTTTCCGGAGTGTAGCAGGCACTGCCAGGACACAGGGATGAGAAAGCCAGGTCATTCCCAGGGAGACTTGTAACAAAGACAGGTAGGTCCCTAACACATATGCACATGTCACCAAGGGACGACTGGCCGGGGGCTTCCTTCAGGCCACCAGTGCCCTCCTCTCTGGCCTCTTCTCTAGAAAGAACTCTGGCCTTAAGGTCAGTATTTCACATCTGGACCATGTCTGAGGCATCCTTTCCAATGGCCGCCCCTCCCCAGTAGCTTTCTGCTCTAATCCAGCCCATCCTGGGCACTCAGCATTCCAAAAGCCTACGTGCCAGATACCATGTGGGCTCCAGCCTTACAGACAAGAAGCATGGCTCCAGCTTCACAGGCTCAGGGAGGAGTAGGGGAGAGAGGTTGGAGGAACATCTGTTAAACAGATCATCATGGGCTTCCCTGGTGGCGCAGTGGTTAAGAATCTGCCTGCCAATGCAGGAGACACGGGTTCCAGCCCTGGTCTGGGAAGATCCCACATGTCACGGAGCAACTAAGCCCGTGTGCCACAACTACTGAGCCTGCGCTCTAGAGCCCGCGAGCCACAACTAGTGAGCCCACGTGCCACAACTAGTGAAGCCCACGCGCCTAGAGCCTGTGCGCTGCAACAAGAGAAGCCACTGCAGTGAGAAGCCCGCGCACCGCAACGAAGAGTAACCCCCCTCTCACCACAACTAGAGAAAGCCCACGTGCAGCAACGAAGACCCAATGCAGCCAAAAATAAATAAATAAATATCCCTTAAAAAAAAAAAAAACAGATCATCACTATCACTGAATGATGGTAACTCTCAGTAGAGTATGTAGCAGCAGGAAAGGCACGGAGGCTGATGTATCTGTCCTGATTTCCCAGAGGAAGGCAAATAAATTTCCTAAATAAACAGATTTCTTCCTGAGAACGTGAACCCCAGACTTGCATGTCTTAGTGGAGCGCGCCATCTTCTGGCCTGGGTCCTGCCCACCTCCTAGCCTGTCTGTGTCTGAGGGCGAGGCTCTCTTACACTATCACATACTTGTGGCTGGAAGAGAATTACCCCTCCACCCCTAGAGTTGCTGGTAGGAGAATCATAAAGCTGCTCTTCCACTTTACTGTGAGTAGTGTTGAGGAAAGCAGAATTTTGCGGCTTCTGTCATAGGTAGATGACTGTAGTAAAATTCCACTTTAAAAAAGTGCAGTTCAGTTCAAGATCTGCACAAAACTGGGGATGAGAGGAGTCTGATGCTGTTCTGTATGGTAATGTAAAGAACTACTCCCAAAGAGACACATGTGTATGTATAACTGAATCACTTTGCTGTACGCCTGAAACTAACACAACACTGTTAATCACCTATACTCCAATATAAAATAAAAAGTTAAAAAAAAAAAAAAAGAAACCTACTCCTGGGCTTCCCTGGTGGTGCAGTGGTTAAGAATCCACCTGACAACGCAGGGGACACGGGTTCGAGCCCTGGTCCGGGAAGATCCCACATGCCGTGGAGCAACTAAGCCCATGCGCCACAACTACTGAGCCTGTGCTCTAGAGCCCACGAGCCACAACTACTGAGCCTGTGAGCCACAACTACTGAAGCCTGCACGCCTAGAGCCCATGCTCCGCAACAAGAGAAGCCACCGCAGTGAGAAGCCCACGCACCGCAACGAAGAGTAGCCCCTGCTCGCCGCAACTAGAGAAAGCCCGCGCGCAGCAACGAAGACCCAACGCAGCCAAAAAATAAATTAATTAAAAACAAAAAACACCTACTCCCAGTGCCAGTTATGTTGCTTTTAGGGACCTGTTTCCCATCCCCAGTAAGGATGTCGACTGCACTGTCTGAAACTAACAGATGTCTCTGAGAGCTGTGTGTGCACACATGAGCACACAAGTGTGTCCCCAGTATTGATCTGCTGGACAACCAGAAATAAATCCTGTCATACCTCACAGTAGTGGGGAAGTCTAGGAAAGAGGGAACTTGGGGCACCAAAGCTCATTCAAGCCCTCGCATGGCATGGGGCTAAAGTGAGTAATTCACACCTCAGGGAATGGACTGTTAGAGATTATTGCATCCCTTGGTTGGGAGAGGGGGTGGATCCCTCCAGTGGGACCAAGCCCTGTGGTAGCGCATGGGATTTCTCTAGGAGAGCGGTTCTCTTGCTCTGAGAAAGCAGTCTCTGGGGGACCGGATGGGACCCTTAGATGTGGCTATTGAGGAGAGAGACTCGAGGAGAGTGTGGGAAAGAAGGCGCTGACACCTTTTGAAGGTGTTTTTGTTTGGTTTGATTGGTTTTTAATGCTTTCCTCTTGACCTGTGAGGGGAATCTTATGAAAGTTCCCATCTCACTGATATGTTTTCATTTATATTATAATCTCATTCAGTTCTTCAACCCTTCAGTATAGCCCATTAACCATCTCATGTGATGCTGATGTGGAAAATGAAAAACTGGAAGTCTAGCTGCTCTGTGTTCACTGGTCAGCTAATACCTGGAATCCTGACAGTTCACTGAGGTCCAGGGTGCCGGAAGTTCTGTTGTGCAGTAGGAAGGGAGGGGAGGCTTTGGAGTAGCCCTGAGCAGAGGGGAGGGACTTGTGAGCCAGAGGGGCTGAACGGACAATTCTTGAAAGGTACAGCACCTCTCTCCCAATTTATATTAGAGGAAAGTGGCATTTGAAGCAGAGAAGGCTGCTGCGTGGATTACAGACAAGAGGCAATCTTATTTTGGTCAGAGATGCTCTTGTTCTGCACTGTGGTCCAGAGAACTCACAGTCTCTTAAGGCATAGAGTCCTCTGTACCTGACCACTGGTTGTAGCTCTTTCAAAAGAACCTATAGCTCTGCCTGATCAGAACCCTTTTTTTTTGAGGCTCACATCCTCTGTTTGAGGACTCACTGGGTACATGGTCATTATGTCACCTCATCTCTTCATACTAATAAGTACCATTTTTCTGTTGAAAACTTTTCAGCTCTAGGACGCATACTTTATTGGTCTTCTAAAGAAGACAGCTGTGACCTGTGTCTTAATCCTCAAGGGAGCATCCCTATCTGTTAAGGGGCTGGCAAGACACCCTTTTTCCTCAATTCAGTCTGTGCAGGAGCTGTCCAATCATTTTCTGTTTTCAGTGGGAAGTGCTCACCGTTCACCCCCAAGTCCCAGTGCACAGTTGAAATTGAGCCCACAACAGCTCCCAAGATCTGCTAATGCCGGACCTGCCTGAAATTCTCCACCACCAGACTGAGAAGCAGAAATTCCCCACCTTACTTTCAGTACTGGCTATGATGACTTCCATCTGTTGTCTTGGAGTCAGAAGGAACTGGCCTTTGGTTCTTTGTCATTTAACTCAATTTTCTTATTTTTCAGACACAACTGATTCTAAAACTTTCAAGTGTTAAAACCTTTGGTTTTGTTTTGTTTTGTTTTGCCACATCATGCAGCTCGCGGAATCTTACCTCCCCGACCAGGGATTGAACGCAGGCCCTCGGCAGTGAAAGCACGGAGTCCTAACCACTGAACCACCAGGGAATTCCCAAAAACCTGTATTCTTGATGAGTGCAATTAGGATTTACTTATGAGAAAGCACACTTTCTTTGGTCATGTTTAATTTATATTCAAACATGACATACAAAATCTCTCATGTGTAAGCTTGCTAGAGGCACTCTTTTGCTCAAGATTCTTTGATCTATACTATCCCATGCTAGGAACTTTGGAGCTAGAATCTTGGAGCATCTTAAAGCTCACGTTTAAAAACATCCAAATCTGCTTGAACCCTTCAGATTGCCGAGGGCCTCACCACCCCATATTCTTTCTCTCCAACTCCCTTAGACATTCCTTGCCTAGCCTCTGAAAGCATCCGTGGTTGCCACTCTGGATTTTAATTCAACTCCTTCATTCTACAGTGGAGGAAAATAGACTGCAAAGAGAGGAAACAACTTGCTTGAGGGGAAGCCACTCTGGAAAGAGCACGATTTCCTGCTCTCTTGATACACTACTCTCCCTTTTAGACACAGATTTTGTACTACGGCCCAAATCAACATCCATCACCAAAGAGAAATGGAGAATCTGCGATTCCCCTAGCGCTTTAGAAAAAAGAGTTGTTTGCGGATGGCAACAATTTCTTGTCTGTTATCCGTGTCCATGCAGGTAGAACGCTCACTCAAATGCAAACCCCCAGTCTGGCCCACCTCAAAGTAACTACAGATTTCGGGGAAGCCGAAGACACAGTCCAGAACAGGAACCTTCTCTCCTAGATCACGTTTCTACCCGAGTCCAAATAGGAGCGGACCGGAAGTGGCGCGCAGCCGCGGAGGAAATACCTATAGTACAGCCATCACGCTGGCCGGAAGAGAACAGTGCAGACCTTACAAGGCTCCGCTCCTACTTCCTGCTTCCGCACAGTTGCTGTTGTCGACGTTAGGGGCGGGTATCGGAAAGCTTCCTCGGCTCTGGACGGGTTGTGAGATGCCGGGCGGAGGCCGGTGTCCCGATTGCGGCTCCACTGAGCTCGTGGAAGACTCGCACTATTCGCAGAACCAGCTGGTGTGCTCCGACTGCGGCTGTGTGGTCACCGAGGGAGTCCTTACTACCACCTACACTGACGAGGGCAACCTCCGAGGTACCTCTGCGGGCTTTTCCGGGGCCGTGGATACAGCCTGGGGCTGTGGAGGGATTGACGTCAGATTCTTATCTCCTGCCCTCTCCCTGTCACATGCACACTTAAATATGAGAGAAAACAGCCTAAAGTGGACGAGCGAGCTGCAGAAGGTCAGGGACCGCCATTTATCTGTGTTTTTCTAGCACCATATCTGGTATATGTAGTAGGTATTAACAAATGTTGAATAAATGAAACAGAAACAAAGTTCCACTCGGTTTACCTAGTCTGGGCATGGTTGAAGAATTGTATTGATAGATCAATTCATTACGAATACAGAAAATACTATTATCCCGAAGTAGTTTTGAGCACTAATTGGCAAAAGCAATCTTTTTTTTTTTTTTTTTCTTTACTTTGCTTTCCAAGTCCCTGAGCAATGCAGCCCTCAAAATCTGTGCAGGCAGGAGAATTGCCTGAACTGGATGTACAGGAGGGACGGCTGGAAATTTGGAACACTTGGAGCTGCTTTAGGGCAGTCCTAGTCCTCTTTAGTCTCTGTGTGTTTGGTATTGCTTGTGGTCATGGAAAACCAGGTGGACCTTTAACTTGCAAAGATGGGCACCTTCTGTGAGACAAGGAGTGGGTGCATGATGATTGGGATTCTGCTCCCCGGTTTTGTGTGGTGGGAGGGAAGGGATTTGGTGAATAGAGGCTAAACGAGCTATTTGTTGTTCATTATCTTACAGAAGTAACATATTCCCGAAGCACAGGGGAAAACGAACAAGTTAGTCGCAGCCAGCAACGAGGTGAGTATCAACCTTTTATGACACAGTGGCTTTAAAGAAATTTCTCTTGATGGTCTAGCCCAGTGGTCCCCAACCTTTTTGGCACCAGGGACCGGTTTCGTGGAAGACAGTTTTTCCACGGACTGGGTGGGGGGGGATGGTTTAGGTAGTAATGAGAGCGATGGGGAGCGGCAGATGGAGCTTTGCTGGCTCGCCTGCCGCTCACCTCCTGCTGTGGCACCCATTTCCTAACAGGCCGAGGACTGGTAGTGGTTGGTCCGGGGGTTGGGGACCCCGTCTAGCCCATCTGCTTGTCTTTCCTGTTTTCAGCATTACTGGGTAAGGTAGAGAAGAAGAGAATGGTAATTAGAAATAAAGAATGAAGATGGTTCTAAGACAGGTAGCAATTAGGTGGAAGGTTTAGGTTTGCTTGGGGGGTATATGTCTGAGGTAGACTCAAGGAACCCAGATCAAACTTTGGCTTGGCCACAAATCAAACCAGCCTCCAGAAGATGGGACACTGAAGTGTGACTTCCTTCCACAAATGTCTTTGTGCCTTTCGAATGACCTCACCAAGTGTCACTCTTGTCATTGTAGAAAGGTCCATTATTTGTGCTTCTGGTATCTGAGACAAGTTGAACAGAAATTGCTAGGAGCTGCATGGTGGCTTCTTTGACCCTCTATGTACAGTATCGTGTCATCTGCCAACAGTGACAGTTTTACTTCTTCCTTTCCAATTTAGATTCCTTTTATTTCTTTTTCTTCTCTGATTGCTATGTCTGGGACTTCCAAAACTATGTTGAATAAAAATGGCGAGAGTGGACTTTCTTGTCTTGTTCCTGATCTTAGAGGAAATGCTTTCAGCTTTTCACCATTGAGTATGATGTTAGCTGTGGGTTTGTCATATATGGCCTTTATTATGTTGAGGTATGTTCTCTTTATGCCCACTTTCTGGAGAGTTTTTCTCATAAATGGATGTTGAATTTTATCAAAAGCTTTTTCTGCATCTATTGAGATGATCATACGGTTTTTATTCTTCAATTTGTTGATGTGGTGTATCACACTGATTGATTTGCAGATATTGAAAAATCTTTGCATCCCTGGGATAAATCCCACGTGATCATGGTGTATGATCCTTTTAAGGTGTTGTTGGGACCCCTCTAACTCCTGCTGTGGGTCTCTTAGGTCTCCGCCGAGTGAGAGACCTCTGTCGAGTTCTGCAACTGCCACCAACATTTGAGGACACGGCAGTTGCCTACTACCAACAGGCATACCAGCACTCTGGCATCCGTGCTGCCAGGCTGCAGAAGAAGGAGGTGTTGGTCGGGTGCTGTGTCTTAATCACCTGCCGGCAGCGTAACTGGCCCCTGACCATGGGAACCATCTGCACCCTGCTGTATGCAGATTTGGATATGTTTTCTGGCACCTACATGCAGATGGTGAAGCTCCTGGGGCTGGATGTGCCATCTCTGTGCTTGGTGGACCTGGTGAAGACCTACTGTAGCAGGTACCTGCCTAGTGGGAGACAGGGGGATGGGATGGGTTTAGACCTGAATCCTTTTACCTCTGGCTGTCTGTTTTTGACCAAAGCCCATTCTACAAGGATGGGAGAAAAAAGTCTTCTCCCTCTCCTGTGCCTAGCACTAATCAGGTTAATCCTGTTTTACATTTCTGGAATGTTATAATTTTCAAATCCCTTTGCCCTTACAGCAACCTAATGATGTAGGAAGGAAGGTGTTAGCCTTGGCACGGGGCTCCTGGGTTCCACCACTCATGTTGTGTGTGGCCTACTTGGCTAGATGCAACAGCCCTGCCTCGACAGGATCATGTGTGATTAGAGCTGAAAGGATATTAGTGAATGACAGAGCTGGAGTTAGAAGCCAGTTTGTTTTTTTTTTTTTTTTTTTAAATAAGTAGCTGTGTTCTTTTTTTCTGACAAATATGGTAGAAAGCAAAGACTATCGGTGTGAAACAATCTTGCGTGTGAAGCTTGGTTACCTCCAAGCTGGATGACTATGGGCAAGTGTTTTGACTCTGAATGCACGTGACAGGCTGTGGAGTAGATTAAAGGAGAACATTTGTGAAGCCCTCAGAATGATGGCTGATGGGGTGGGCGGAGGGGGATTGTCAAGAAATGTTAGCTCCCTTCTGCATTCTCCTGCCCTTTACCTCTTCAGCAGGAGACTCACCCTGTCTTCTCTCGGTACCTGGATAAACTTGCTGCCCAGCAAGCTTGAGTGTTCCCGGGAGGATAGCATAGCTTGCCCATCTTCCGCGCTTTGAAAGAGCGGTCCCCCAGAGGTATTGAGACCAGACCCTCATTTTGGTTATTTCAGCTTCAAACTGTTTGAAGCCTCCCCGTCTGTGCCAGCCAAGTACGTGGAAGACAAGGAGAAGATGCTGTCGCGAACGCTGCAGTTGGTGGAGCTGGCAGATGAGACGTGGCTGGTGACCGGGCGGCATCCCTTGCCTGTCATCACCGCCGCCACTTTCCTGGCTTGGCAGTCGCTTCGGCCTTCAGATCGGCTGACGTGTTCCCTTGCCCGGTTTTGTAAATTGGCGAACGTGGACCTGCCCTACCCCGCTTCCTCCCGCCTGCAGGAGCTGCTGGCTGTGCTGCTGCGGCTGGCCGAGCAGCTGGCCTGGTTGCAGGTCCTGAAGCTTGACAAGCGGTCTGTGGTCGCGCACATCGGCGACCTTCTCCAGCACCGCCACATGTTGGTCCGCAAGGCCTTTCGAGACGGAACAGCAGAGCCAGGCGCGCTGGACGCCGGGGAGGAGGAGCTGCAGGGGCCGGGGCAGGGGCAAGGATGGGGAAGGGAGGACCGGGGCCATGGCTCCTTAGATTTGCCTGCAGGGAAGCGGCTAGCGAGCCCTGCCCTCCTCCTTCCACCCTGCATGTTGAAGCCCCCAAAGCGGGTCTGTCCCACGCCCCCCGTCTCCACGGTCACTGGAGATGAGAACATTTCTGATAGTGAGATCGAGCAGTATTTGCGTACCCCTCAGGAAGTTAGGGACTTCCAGAGAGCTCAGGCCGCCAGACGGGCTGCCACGAGTGTTCCTAACCCTCCCTGATGCACAGCCGGGGTCTGGGGGGTGGGGCGGGCGCTTAACCCCATCTGACAGCGGCTTGCTAACAGGCCTGATGTAACCAGAGAAATCAGTGTATACAAGTCCTTAGGTGTCTCCGTTCTCATTTAAGGGACCCAAGAGGGGCTCTGCAGTTATTGGGCCCCAGGTCCCAGAGTCGAAGTCAGAAGGAGCATGGGACGCCTGGGTTGGAGAGTCCCATCCCTCGGTCCCAGACAGTGGTCGCACATACTCCTGTGGGCTGGCTTTCTCTTGGACTGTTGGGAAAGTGCCAGGCGCTCTCCTGCTCTCGGTTCAGATTGCATACACCGCAGCCGTAGGGCTGGCGGGGCCTCCCTGCTGGTGTGGAGCAGTGCGCATTCCCGATGGTATCAGCCCTCAGAGGATGGAACTGGGCAGCCCTCGGCCCTGCGTCCATTCACAGGCCTCAGTGGGTTCATGTGTACAGTGTCAGAGATCCTCTCCCTCCTAACAAAAGGACCGGGGGTGGAGTAAGCTCATAGCTCAAAGGGCTTTGCAAAATTTTAATATATTAAAACAAGAGGCATCTGCTAGAAAACATTCTATTGTATAAAACCCGAGCTTTTAAAAACATGTTTTCTTTGGCACTTTTCATCCCCTCCCTCCCCTTTCCCCAGCGTATTGCAAAAAGCTCTCCAGTGCTAAGGCATTGGCGGGGTATGTAAACAGCAGCCAGCATACGTGGAAGAATAATACGAAGCTTTTTTTTTTTTTTTTTGCCTTTTTTTTTTCTGTCTAATATTGTCTGTGCAGCAAGCATAAATAACAGGATGCATCCCAAGGCGTGTGGGTTTTCTCCCTTCCCCTCTGTCTTCTCTTGCCTTGGTGATCAGGCTGGGGTGATATGATGTGATATGATATGGCGAGGTTTCCCTGGGGCTTTTCATGAGGCCCAGGGTTCCCTCCACTTGCATTGCATCCTGTAACCAAAGGCTGGTGGTTGCTTTTAAGGTTGGGAGAAATATGCGTGCTGGTGTTTAAAAGCAGTGAACGTGCAGGCCCCAGGTGAGCTGCAGGGGGCCCCGCCCACTGCCCCGGGGACTTGGCTTGGGCTTCCGGGAGGCAGGAAGCTGGTTTGATGTTTTGGAGGTTTCTCCCTAATATGGAGCTGGAGATCAAATCATTGGAAAGGCTCTCCTCTATGGCCTCATGTAGGCAGGGAGTGCTCTTTGTCAGTCCTTCGGGGTGGAGGGCTGAGACTGGGGATATGGGCCTGTGATTGGACAGTAAGTGCTTCTCCAGCACCACCTGCAGCCTGGCGGTGGCGCCCCTCTTCAGAGCGTTTTTTTGTGTTTTTTTTTTAAATAGGATTAGGTTTAAGGCAGGACGAGCTTCAGCCCCAGATCTAAGCACTAACTCTCCCTGCTTCCCTCACATCACCTCCAGGCATCTGGCAGGCAGCTTCTTAGGTGTAGGGCCTGGGCTTTGTCCTGAAGTGCCACCTCTGAGCCCTGCCGTGTGGTGTGTGTCCCAGTCCTGTGGGAATGGCCTCCAGCCCTGATGGTGCACCTTTCCACCTGCCCCCCTTCCAGAGGGCTGGGTGATCCCTGCAGCTGCCTTTCACACTGCCCCACCTTCTCCTTTTGCATAGTTGATCCGAAAAGCAGCACCTTGTTACCTCCCATCGGTCCTGGTCACCTGGCTCATCTGCTAGGCTGGCTCCCTAGTTAGCCAGAACTGGGTGGGGGAGAGGCCCTAGGATCTGGGCTCAGGTGGGTGACTGATTCCGAGGGGGCAGCGAGGAGAGAACACCTTACTCAGGCCCCCGTCCCCTGTGTGTTCCCGGTAAGGCTGACGGCCGCCCGTGAGCGGGGCGGAAGGTGCGGGGGGTACCTTAGGAGAAGCCCGCCTGAGCTGTGCTGTCCCTGCCGCTCTTGCTCACTCCGCAGCCCCACAGGACCTTCCCCCCGAGCCTGGACGGCAGGGGCTGCCGAAACCAGCCTGCGCTGGGACGGAAACGTATCCTGTCTGCGGTTCGGGGATTGTCTGTCGCTACCCCAGACGGATGGCCCTCTTGGCCGTGGCGGGTCTGTGCCTGTCCTTTCCCCAGCCTCCGGGACTAAAGCTGGCGGGCCCGGGCACAGCGAGCCACCTCTACCTCAATCCTGGGGACGTACCGATCGACGTCTCTGAGGGCCCCCGGGAAGCGGGGTCTCCTGCGCGCGCGGCCCGCGCGTCCTGAAGCGGCGCCCGCCCCCAGCCTAGACGGTGGTCTCGCTCTTCCAGAGCCCCGTCTTCATGCAGCCGCCGCCGGCCGCCTCGGCGCCGCTCAAGGTGACGTCGTCGTACTTGCCGCCCTTGGGGGCGCCGTTCAGGCTGGCCGCGTTGAGCGGGTACGAGCGGCGCTGGCTCTCCTTCTCCAGCGCGCCGCCCACGCCGCCCTTGAGGTGGTCGCGGCCGGCGCTGCGGCGCTGGCCCGGCCGGCCGGCCTCGGGGAGCGGCGCGGCGCTCGTGTCGCTGCCCTCCGACGGCGTGAGCGTGCTCTCGCCCTCGAGCCGGGGGCCGGCGCCCGGGCTGTTGCGGCTGCTGCCCGGGTAGCTGTCGGACGGGCTGTTGTGCGGGCTGCCGCTCTCGCCCGACGGCAACTCGGCCGCCCCGGCCGCGCCCCCGCGCGGCGCCCTGAGCCGGTTCCTGCCGCAGGCCTCCCCCGCGCGATGCCCCTTGGCCCGGCTCTTGTGGCCCCGGCGGCCGTGGTGCGAGTTGTTCGGGTGGCGCGAGCCGAGGCTCCCCCGGGGGCCCGGCGTCTCGGGCTCCCCCTCCCCGCGGGCCGCCGCCCCCGCCTCGCACGCCTGGCTCTGCGCCAGCTGCAGGTTGGTGAGCTTGCAGGGGCCCGGGGGCGGGGCGGGGCCGCTGCTGCCGCTCGGGGATGACTTGAGGGACGCGGGCCCCTCTCCGAACGCCGGGGACCCGTCCTCGGGGGCGGCGGGCGCGGCCCGCGGGGAGGCTCGGGAGGCCGAGGCGGGGGGACGGCACGCGCGCCAGGAGGCCCTGACGTCCCTGCGCCTGGCACAGTGATGGGTGAAGACGAAGAGGCCCAGGGCGGAGGCCGCCACCCCATACAGGCAGCTGCACACCACCCGGGGCAGCCAGCGCTGGGACACGCTCAGAGCCCCGCAGGCCCACATGGCCAGGTAGAGGAAATGCGTGGTCACCAGCGCCCCCAGCTGGACTCCTGGAGAATAGAGACCGTCACCCTCCTCCGGGGGCCCGGGCGTCACCACCCCTGTGCTCCCAGCGGCCAGAAGGGAACCCGAGTCACTCAGGAGGGGGCCGCTGCTCCTGAGCCTGGTGGAACCCCTCAGCTCCTCCCCTGGCTCCAGGGAGACCCTGCTGGTGCCCCCCTTTGGGCTCTGTGCCAGAGGACCCCGTAAGCGCAGCCCCGCGCACAGGAAATAGATCCACGTGATGAGCAGAATCAAAGCCACCGGGATGTAGAAGGCTCCTAGGCTTGGGCGCCACACTAGCCAGCAGCTGAGGGGAGACACAGGCGGCGCGCGTGAGGTGGGGCGCGGAGGCTGGGTGGGCGGGAAGGGAGGCTATGGTGAGTGGAGAGGCGGAAGCGGCTCAGTCAGCAAGCAGGGCTTGGGGCTGGGCGACGGGCTGGGTGAAGGGCTGGGCGACGGGCTGGGCGACGGGCTGGGTGGGTGGGCGGCGCCGCCGCGGCGGAGCAGGAGGCATCCCGGGCAGGGCAAGGAGGTTTGGGGCAGGCGGGCCCGTGCACTCACTAGGGGCTGTGGTCCCGGTAGTTGTGGATGTTGACAGCGGCTGTGATGCCACAGATAATGAGTGGGATCCCTCCCGCGATCAGATAGAACCTGGAGAGGAATGGGTTTGGGGGTCAGAGAGTTGGGGAACAAGGAGGGGGCCAGGTGCTCAGAACCCTCACCTTGGGGTCTCTGTTCTATCCTCTTTCCCCTAGAAATTATGTCAGAGTTTTTTAGCCAGGGATGCAATGCCCCTCCAGGGCCGGTCAGTAGGTCCCTAAGGGATTTGGCCAAGACTGTTCTAAGGGACAGTGGCCAGAATTGCTTTCTGTCACCCTGAACAGTGCAGAAGCCAGGGGGTGCCACTTGGGTTCCCAGGATCCCTGCCCAATGCCCTTTGAAGTCGCTCCCTTCCTGGCCTTGTCATGCCTGAAAACCCCAAGGATGCACCCCCTCCACGGCATTGGGCAACCTAGTGCCACCCAGGGCCCTGCCTCTTCTGCCTTTTTTTAAAATTTTGGCTGAGGGATCTTAGTTCCCTGACCAGGGAACTGGATTGAACCCCGGGCCCCCTGCAGTGGAAGCGCTGAGTCCTAACCACTGGACCCCCAGGGAACTCCCCACCTCTTCTGTCTTGGGAGTGTGATCTCCCAGGACCTTGGGCCCCTGGGAGAGCATCCACCCTGGGAGAACAGCTTTTGGTGTCCTCCCCCCACACCTGAGCCCTTCCCCACTGCAGAGCTGACAGATGGAGGCACGTACCGGAGCATGGGTCGGGGGGCGGGCAGGGCAGCATCCCCTTCTTGTGGAGGTGGTGCCCTCCAGGTAAGCTCCTTGTGGAGGACACGGGCCTTCACCCCCATCCAGAGCAGTGTGGACAGTGAAGAGTAGTGCAGGGTGATGCCCACCTGTGGGGTCAAGGCACTGAGGCTGGGGGACTGGCCGTCCCAGAGCCTCAGCCCCGCAGTGTTCTCCCGTGCCTCCCTTGTGCCCAGCCTCCAGCTCCACCCAGAACCTCCCCAGGGTTCCATCCCTGCCAGTACCCTCTCTGCTTCCAGCCCAGGGTTCTCCCCCATGCCAGGGACTCTCCATGACCCTGTCGTTGCTGCCTGGCTCGTCCCCGACCTCTCTTCCATGGCAGGACCCCACTCTCCACTCTGTCCTGTCTCCTAGTTGCTCTGCTTCTTCCCTCCCCTACTCTCATGCCCACCTCGCCCACGAGGCTGGACACGGAACAGCGGAGCGGGAGCCCACTGCCATGAGCCCCCTTCCTCCCGCGTGCCTCCCTCCTGTACCCTAGGCTGCCGTCCCCGATCTTGGAGACCCCCCACCCCAGCCCTTCTCCTGCTTACCGCCTGGCAGACCATCTGGTAGTTGGTCAGCGTGATGCCTCCCGCAAAGACGGCGGAGGTCATGGCCATGTGGAAGCACAGGTTCAGCAGCATGTGCCAGCCCTTCCGGGACACGTGGATGGAGCTGCCACGGAAACAGTCTTTAACAAATGGGCCACCCAACCCAAGGTCAGGCCTATGGGGGTCTCAAGGCCACTGGGAGAGTCAAAGAGGAGAAGGCAGATATCTGTGTGCACGCGTGGGTGTGAATGGGATGGACACCTTAACCCCCAAATTCATTTTCCAACTGCAGAACCTTCGAAGGAAAGGCTAGGCAAGAGCCTGGGAAAGGAACACCCACTGTCGCCTTGCCAGTACTTAGTGACACCCAGCATGCCCTCCCTTCCCGCAGGAGCTCTCACCTGTGGTGGAGGATGTAGGTGATGATGGTGGAGAAGAGGCAGAGCAGCAGCAGGGCTGTGCAGGGGTACACGACAGGGTGCAGGCCTGCCCCTGAGCCCTCCACCTCCCTGGGGAAGGCGCTCAGCTCCTGGAAAGAGCAGAGAGAAGTGAGTAAGGGGAAGCCGGGAGTTAAGAGGCCGCCCTGTGGAGTCCTGGCCGGTCCCCCGGGCCAGTTTTCCTCTTCCCAAGCCCAGTCAGCTTTGGGCCCCATCTTTGGCCCTTGGTCCATCTGGGTAGCAAAGATGTAGGCACCACGACATCCTCTCTTAGAAAGTCGGTCTAGGTGGCGTTAATGATCTGCCTTTCTGGGAACTTTTCAGGTTCCCAGCCCAAAAATCAGAGAGGAGGGGAGAGGGGCAGGTTCTGTCTATCATACAGCGCATGCCTGCTCAGGATCTGGAAAAGTGGGCTGTGAAGTGTGGTGCGGGCACGGGGGCTGCACAGGGGTGAGCGGGGAGGGTGACCAGGAAGGAGAAATGTTCCCAGATTTTTTTTCACTTCAACAATCTGGGTGTCAGAGAGTGCAGGATGTGGAGCCCAGGCTGGGCGGTCTCTGATCCATCTCTCTCGATACGGGAGTAGAGGCAGGACCTCTCTGTCTTTTTTTTTTTTTTTTTTGCTCTGGGGCTGCTATTATGGGGATGACCTGATAGAGGGCCTGAGGACCTGCCTGTCTTCTGAAAGATGAAGAGGTATGGGGGAGACCAGAGGGCCATTTATTTCCCTGCGAGTCCTGACCGTCACGAGGCCCGATAAGGCCTCTGATTTTTGAGGATTTCTGTGGCCCCAGGCGCTCAGAGTGCCCCTGGTCCCCCCCGGCACCCATTCTGCTTCCCCTGCCCTCCACCCCTGTGCCCGCTACCCTCACCATGAGCACGGCCACGTTGCCCAGGTGCTGGCACTGCAGGGCGCTGACGTTGGGCCGGCTGGAGCGGAGCTGGCAGCCCTCAGAGCTCCAGCCCCCGGGTCCCCCCGGCCCCTCCTGGCTCCACCAAGCGGCCACGGGCTCGGCCCCCTCAGCCCAATGCCGCAGCGAGACGGCCACCGGCTCAGTCAGGTTTCCCACGCTGCAGCCACCTACAGGGGAGGGGGTCCACTCAGGCTCGGCCGGGGCGTGCGCTGGGCGTGGGGAACAGAGTTAGATGCCAAGTGCGGGCCTGCCCCCCCAGGGCCTCAGCCAAACTGGGGAGACACAAGGACGAATCAAAATGAAGGCACCCGGAGGTGGTGGCCCACCTAAGTGCCAAATGAGTCGTGGCGACATGCCCAGGAAGGGAGGACTCTGGGGTCGGGGACGAGAAGGTGGAAGGCGACGCTGAGGGAGTGGGAGCCCGCGTGAAGGGAGGATTCAGGAGGGCACCCTGAGGGGCAAGTTGGCACCAGGTGATGAAGGGGGACGGAAGGAGGCCCAGGTGGGTGGAGGGTTTGTGTTATAGCCCTTCGGAAATCTGACGAATCTGGGATGTGAAACCCAGGGTCTCTTGAGCCTTTTCTCCACCAGTCCGTTCCTTCACGGGACATCCCTGCCCTGCACCGCCCTTGGAAATGGTGCAGGACCACCGCCCCCAGCCACCTCCACCAGGGCGCCAGGGGCGCTGGGGAGGGCTTGCGGGCGGCGCGGTCGGGCGGGTGTGTGTGTGTGTGTGTGTGTGTGTGTGTGTGTGTGTGTGTGTGTGTGTGTGTGTGTGTGTGTGTGTGTGTGTGTGTGTGCAGGCCCTTACTGGTTCCCGCAGAGATGACGGGGGTGGCCACGCCGCGCCTCTTGCCAAGCCCAGCGGCTCCAGGGCGGGAGGTGTTGCCGTGGCTGCGGAAGAGACGGCCGTTTCGGAAGACGAGCAGCTGCAGGGTGCAGTCTGGGGGGACCGGGGGGGCCAGGGCAGCCGGGAGGGACGAGAACAGACTGGGCGGCAGCTGGATGGAGGCCAGGGCCACGCTGTTCTGGGGGGAAACAGGAGTTCCTCAGAGACACCCGGGGTCCCTGGGGCTCCGCTGTCGCCCGCCCCTCCTCCTCCGTCCCCTCTCCCCCTGTCTGAGTACTGCGTCCCCTCACACCACCCACCTGACCAGGCGCCTGCACCTCGTACCTGCCCTCTCAGCGTCCTCCCTCCCCCGGCGCCCACCTTGATGTGGAAGGACGAGAGAGAAACGTTGGGCCTCCCCGTGGTACAGCGGAAGCGGAGCTGCTGGTCGGCCAGGGGCTCCGGCTCAGGGGAGGGGTTCTGGCTGGCACCCAAGGGCCGGGTGCCCGGCGCACCGGCCTCCCTCCTCTGGAAGGCCGTGCAGGTCAGGCCCACGTAGCTGTGCGGCTTGATGAGGTAGGCCTCCAAGGCCACGTTCCTCGAGTTCTAGGGACAGGGACCTTGTCAGCCCTCTCCTGGCCTTCTCCTGCTCGAGACCGCAGAACCTGCTCAGGCCGACCCGCCATCCTTGCTCATCACTCAGGGCCTGGCAGCCTTCCGTCTGCCGGGGAGTCTCCCAAACCCCTGCTCTTCGGCCCCTCCTCCCACTCACTCACACCCCGTCTCGGAGCTGGCTCAGCTGTTGACACGCCCCAGTCCTGCTGCCCCAACTACGCCGGGCAGCAGGGTCCTCGCCCCCCTCGTATCTCCCCCAGCACCCAGCAGAGGAGATGCTGTGTGCAGCTTGCTAACTGGTTCACCACCCCCCACTGGAAACCCCCCCTCTTCAGGGAACAGAAGTCTCCGTTACCCTCGCTCCCTCCCAGGTGCTGCTGCCTGGCTCCCAAGCCTTCCTGCTGGTCCTTTTCCTCCTTCCCACCCCCACGTGCTTCCGTCGGGCCAGCCCTTCAACTCGGTTCCCCGCACGAAGCCCTGTGTAACCCCTCCCATGTCGCTGGCCTCCCTCTCCTCTGCCCTACTCCCGACAAGTTGGAATCTGATGCCACACGAACGGAACCCTGGTCACGTTCGGTGTTCTCGCTAACCGGGCGCACGGCTGGTGCACACCTGGAGGACTTGCTCCTGGATGACAAGGGCCGGCCCCCGTCACCTCTGAGGTCCCTCCCTGTCCCTCCCTGGGCAGGGCACCCTCCCAGCTGGCCCACCGTACCACAGAGATGTGCTGGGCGTGGGCGCTCAGGGCGGCCCCCCCAATGCGCTCCAGGGCGCCCACGATGCCGCTGCAGGCCTTGTCCTCGCGCTGGGCCAGCCACAGCAGGTGCTCGTCCACCAGCATCAGGTTGCTGGCCATATCCACCATCACCTCCACCAGCTGGAGGCGGGGGCGGGGTCACTGAGGGCAGGAGGGGGGCTGGGGACCCAGAGGCTGGGGCGAGACCGGCTTGAGCAGGTGGGGGGCAGGTGATTTCCAGGGGCCCCAGGGGCCCGATCGAATCTCACCTCTTTGATCTGGTCGACGTAACCCAGAAACTTCTGGATCATCTGAGCCACGTAGACAACGTCCATCATGTCGGAGAAGCTGGCAGCCTCGGCCGTGTATACTCGAAGCTGGTGGGCCAGGGTCAGCGCGTTGGAGGCATTGATGGGCATCTGGGGGTGTGGGGAGGAAAGGGCACCGTCTAATCTGGCTCCTTCTCCCCCAAAACAGCCTGGGGGCCCTCTCCCCTGTGCTGCTGCTCAGAGCAACGGGGCCTAGGGAGCAGGGTCTAGCCCACAGCTGGGTCTGATCCAGACAGGAGGCGAAGGTCAGGAGTGAGCCCTTCCCAACTCAGGGCCGCCCACGGGTTATGCCACTGCTTGAGGACAACGGGACGACCTCACGCTGTCCCTGCTTTCTGCTTAAGGCTGCCCTTGCTGTATTGGGGACCTTGGGGTGGCCCACGTGTCCCGAGTGTGGCCCTGGGGTTCTGAATCCCCTGGGAGAGGGAAAGCTAGAGGAGAAGAGCATGAGACACGGTGCCCGTGGCCCCTCACCATGCATCCCAAGGAGGCAGGCTTCTCCCCTCCCCCTTTCCCGCGCCCCTCCCCTCTCCCGGCCTCACCAGCACGAAGGTGTAGAGCACCCGGGTGATGTCGTTGGTGTACAGACAGTGGGAGTAGTCCCCCGGCTCCCAGCGGCCAGCTCGGTCACACCGGCGGGAGGCTCGGGTGCCAGGGGCAGCCCCGCTCAGGGGCACCGAGGTGAAGGGGTACTGCAGGCAGGACTGATAGGCTGTGATGCCAGCCAGGGTTCGAGGCCACCTGGGGGCACAGGCGGGAGGTTGCCGATGACCTGGGCTCCTCAGGGCAAGGGTCCCTCCCCTGCCCTGAGAACTGTGAGGCCAGACTCCTTGGGAGCTGCAGGAAGGGTCCAGAAGAGGGTGTTTGTTTGGACTGGACTTCAAGGGCTTCCCAAGCTCCACCTTCTTTCTAAAGCTGTGTTTGTTGGGACAGTGCTGTCACTGGTGCTGCGAGGCTGGACTTGAAGTCCTGAGTTCAAGTCACTTATGCTTTCTGGGCCTTAGTCTTCTCAGCTGTACAATGGGGAGAATAACTCCTTCCCTGCTTAAGTGAGAGGCCACTGGGATATGAAAGTGTGGCATCCGTAGTGGGAGAGCTTTGTCAACTATGCATGTAAGGAAGAAAAAAACAACCTTTTTGTTCTGCACAGCACATTTGGAGGGTGATTTTATATGAAAGGATACGGTCTCTATAAATACACCAGCGGGACCTGGAGCTGAATGACAAAAGGCAGTGTTTTCTCCAGCTTGGAGTGGGTGGGGGACTGGTCACCGGTGGTCCCAGGGGCAGGAGCGGGGTGTGGGCCGGGGCCTGGGTCTCGAACCTGAAGTCCCCGCGGTTGTTGGCGACTCGCTCAGCGGGGCAGTAGGAGGCCGAGGTCTCCAGCACCACGATCTCCACCTTCTTGCTGGCGTTTCCCTGGACCGTGGACACGGAGCACTCCCATTCGCCCGAGGCCCACACGCCGATGTGAGACAGGGTCAGCTCACTGTGGGCGGGCGGACGGGCGAGGGCTGGCTGGAGGCGCTCCCGGCGGCCACGCCACCCTCCCCAAGCGCCCGGGGGCCGCCCTGGGGCACGCAGGGCATCAGCTTCAGGCTCATTTCTTTAACTGAGCCAGGGATACACGTACATACTTCTTTAACTCTGATTGGCCTTCCGTTAGTGTTTTTCTGAGCTTCCATTTCCCCATCCCTTTTTTTTTTTTTTTTAGGCTGTGCCATGTGGCTTGCAGAATCTTAGTTCCTCGACCAGGGTGAACCCGGGCCCTGGTAGTGAAAGCGCTGAGTCCTAACCCCCGGAACGCCAGGGAATTCCCCAATTTCCCCATCTTTATCACAGAGATAATATTACCTCTCTTGCAAATCTATTGGAGAGATCGAGTCCAATAATAACAGGTGAGAGCCGCTATATCATTGTAAAGGCACTGAAGAAATGTCAGATATAATCGGTTTTTTTCTATCAGGCGTTCAATCTGTGTCCCTCACCCAGACCATTTCTGACTTAGTCCTGGATCTGCACGTATTCCCAGGATCAGGCCATGTCCTTTGCGGGGTGCGTGAGGGTACTGTGGCCACCACCCCCGCCCGCGCCGTGGGCCCAGAAGGGGCCGCAGGGCCTGTACCTGGTGATGAAGGTGCAGTCGTGGATGAGGCTGTCGCCCAGGAGGATGCCCGCCTGCTCGTCGCCCTCCACAGGGGCCCGGTTGTGGTACCAGCGGACGTGGGTGTCATTGCCCAGGTAGCTGGCCGAGCACTGGAAGGGCAGCCGGTCGCCCTGGAAGACCACTTGGCGGAGGGATGGGATGAGGTGGTGCGTGTGCAGCTCCAGGGCCCCCTCTGTGGGAGGCGACGCTGGCCGTGAGGCCGAGCGATGGGTGAGGGTCCAGTGGGGGCAGAGCCAGGCCCCTCTGTCTGGTCTGGAACCCGCCCCAGCTCGGAAGGAGAATGGGGGCTGGAGAGTCTCCAGAGATAAGAGCACAGGAGAGGAGCAGGCGGGTTTTGAACGAATAAAGATGCTTCTTTCCACTGCACGCTTGTCACCCCAAGAGGTGGGACCAGATGAAAGCATAAACAAAGCAGCGGCCCCAAAGGAAGTTTAGAAAAGCAGATGGAGGACCGGCCCCCGGTGGGATTTGAGGGAGAGGATGCCCTGGAGACCAAACCCACCGCACAGGGAGCCTTGAGCCAGCAGGAGCCCCTCAGGAGGGAGCCTGAGGGTGCGGGTTTGCTCACCGCAGCGCAGCTGGGCCTCCTGGAGGCCGCCCAGGGCCTGGGCGTGCAGGGCGCTGGGGTAGGCACAGAGCGTGCGCTCCGACAGCTGCACGGAGCGATTCCGGGCCCAGGACAGCAGCCAGCGCAGGCGGCAGTCACACGTCAGGAACTCGGTGCCCAAGTCCCTGCAGGGGGGTGTGGAGGGGCCACAGGGTAGAGCAGAGGGAGCGTGGGCTCCCGGGGTGGGGATGGAGCCCCAGGGAGAGACTGAGGCTGGAGAGGGCCGGGGAGGGCAAAATTGTGCACGTGTGCCCTGCTGCCACCACGGCCGCCACGGCAAGCACGGGGAGGCGCGTATGGTGGAGCTCCAGCCATCGTCTGTCCCACCTCCTCAGAAGGCTGGCCACGTGGGCACGGTGCTCATGTGTCTCCCTCCTGGGCAGAGGAAGGAAGCAGGGGCCTGACTGCTCGGGCTGGGGAAGGATACTCACACAACCTTAAGGGCTGGCAGCTCATCAAAGACCCCCGGTGGCAGACTGGAGAAGATGTTTCCAGATATGTTT
Organism: Balaenoptera musculus; assembly: GCF_009873245.2. Taxonomy (NCBI): domain Eukaryota; kingdom Metazoa; phylum Chordata; class Mammalia; order Artiodactyla; family Balaenopteridae; genus Balaenoptera; species Balaenoptera musculus. The sequence continues at coordinate 29,976,607 of NC_045805.1, read as the reverse complement.
CTGCAGGGAACAGGGAGAGGGGATCTTAGGCTCTCCCTGGGCCACAGGAGGTGGGTGGTGAGGGACGAGAATGCGGGGACCCGTGAGGCTTTGGGGAGCCTTCCCTCTGCCCCCCTCCCCGCCTCCCCGCCCCTCACTCACAGCCGGAGAAGCCTGGGGAGGCCTTGGAAGGTCTCAGAGGTGAGACAGCCAATCCGGTTGTTGGAGAGATCTCTGGAGAGACACACACAACCTCAGCAAGTCGGCCACGTGGTAGCACACGGATCCGCTTGTGAGGGACACACGCGTGTGGGCGGGGCTTGGGGGGGGAGCGGAGAAAGAGGAGATGGTGTTGGGGCATGAAGTGTCTGCCCCCAGCCTGTTGCGTGCGGGGAGGAGAGGCAGTGAGGGAGGCTGAGTGGGAGGGCGGCGGCTCTGGGATCCACGGGACCACCTCCAGGGATGAGGGGGGCTGGGGCGTGGGGTCAGGCCAGGCCACTCACAGGCGCTTCAGCTCCCCCAGACCCAGGAAGGCGCCCGCCTGCACTGTGCTGATGATGTTGTTCCTCAGGTCCCTGTGGGAAGCAAGTGGGGGCCTCACACCTCGCCCGCTCCGGGACCGTGGGCTCCCCGGGCGGGCGGCCTTGCCACCGCCACTGCTGGGGTCTCTGTTTCCCTCTAAGTCCCTGCTCGCCTCAGCGCGGCTGGGAGGCCGGATGAAGGACCTGGCCTCTCAGATGGGTCCCCCTCCGCCTCCCTGGCTCCCTGGTCAGACACCGAGAGAGATCCGGGGGAAGGGCCTCGGATGAGAGAGAGGGTGGCAGGGGAAGTGCCACCTCGGGCTGGGCTCCAGCAGGTCACAGACTGGACAGAAGATGGCAGTTGGCCCCCAGGCGCCACAGGGCCAAGGGTCACCCACCAGGAGGGACGAACTGCCGGGAAGTTTTCAGAGTAGCTTCTGTCCCAGGCTCTGGTGGCTCAAACTCCACCACACGGTCAGATCAGAGTGCCACCCTCCCTCCCCTTTGTCACATCCTCCCAGGGGCAGCAGGGGCGGGCCAAAGGGACAGTCCCGGCCCACTGGGGACCGGCCGGTGCCCACATGGCCCCAGCCCCCCACCAGACCCGGCAGCCCTCTGGGACCACTGAGGCCCAAGGCGATGGCCGGCTCCCTGGCGTGCCCCAGCACCCTGTCCTCTGTGGGGCACAGCCATGGGGAGAGGCGCCAGGCTGACCCAACACTTGCCCACCTACCCAAGGCCTACCTGGGTCTTTCCCGAGCCAAACCAGAACAGGCTCGCGGCCCACAGAGACCTTACCAGGAGGCCTCACTGCCCACCGGGGGGCGGGGAGGGCTGCAGCCTCCTGGCTAGCTCCCTACCTTCCAACGTCCTCTCGGGCCCACCCAAGCTCCCAGGAGATCATGAGGCAGAGGGCAAGGGTGGGGGGTTCCTGGAATAACCAACTTAGGTTGGCCGGTGGGGTCAGCCTGCTTTCCAAGGCCCTGCCACCCCCCGGCCCAGACCCGCCCTCTTGGCTCTGCAGGCCAAAGTCTCAGGGGCAACTCCGGATTATGGGCAGGAGGGGGTTAACTGAGCCAGCTCCCTGCTGTGGGGAGAGGAAATGGGTGTCCAGGATGGGGAGGTGCCATCCCAGCAGGGGGTCTGTTTTCACACAGACAGTCCCAGCTGGGGACAAAAACACCCAGAGAGAGACTGAGAGACAGAGACAGAGAGACAAAGAGAGAGACAGAGACAGAGAGAGAGAGACAGAGAGACACAGACAGAGAGACAGAGAGAAATGAAACAAATCCCCTGCCCAGCCCTGCCCCTGGCTGGGGGTCTTCACACCTCAGCACCCTCTCATACCAAGGACTTGGGCTGCATAACCCTGCGCCCCACTGAGAAAGAAGAGGAAGCCCCCGGAAGGGCCGCTTCCTAGAGGGACGACTTCCATCCCCAGCATGCAGGCAGGGAATGTGCGAGAACGCAGCCCCTAGAAGGCTCCTGCAGAGTGGAGGCTGGAGGTGGCGGGAGAGCGCCCGCCCAGGGTTGCCCTTCCTGCCGGTCCCCCGCCCGCACAGCCCCGTCCTCCGATGCTGCTACAGCCGGCCCCGGCCCCTCTTGGGCTCTGGCCGTTCTCAGGGCTCCGCCTCCCACCCGTGCGGGGGACGAGCAGAGGGAGACACATTCCTCATTGTGTCACTTCCCTTCATGGGCTGCCAAGGGGCCCAGGCTGCAGTCCCCCGCCCCTTCCCTCTCCGCTCACTATGTTTATTCTCATTTCCTCCCTGGCCCCCCTCGAGAACCCCCGCCCGGCTGCCCCACTGATGCTCTACAGATGGGAGCAAGGCAGCCCGCTCGGGCCCAGCCCCTTCCTGCCCCGGGTTTCCTGCAGCCCGGGCCAGCCAGGGCCTTCTGAAAGGGGAGCTTCCAGCAAGTGTCGGCGGTCCTCACCTCTTGTCTCACGCCCGCAGAGCGGCTTCCGGGGTGACCAAGGCAGCCCTCAGAAGGAGTGCCCTCAGAGATGGCCTGCTGGCCTGGACCAACCAGTCTTGGGTCCTCTCCGGAGGGGCACGGGCCAGGGGCGGCTCCTGGCTGAGCTGGTAGCCCGATGGGGGCTGGCCCCTGGGCAGCTGAGGCCTCCTGGTCCCTAAGGTGGGGGACGCAGCTCTGGGGCTGTACCCTCCCTAGTGGTAGGAGGAAATGCTACCATAGAACTTGGATATTTTTGTGGACCCGCGAGGAGGCCCCTATAGGTCGGTGGTTCTGCACCTTTCTTGCTTAGCATATCCTTTTGAGTATCTGATGAGGGCTATGGAGTCCTGCCCTAGAAGAATGCACTACCCTCAACATTGTGCATCTGATTTCAGGGGCTCGTGGAACCCAGGTTACAAACCCCTGCTCTGGACTTTCCCATTGGATTCCTTCATTCCTTAGGTGAGGTCGCAAGGACGCACAGATGCTTCTGTGATGTGGAATCTCCTGCCCTCTGTCTGCTTCCACAGACCTCTGGTCTTGGAACCTGGAGAAAATGCAGCTTATGGGTGGAGCCTCCCTCCCTACATCCCCTCGCCTAATCCAGACCAGGCTCCTGGATCAAGACAGACCCCTCTCCCTGTACCTATGTCCACATGGAGGGAAAGGACACCCTATGGCAGAAGTTGGGGGGCGGGGGATCCCTGGGAGCAAATCTTGCCCTATGTCCTTCCTGGGGAAAAAGCAGCTCAGGAAGCTGAATGTGTAAGACTGAGTGTGTAAGCACAAGCAATAAAAGAGCAGATTGAGGACTTCCCTGGTGGCGCAGTGGTTAAGAATCTGCCTGCCAATGCAGGGGACACAGGTTCGATCCCTGGTCCGGGAAGATCCCACATGTTGCAGAGCAACTAAGCCCGCAAACCACAACTACTGAGCCCGCGTGCCGCAACTACTGAAGCCCGCGCGCCTAGAGCCCGTGCTCCACAACAAGATAAATCACCGCAATGAGAAGCCCGCGCACCACAACGAAGAGTAGCCCCCGCTCACGAAAACTAGAAAAAGCCCGGGTGCAGCAACGAAGACCCAACGCAGCCAAAAAAAAAAAAAGAGCAGATTGATATGTTAGACTTGAAAATGTTAAACTTTTGCTCTTGAAAGGATACCACCAAGAAAGTTGAAAGACAACCCCTGGGATGAGAGAAAATATTTGCAAATCTGATACCTGATAAGGGACTTCTATCCAGAATACATAAAGAACTCTTACAACTCAATAATAAAAAGACAAATAGCCCAGCTGAAAAAAATGGGCAAGGGATTTGAATAGACGTTTCTTCAAAGAGGATACACAAATGACCAATTAATGCATGAAGAGGTGCTCAACACCATTAGGGAAATGCAAATCAAACCCACAATGAGAGACCACTTCACGTCCACCAAGATGGCTATGATTTAAAAAACAGAGATTGGAATCCTTATATATTATAGATGGGAGTGTAAAATAGTGCAGCCACTTTGGAAAACAGCTTGGCAGTTAAAGTTACCATATGACCCAGCAATTCCACTCCTTGGTACAAATCCAAGAGAAGTGAACATACACGCACACAAGAACACATATAGGAATATTCATAGCAGCATTATTCATAAGCCCCAAAGTGGAAACACCCCAAATGTCCATCAACTAATGAATGAATAAACAAAATATGGTATCTTCATACAATGGAATATTATTTGGCCATAAAAAGGAAAGACGTGCCGACACATGCTATAATATGGATGAGCCTTGAAAACACTATGCTTGCTGAAAGAATCCAGTTACAGAAGATTACATACTGTGTGCTTCCTATTTATATGAAATGTCCAGAATAGGCAAGTCTATAGAGACAGAAAGTAGATTAGTGGTTTGCTTAGGGGTGGGAAATAGGGGAGGGGGGGAGGAACGGGGAGTGATTGCTAATGATTCAAGATTTCTTTGGGGGAGGATGAAAATGTTCTAAAATTAGATTATGATGATGATTGCACAACTGTAAATATACTCAAAACCATTGGATCCTACGTTTTAAACGGGTGAACTTTACGGTATGTAAATTATGTCTCACTAAAGCTGTTAAGCGTGAGTGTGTGAGTTTGTATGACAGCGTGTGTGTGTGTGAGCTTGTGTGTGTGTGTGAGTGTGTACCCACGCTTGCACAGGGCGGGGCGGCACGAAGTTGGCTCCCTCTGGCCCCCACAGACCTCCCTGCTTGTGGGTTTGAAAACCGAATTATAGGTTTGGAGGCCGCACAGCAGCTCCCCTGGGCCCTCCAGGACTTTCAGGGTTCCTTAGAAAGTGGGGGGGGGTGCTGGCTGAGGAGTGGGCAGAAGCCCCCGCCGCAGGTCCAGGGGTTGCCTGGGGGGAGGGGAAACGGAGAGATTGTGGGGACCAGGAGGAAACCCCAGGCGGTCCTAGGCTCCCTCGCAGCGCCACGCCCCGGGCCCCTCTTGTCTCTGATCTCATCCAGTAGGTATTTATGGAGCACATACCCGGTGCCAGGCATTGGGCCTACAACAGCGAGCAGGAGGGCTGTCCCCGGACCCACCGGCCTCCCTTCTCGCGCCCTCTGCGGCGGCGCAGCATTCCTCTCCAGCGCCGGGGGGCGGGGGCGGGGGAGGGCTAGAACCCGGCCGCCGTACCCTCAGCCCCGCCCCCAGATTAATGGAAACCACCTGGCGGGTGAGCCGCACGCACCGCCCCCGCCCCCAGGCCCCCCCCACCACCATCGTTCCCGTGAGCATCTGCGTCTAATGAGTGCCCCAGCACCGCGGCATACCAGCCCCCGGGGCTCATTAATCTCATTAGGCAATGACAAATCATCCTGGGGCTGCCCAGGCTCCCGCCCCGGGCCCTCTCCTCCGGGCGTGCACAGGCCTCCGGGGGCGTGTGTCCACACAGATCCACACGCAGGCCTGCACGCCCAGTCGCGGGCTCCCTTGACCTCTCCTGGGGGCTGTCTGCCCTGTGGCCGGCTCGGTCCACGCTCTGGGGGCTTCTCACTGTGACTGGCTCACCCTGGAGGCCAGGAAAGTCTTCAGGTGGCCGGCCCTCTGCTGAATGCGCGGGGAGGTTCCGGGCAGAGATGCGAGGGACCCGAGGAATGATCCTAGCGAGTCCTTTCCGCCCGTAGACTTCATCTACACGACCGCCTGCCAGGGGCTGGGGGCTCTGGACGAATCTAAGCGGTCTGGGGCGGCTGGTGTGACATCTTGCCACTTGGAACTCTTCCGAGGAGAAGGGGACGGCCATTTACTGAGAGGCCGAGGTGTCCCCTGCTCTGTTCCTGGATGAACTCATCTACCTCCGTGACCACCTGTCAGGGAGCTGTGCCTTGCCCCTTGTTCCAGGTGAGAGCCTGAACAGGCACCCAGAAGGTAAATGGAGGTGGAATTCAATCCCAGTCTCTTTTCACTCCAGGGTGAAGTCCTGTGCCCTTTCATCGCCTGCCCCTTCACTCCAAAAGCCTTTCCTCTGGCTAGTCCACGCTGAGGGAGGCGGGACACAAAGGAGGGCTCAGAGACAGGGCCTCACACACCTCTGGGCCCTTCTGCACAGTCCTGGGCTGGCCTTGAACTCTGCTGGACTGTTTCAGATTCTCCAGTTCAGCCTGCCTGGCTGATAAAGGTGTGTCTCCCCCGTCCCACCTCATCCCCCCGTTCTCTGGAGCACGGGTCCTCCCGTGGGATCATCTCAGGCACATTCCCTCTCAGGGCCCCCTCTGTGTCCCCTTCCCGGCCTCGGGGCCCTGCACTGCACAACAGGGGATCCCCTCCCCCACTTACATCCCACCTGTTTGCAGAGGCCAGAGGGGTGCTCAGCAGGGCGGGCAATGCTGGCACTTTCTGGCGCAGCCCACATTTACTCAGTTGTCAGACAGGCCGCCAACTCGCATGGGACTTGCTGCATGGACTGTGGGATGTGAAGCTGCCACAGGCTCAGCCGCCCCAGCCTGGACGGCTGAGTCCAAGAGGACAGAGAGATCAGTGTTTCCTGGCACCAACTGCACGCCAAGCCACGGTGTCTCGTTTGCGATGAATAGGCCCACAGTGCAGGGGTCATCTGGTCCACTGGTTCCCAACCCCAATGAGCATGAGAATTGCCCACATACCTTGTAAACAATTCCCAGGCCCCTGCTGACCTGATGAATTAGCATCTTCAGGACCGGGCCCAGTACCTCTCCCTGCCTCTGGGGTAGTGGGTAGTGACTGTGATGGTTAGTTTTATGTGTCAGACTACAGCCCTCGGTGACTTAATCAGTCACTAATCTAGGTGCTGCTGCGGAGGTATTTTGTAGATGTGGTTACCGTCTACAGTCAGTTGACTTTAAATAAAGGAGACGACCTCTGCTAACATGGGTGGGCCTCACCCAATCAGTTGAAGGCCCGGAGAGCAAAACCCGAGGTTTCCCAGAGAAGTTCTGCCTTAAGACTGCAGCATCAGTTCCTGCCTGACTCTCCAGCCTGCTGGCTGGTCCTACAGATTTTGGATTTGCCAGTCCCCACAATCACATGAGGCATTTCCTTAAAGTAAATTTCGTTATAAAGAAATAATTTCTTGGAATTCCCTGGTGGTCCAGTGGTTAGGATTCGGCACTTTCACTGCCATGGCCTGGGTTTGATCCCTGGTCAGGGAACTAAGATCCCGCAAGCCGCGTGACGAGGCCAAAAAAAATAAGAAGAAGAAGAAAGAAAGAAAGAATTTCTTTGTATATTTATATAAGGACACAGACACATACATCTCCTATTGGTTCTATCTCTCTGGAGAAGCCTGACTGATACAGTGGTGACCAGCCAGGCTGGAGACCCTGGGCTCCTCCAGCCCCTGCACTGCCTCTCCATCCCAGGGAAGTGAGGCCAGGATGCTGAACCCAGCATCCCTCTGCCCAGAAGCGTCCCCTCCTCTGAAAGCCCGGCCGTGTCACTGGGCTTTTTGATCTTTTCCTTCTCCTGCAGCTCTGTGGGTATCACACACACCCAAGGATCATAGAGTTTTAAATCCAGAGTGCACTTTACAAACTGCCCTGTCCCCCCACTTTTTTTTTTTTTTGGTCTTAGTTCCCCGGCCAGGGGTTGAACCCGTGCCCCCTGCAAGGGAAGTGTGGAGTCCTAACCACTGGACCGCCACGGACTCCCCCCCACTTTTAACAGATGAGGAAACTGAGGCCCCAAAGTGAGGCATCCCTTTGACCCCACCCCCCACCACTCCCCAGTCACGCTGCCCTTCTGCACCTCAAGCTCACCAGACAGGCTGGACCCCAGGGCCTCCCCCGCTGCTACTGCCTCTGCCCCTAGACAACTACCTGCCCGCCAGCTCCCTCCCTCCCTAGGGCTAGGGCTCCATCACCTCCAGCGAGGCCTTAACCTCATTACATAAAATAGCGGCCCCCATTCCAGTGCTTTCTGCCCCCCTTCCCCTGCTGCTTTGTTTTCCTCTGCAGTGTTTATGGTCTCCTGACCTATTATACATTTCTTTGCTGCGTTCTGGGTCCCATCAGTGGCAGGTAAGTTCCCCAGGGCAGGCACCAGGCCTACCGCGTTCACTCCGGATGCCCAGCACGCAGCCTGGCACACGGAGGGGGCTCAAGAAACATCTCGAGAGTGAACGACTAGATGATTCCTAACAGGGCAGGGGCTCCAACTCAGGACCTAGAATTCTCACTCTAGTGCCCTTTCTCCTCCCTCAGCATAGGTCATTATTCCCATCTCCTCTCCCACTTTGCTCTGCTTGCCTCCCGTGGTTTGAGTGCACCTGCAGGGTGGTGATCTGGGTCCTGGTGCCGTGGGGAGGGGTCCAGTTGGGTAGGCTTGCGTGGGGGTGGTGGGGGGAAGGAGAAGGCCATCGTCTCATCTTCACCAGAAAATCTACCCTCATGAGATTGAAGGACCACCCAGCAGACCCAGCAAGGGGGCAGACCCAGCGGATTTTTGGCGGATGAGGCGAGAGGGTAAAGATGGGAAGATGTCCCAGAGGCCTCAGGAGGCTCTGGGCAGCTCTCGCTTGTGCTAAGGAGAACAGAGACGGACGCTGGGCGGTGACTGGCCCTGGTTTGGCCGGGCCAAAGGACTGCGGGCAGCTGCGGTTAGTTTTTCTCCAAAAGATCCCAGGAGGGAACATCTGCTTTCTGGCCATTCAGCCCTCTAAGACCAAGCCTGGGCTGAGCGTAGGAATCACAGCTCCTGAATGCTTAGCTGCTCGTGGAGGAGAATGTTGGTACCTAACGAGTCTTCTAAATAGCAGCTCGGGGGCAGCCCTTCCTCCCTTTCGGAGCAGAGTCAGCGGGACCTGGTCACAGCTGTGTGCGCGCACCGTGGCTAACATCCCGGGAGCCCTCCCACCCCCCACATGCCCTGATCCCACAGAACGTGCTCCACCTTTCCACGCCAAACGTGGCTGTGTCCCTTTCCACCCGCCCCCAACCCAGCCAGGCCACCAAGCTTTCCCCACAGGCGGCTTGGGGGAGAGCCTTGCCCTTCCCTTGTGAAGTGGGTGTAATAGAGACAACCTCGTAAGATTGTTGTCCTGGTTAAAGATCTATACTCTATCATGTCGATACTGCATCTCTATTACCCTTAAACTTTCTAGCCTTCGCTGATCCCTCCTTTGGACTTTACAGCAACTCCCACCTACTTCATTCCTATATATATGGCAAGGTCTGTGGTCTCACTAGACTGTGATCTCTTTGGCTGTTTGAGAGCAGGCGTCTGCCTTATTCGTTCGTATCCCCCATCGCTCTGATCCAAGCCTTTCAGGCAAAATGGTACTAGAGGGGGCAGGACCCTGTTGGAGGCCTTGGGAACGCCCAGCAGGTGGGAGCAGAGCCAGGAGACAGGGGCCTGGACGTGGGGGAGGTGGCAAGGATCCAGCTCCTGGAGGGACAGCAGGCCCAGGGGTCCCGTGGAGGAGACAGGACCCAAAGCTGTTGTACAGGCTGTGGATCGGGAGTTGCCAACTGAACGGGGAATCGAGAGGCGGGGAATCAACCCCCTCCTTTGGCACGGACTTGCCCGTGACCGAGGCAGGTCCCCAGTTCTGGGAAGGAGCTTCTCTCGGGCTAGCAGGGCCCTTGCCGTCGGTCCACAGGGCAGCCAAGGATGCCGTTGCTGACGCAGCTGTAATCCAGGGCCGTGGGGAGGAAGGCGGGGGGGGGGTGGGGAGAAGTGGATGTGATCCGCTGTCCCCACCCTCAGCCCAGGGCTCTGGCCCCTTGGAGCTTTGTTTGTCGACTGTGTTTAGGGAAGGAGGAAAGAGGCCTCAGTCACACTAAATTCTCCCTCTGCCCTTTATGCTGGGCCCCCAGCTGGGATGGGGAGGCGGCTTCTGGACAGTTAAGGGGCTCAGCCCTCGTAGCTAATTGCTCATTAAAGAGTGTTAATGAGCTTCCCACGGCCCCATCCCTGCCTGGACCAGCGCGGGTGTCCCCGCTTCTCTGTGCTGTGGCTGGTGAGGGAACTGGTTTCTCCCTCCCGGACCAGCCCCTCTGCCCTCCACTTGGTGGTCGAGTCCGACTGTGGGCCCTGCTCGGCCAGCAGGTCCCGGGCCCCTCAGCAGCCAGGATTCCTCACCCTCCCTGGCCCGACCTCTTGCCCGTGACCTCCACCCCACCCTGCCCGAGCACTTACAATTTCTCCAGCAGGGGCAGTCCCAGGAAGGAGCCGTTCCGGAGCCCGGTGATCTTGTTGTTGCTCAAGAGCCTGGAGGGACGGGGAGAACACAGACGGGAGAGTGTTGCCTTCTGTGTAAGCGGCGCCCCCTGAAGCTGGGCAAGGAGCAGCCCCACCCTGGGCTCCGGGAGACCACGGGAGGAGCCAGCGGACGGTTCCGGCAGGCTGGTCAGCCCACTGAATGCCAGGTCACACGTGTCGCCTGCCCTGGGTCTCCCCACAGCCTGGGTCTGACTTAGGCTCTGTGCGCAGGTGAGCTGAGCAGGTGTGGAGTTGCGATGACCCGTTTTGACCTTGGAACCACAGGCCGAGCCCGCGGCAACCCCTTTCTGCCCTCCACAGCTCTGACTTGCTCAAGCCATTGGCCCAGGAATCTGACGACAGTGCTGGGGAGAATGGTCCGGCAGGTAGAAGAGGAAGTCAGGCAGGTGGGAGGACCTGCCCTTCCTCGGGGTCTCCATCACTCCTGGAGCTGAGGACCTCACCAGAAGGGGACCCCTCCCTCCCCTCAAAGGCCCCCAACTCAGAGGGACGGAGTGCCCATGCGTCCCCAAGCCTGTCTATAGCCTTGACCGGAAGCTGATGGAGTCCTCGGCCCCGGGGGAGCCCAGGCCTCAGTCTCTGCCTCTGCCCACTCGGAGTCTTGTTTATTTATTCGTTTGTATTTGTGGAAGCAGAAAGGGGCCCCAAGCTCCTGACCGAACCCACTCTGCCCACCCACTCAGCCTTTCTCTGTCAGGCTCCCCGCTGGGAGGAGAGAGTTCCAGACCAGCCAGAGGGCTCATCCCTTGAGTTAATTGCTTATTAAAAAGCTTTAATGAGCCTCTCAGCTCCAGCTCTTGCCTGCCCTGCGCTGAGGCAAAAGTTTTCCCATCTTTGCTCTGAATGGTGGAGAACGGACCTGGGAAGGCCAGAGGTGCAGGCCTTGGGCCTCCCCTCCAGCAAGCAGCCTCTGGGCTGGACAGTAAGGGAGAGGGCAGGGGGCGGGAGCAGGGCCCGGGAGGGGCTGTCAGAGCTCTGCCCCAAAGCTTAATGGAGGTGGGTGGGTGCACAGACCAGACTGGCAGTGAGAGGACCCCAGACGTCCGTGCTACACCACGCCCAAGGGCACGTGGAAAACAGACCATGGCCGGGACGGAGGCAAGGGTGGAAGGGGGCTCTGTGGCTCAGTGGGAAGATGTGGCACCTCATCTCCTTCCTCCCTTCTCCCCTCTCCAGAGAGGCCCCTCCTCCCCTTCGGGTTCCCCCCTCACTGTCCTTCCAATGGTGACGTTTCCCAGCAGGGTCTCAAGGGTGACTGTGTGGAGGGTTTCGAGGGAGTGCTGGGTTTCCAAAGTGCTGCACACACGCACACACACACACACACACGCACACACACACACACTGTCTTGATATTTCAAAAAGCACATCACAGTAGTCATCGTATGAATAATTAGAACTTTCTCAAACCCCTTTATTCTCATTTTATGGGTTAGGATAGTTTTATTTCACGTTACCTGTGGTGGCCAATTATAAATTATCTTGTCAGTTCTTAGGGCCTCGAATGGTCTCATTCAGGCCCTGGTGGGGCTGTGGTGGCCCCCTGGGTGGGGACAGGCTCTTGATGGTGTGAGTTTTAAATCAAAGCCCGTCCCACCTCATCTGCTGCTCATTCCCCCATACACCCTCAGAGCCTGAGGTTCAGAGGTTCCATTAAATGTTGGAGAAGGCGAGAGGACCCCTCAGTATCCTTAGTAATGTCGGGAGGGGTCCTGAAATGTCAGCAAGGGGGGTGAGAAAGGGCCTCTGTTTCAGCCTCCCCAAACCCCAAGGGTCTCTCCCAGGGACTGCCCCTCCCTGGGTCTTGGGGAGGGAGAAGGATGGGGATGCTGATGGGGGGGCACAGGGGAGAGGTAGGGGGTGTGGAAGGTTAGAGGAACAGGGGAGCCAGGTTATCACAGCCCCGTGCACGAAGGGGGAAGCCTGAGAACATTCCCAAACTTGAGTGGAGTATAGACCTGTTAAAGGGAGGGGAAAAGTATCTTATTTCCTGCAGATATGTCTGAGGATCCCAGTTTGAGAAACACTGACTTTAGAAATGAAAATCTTAACACTGTGAAAATACCTTCTAGTAAAAACTTATCTCAAAATTATAGCCAAAGGGGCTTCCCTAGTGGCGCAGTGCTTAAGAATCCGCCTGCCTAATACAGGGGACATGGGTTTGAGCCCTGGTCTGGGAAGATTCCACATGCCGCGGAGCAACTAAGCCCGTGCGCCACAACTACTGAGCCCGTGCGCCACAACTACTGAAGCCCACTTGCCTAGAGCCCGTGCTCAGCAACAAGAGAAGCCACCGCAATGAGAAGCCCGTGCACTGCAACGAAGAGTAGCTCCCGTTCACCACAACTAGAGAAAGGCCGTGCGCAGCAACGAAGACCCAACGCAGCCAAAAATAAATAAATAAAATAAATAGAAATTTTAAAAAAAACTATGGGCAAAAAATTTTTTGTTCAAAGACCATTGAATTGAAAACAGAAAATTAAACAAATTCTCCAACTCCCGAATCCCTGATATTAAAACCCGGGATCCTAATTGGAGAACCCTATCCAGACAAGTCTAGTGGTAGTGTTGGGGGGATAGGTACCCCACATTCTCCAGACTCTTTGTCCTTTAACCCTTGAACACCTTTCACATACCCCAAATTTAACCCAGAACTGGCCAACAGAAGTACAATGCCAGCTGCATACGTAATTTAGAATGTTCTAGCAGCCACATTGTTTAAAAGTTAAAAATTAAATTAATCTTAATAATATACTTTATTTACCCCAATGCACCCAAAATGTTATCATTTCAACACATAATAAATATATTATTATATATTATAAATATACATATATTATAAATTATATAAATAACAAAAATTATTAATGAGATATTTTCCCTTTTTTGGTACTAAGTCTTGGAATCTGGTGTGGATTCTCCTCTTCCAGCACAATTTACTTAACCCAGACCAACCACATCGCAAGTACTCAGGGTCACATGGGGCCGGTGGCTTTAAGTCTTATCCCTGATTTAGTCTCCTTGTAGCCAGCACCTCCCCAGGAGGAAGTCTGGGCTGCTGGGGAGATACTCAGGCGGCCGGGGTGGGGTGTGTGTGTGTGTGTGTGGCCTGGGAACAGAGCAAAGCATGGGGACCAGCCCCCAAGGCAGGTGAGGACAAGCCTCTGGTCCAGGGCAGCTCATCTCCTGGCTGCCACCCCAAGGCCCGCATTCTCTGAGGCAGCCTCTGTCGGGCTGGGGAGGAGAGGGTACAGCGGGGTGGCGTTGGGGTCGGCTGCGGCCCATGCTGCAGGCTCGGCCAGCCCAGTGTAAACTCCATCCTGGAGAGTCTTGAAATGAGATTTTTTTCTCACTGCGAGAACACATTCCTGATCGCCCACCCTCTAAGCCACTCACTAAAGCGGGGGCACCAGGCAAACAGCGCTGCATCCTCCTCCTCCAGTGGGCCCTTTCTTGCCACGTCTCCAGTTCTTGGACAGACTTCAGCAGGTATCGGTATGGTTTAGTCCCCAGATACCCAGAACTGGATCTTTTGGTCTTAACAACCTAGATCGGGCTGAGGAAATTTTACTTCAGGCCCAGATTAGGGGGAGAATGGCCTCAATGATGCTGGTAGGTTCAGTCCTCTGGAGGTGAGGGCAGGGATTTGGGAGAGTGTTTGGAGCAGGTAGGAAGCTGGCAGTTACAGGGCTGCTAATGGGGTAGATGAAACACACACACACACACACACACACACACACACACACACACACACACAGCCCCATCCAATAGGAAGAAAAATGTTCCCGCCACGCTAGGCTCTCATGGGAGGAAAACAGGCAGGGCGGCCCCATGCTTCTGTCCAGAGTCGCAGACACAACACCAGTCTCTACCCCCTCCTAATCGCCTCCCAACCCCACCCAGACAGCCTCAGCCCCACCGGCCTCCCCCCAGCACCAGCACAGGGCGCCTGCCAGGTGGGTTTGCTTCCCAACCATGCCTCCCACCCCTCAGACCCCAGGCCCGCCCAACCCAGCATCCTCGGCTTCTCTCTCCCTCCCTCCCTCTCTCCCGCGTCTACCACCCAACATCACATTTTCACAGGAAGGGGGGCCAGTCCCTGGGGGCCCCTGTTCTCTACCCCAGAATCTGAAATCTGGCCAAGGAGAGGGGGCACACTGAGTCCATTCCAGAACTCTCTCCCGGCTCGGGTCCTATTTTAGGGAAGAGCAGCAAGCAGAGTTACCACTAATGAGGCTGGAGGCTACGGGAGCGAGTGGCTGGCGTCTGCAGAGGCCCTGTGGCCTCTGGGCAGCCGCAAAAGCTCGCCAGATCCCAGTCCGACATCAAAGATGACCCTATTGGGGTCACATGGGCACCGCCCCATTGGGCACGGGGCCAGCACCTGCCTGAACAAAAGGGTTCTCACATGTGCAGGAAAAGTCATACATGTCAGCCCCCTCACCGACCCACCACCCCACCCCAGCACAGAGATGCAAGGACCACAGGCCTGGACACTGTGGCCCCGTGCTCTCCAGGAATTCTGAGCCTGGAATTTAGGCCACTGCCAAGGCCCTCTGGGCTGTGCGGGGCCCATCCCCAACACCTGCTGCTGGCACCTCGGCAGTGTCTTCGGGAGACCATCAGTGAGGGGAGGAGGGTGGTTTGCTTGCTAACACCAGAAGGGCCTCAGGCCCATTACCAGCTGCACCATCAAGGTGAAACTGTACTCCCAGCCCCGCCCACAGGCACAGTACCCAGGGCCTTGGAGCATTTCCAGGGCCCACAAGGGCATCTGAAACCTAAAAAAAAAAAAAAAAACCACGACTGAAATGTAAATGCTACAAACATAAATTAAGGAAGACTTAGCTATAGAACTACCAAATGTCATGTTATGCCAATTAGCAATAACTGTTCTGCTTCATAAAGGTTGTGGATGCAGTTTCCCCTGACTGATATGACAGTGGGACCTCCAAACAGGAGACTACCTCTGGTCCACAGGCCCTGCTTTGACACACACCTCAGGCTAAAGGTTGCCTTCATGTCTACCGAGCCTGATTGCAGGGGACATAAATGCTGGAGAGGACACACAGCACTCCCACACCTCCTGCCATCCTTCCCTTGGCTGGAAGCCTGTCCGTCAACCCCCCTCTGGTTAGGAGGGCACCCAGGTGGGACATCTTTTCCCCAGACTTTAGAGAGCCATGTCCTGAGATAGCCTCTGACCTCAGCCTTGAAGCCGGGCTGTCCAGGCAGGGCCTGAGGTCAAGGTCAAGAGGGAAAACTATTTTGCAACGGCTCCTACACATGGGCCTTCCTTCGATCCTTTTCTCTACCCTCTCTGCAAGGTCACGGCATCCTGGTGGTCACTAGGCAGAAACCAAGAAATTGGGGCGGGGATGGGAAGGACTAACCTACTGGTGTTCATGGTGGGTGGTCGGTGTGCCTTGATGGGGACTTGGTGGCCCCCAGCACTGGAATTGATTCTGCTTTAATCGTTCACCCTGGGCATCCATTCATTTGGTCTTCAATCCTACGTGAACACCTACTGTGTGCTCGGCCTTGTGGAACACATCAGTACTACAAACACAAATGAGACCTGGTGTTTACCATCTCCCACTCGTGGAAGGTGAAGGGAGATGTGTCACACCGGGTGGACTGTTTGCGTGCGTGTGTCCCCGGGGGTTGAGGAAGCTGGGAAATTACTCCCAATCCACCTTAAGCACTTCCTGCACCCACAGCCTAACATCTCACCACTGGGGAGCCAAGCTTTTAGGTGAAGAAAGTAGGTTTCTTTAAACATACAAATAAACCTGAAAGGATCTGTCTGTCATCGGTCTTTTATTCCTAAGTATAAATTAGTTCTTTAATCCTTCCAGCCCAGAGGTTTTCCTTGGGAGCTTGGAGGCCCTGCTCCTGTCCTGCTTTGTGAGCCTGTATTCAGTCGCCAGGGTGAGACTGCAAGGCCCCTGAGGGCAAAGGCCAGCTCTCTCACCTCACAACAGGCACTGGCGGAATCGGTGGGTGGCTGTCTGGAGGGGCAGAGCCCCAGGGAAGGTGGGGTTGGTCCAGGAACCCCGATTTTCCCAAGTCGGGAGGCATTTTTTCCTGCCTCCACTTCCCACCAAATCCTCTGTGAAGTGATTTTGTACTTAGTGGTCCCCTAAGTACACATGTATCGTTGCGGGTGGCGCCCCTTTCCCCGGCTCACTATCCACGTGGGGGAAGCGGATCGGTTATGTCCCTGCCCTGTCCCCAGGGAGGACGGCTCTGATTGGTCAGTGTGGGGCCGGGCTGACCCGGAGCAGGAACCCTAGGGTCTGGCTAGGAGCTGTGTGACCTTGAGAAACTCAGCCCCTCTCTGGGGGTTTTCTTCTCGGTAAAAGAAGGGTCTGGACCGAAGATTCCCACTCCGTATGTTTGATGGTTTTTCCCATCCTGGATGCCGAGTCTCCTGAAGTCTAGAGTTTCTGCTCCAACACACAGTTCCCAGCAGGCAAAGCGCCCTGGGGGAGGGGGGGCCGGGAGAGGAGAGGGAGGAGGGGGCTTCGACCTCCCCTTCGCTTTCCAGCTGGGAGATGTCTGGCCCCTCAAGTTCAGGCTGGAACTCCCTCCTGGGCCGCTCTCTGCAGCCGGTTCCCTGCTCCTCCGTGACAGATTGGTCCCCTGCCCCTCACCTGGTCCCATCCATTTTACACACCCTTTGCTCCCCCAGCCCGGCTCCCCCAGCCTGCCTCTCCCCACTCCCAGGGCTGGGAAAGCTGGGTCCTGGGAGGGCTGCCCGCGTTAGCTACACTCCACAGTGTCTCTGCTCTCCCACCCCCATCACCCAGTTCTAAAAGCAAAGGAATGTTCTGGAGTTTGGGAAGGATGGGGGCCCCAGGAGGAGGGAGGAAGGGGAGGAGGCAGCTTTGTCCTGTCAGTGTCTGAGCTCTAAATAGAACGGAGCGGCTGGGCTGGGGGAATGAAAATAAACAGCCCCTCTGAACAGCCCCTTCCTAGCAGTTAACCGGATTTTCCTTCTGGTTCCTCAGCCCAGGGCCATTTCCCTCCTCTCCCCTCCCCTCTTCTCTGTCTGGTCCCACGGGGGCGAAGGCTCTACCTCAGGGTGATGGGGGAGTGAGGGGTCCTGGTCCACGCTGCGTGGCATGGGGAAACTCACCTCCCCTCTCTGGGCTTTGGTGAGGAGAGCTCACTGAAAGGAAGGACAGAGATCAACTCAGAGGTGGCTGGAACTCTTTCTCCTTCAGGAAAGAGTTCTTATCCCAATGACTCCCATGTGGCATAAACTTAGGAACACTCGCTCCCTTTAAAAACATGACCCCAAATTTAAGGGTCAATTTACGGTGAGGTTCAAATTACACCGGTCTGCCCTTGCCTTTGGGGGAGATTCGCAGACTCACCAGGACTAGGGATTGCATCCCTCCCAACCTTAACCCAGAGGGGTTATCCACAGTAGGCGGCAGGAAGGGACTTCCTTAGGGGTCAGGAGTGGCTGGGTTCTTGCATGGGTTCTGAAAAATTCAGGCCAAATAACCCATTCTGGGTCCTGGTCCCACTGGGGGCCGGAATTACAGGTCCAGCCTCTCTGGTGCAAGGACTCAGCCGGTGAAGCACGGATGGCTCTGCTCTCCGCCTGGCGCTCCCCTGAGCTGGGCCCCTGGGCCCCGACGTCCTGCACAAGGGGCAGCCCTCAGGGCAGGGCTCCTAACACCTCCAGGAAGGGGCTGATGAGTCCTGGAGCCTGGGCTGGTGGCCTCCAGCTCCTCCAGTAGGTAGTCGGGGAGATTCCTTCTGAGTCCCTCCCTTCAGACCAGCGGGGGTCCGGGAGCCCACATGGGGGCGCTGCAGCTGAGACACCCCCCCCTCCGCCCCTCCCCCGGCACCATCGGGAGGGTAAGGGAGAGTGTGTTGGAGTCTCCAGCCTCTTCCCTCCTTTCCTTCTTTCTCCTCGCTCCCTCCCCCTCCCCCTCCGCCGGCACAAAAGCTCTCTGTACACTGCCACTTCCTCTGGCTGCTGTCTCTGAGCCCAGACCTTATGAGAACCATATGGGGGAAAGAGGGTGGAAGGGAAGGGGGTGGGGAGGCCGCGCGGCCCGCCCCTCCAGCCACCATCTCCCTCCGCTCGCACTCTGTGCAGGCGGTTGGCACACTTTGCCCCAAACTCCCCCTAAGCGGATCCCGGGGGCTGGGATGAGGGGCACTGAGAGGTGGGCCCAGTCCAGAGCTGGAGGTCCAGAGGGATGTCTGTGCTCAAGAACTGCTGGGCCAAGCACGGGGTGGGGGTGGGGCTGGGAAGGGGCCTCCCCTCCTCCCCTCCCCTCCCCTCCCCTCCCCCGGGGCTCCCAAAGACCACCAAACTCCCAGCAAAGGGCCCCGGCCTCCGCTAGGCACATCTGGGTGGGAACTGCCCCTTCTCCCCTATGGGGGCAGCCTACGTGGCGGGCAACTCCCCCAGATGGGAGGCTGAGGGGATGGGGGCTTGCGGGCCCTGGGAGAATCTGGACCGAGGGACCGTCCCATGCCCGCCCCTCTCCTCACCCAGCTTTGGAATGTTCCCAGGTCAAAAGGGCCTGGGTCCTGCTGGGAAGGAACCGGGTTTTTTAAAGCAGGCTTTGTGTCCATTGGGTCCCAAGTCCAGCTAGGTGAACAGCGAGTCTCTCACCTGAGAGGAAAACTAAACGAACCCAAGCAGCTAATCCTGACGCTGGCGTCAGCTAAGCTGTGTGGCTCTTGGCGAGACGTGGCCCTCTCCCCATCTGGCCTCAGTTTGCTCAGCTGTCAGACGCTGATTTAGGGGCCGGACCTGCTGGTCCCTAAGGCCCCTTTCGGCCCAGGGGCCCAGGAATTTATGACACTGCCTGGTATCCTCCGAGGGCCTGCTTAGATGTCCTGGGAGGTCCTCGTAGGAGGTTTCCTTCTAGAGTTATCCATCATCAGCCCTTTCCTGGAATTCCTTAGTATCCCCCTCACTCAAACTCCCAGAGCCCAGAACCAGAGGGCAGGCCCATCAGCTGCTGCGCAGGGCGGGCGGGGGGGTTGACAGTGGTCTGCGTCTCCCTCCTCCACCCGGGTTCTCCCTGTGATAAGCCACTTCCACCCCGCCGCCCATGAGACCCTGCCCCTCAGGGAAGGCCCATAAAGGCTCCTGCTCTGGACAGGACGTGCCCTGTGCACTGGGCCTCGAGAATGGGGGCTGGGGTGGGGCAGGCAGATCAGGAAGGAAGCCAAGAGTTCAGCTTTCCTGGAAAACCACGAACGAAAATCCATTAGAGGAAGAAAAAAAAAAAGAAAAGCCAAGTGTGGGGAGAGGGGGCCTGCAGTCTACGAAACCAGAGGGCAGAAGCCGAGATAACAGAGTGGAGGTGGAAGGGTTTTCCGTGAGGTGCACAGGGCTGTCGACAGGATTGCCCTCAACGGCTTGGAGGCTTTCTGAGCAGAGACGGAGGCTCTCTGCAGACAGGCACCTTATCTAGCTCTTCCTCTGCCTGAACAGTCAGCCGGGCTTCCCAAAGCAGAGGCCAGACTCTCCCCCAACTCCCCCAGGACCCACATGGGCAGGGCGGTGTGTGGAGGGGACTGGGAGATGGTGGCCCATTCTGGAGGAAAACAGGGGAGGCGGAGGGAGGGGAAAGCAAGAATGCAAAGACTATTGGCCCAAGTCCTGTTGTTTGCACCAGGTGATGGGCAGAAAGGGGAAAGGGGAAATTTGGAAAAAAAGAATAATAAACGAGTAAGGAGGAGGAGTTTGGGAGAGTGTGAAGGTTTTTGTGCTCATAGCCTCTCTTTGCTGCCAGGCTGGAGCGGCAAAAGCCCCTTCCCAGCCCGTCTTTTCCTTCTTCCCTCGAGATGCTTGCTGGGTAGGGGTGGGTTTGCTGGGGGGACTGAGCCCCCAGAAGAGAATCCCTGCCAAGCTTCTGCTGAAGAAGAACGTGCGCTTTTTTCCTTCAGAAGGCAGCTTGGGGGAGGGGTTGCAGTCAGGATCGGGATTAGGTGGAGCCTGTGGGGAGAGCCTAAGGCATATGTCTGTGGCAGCTTTTAGTCACACCCCCGGCTGATGGGCCAGCGGGCTCTCAGGGGTTGCTCCGGCCTGACCTGCCCTGTCTGTTGTTCCTGCGGAGATGTCCAGCCAGGCTGTGGGGGCGGGGGGGGGGCTGTTCTTTTGGAAGGTATCTTAAGCCAGGTAGGTCAGCGGCCTGGGACAAAAGAAGGGCCCTTCCTCCGGGGCTGGTTTGGGATGGGACAGTGAGCTAGCAGTCCTGCTGGCTGCCACCCTGTTCTGATATATTCTCGCCAAGAGTTGGCCCCGCTCTCTCCCTGGAGTGGCGTCGATGGGAATTAGCCGTGGCTGGAAAGCATTAGTTACCAAATCATTCTAAAATGTACTGCAAAACCACCTCTTAATGTTTCCCCCCTTCTTTCTGCCGTCAGTATGTTAGGATTCCCTAATCCCAACACATGCGTGTGAGCACGGCTGCTGCAGGATCCAGGGCACACACGATCCTCTCGGAACTGAATTATCGTGGCCCAGCGGGGACTCACACAGACATCAGCCCAACCATTCCACACAGCAAGCATTTTTCTCCTCCAGAACTGAGTGGGCTGGGGAATGCCCAGGCCTGTCTGGACACTTCAACCCCAGTGGACACTCAGAGGGACCTGAATCAGCTGCCACAGCTGCCTTCCCAGGCCATGGCTGTATCCCTGAGCTGCTGGGACGTGGGAGAGAGCAGAGACACGGCTTCCACCCCCCTAATGCACACATGCACACACCCACCCCAGCTGGGGAAAATGCAGGCCAGGCGGACAACGTCAGAGGCTGACCAGTCGTGTCCTGTCAGGAAGCGGGGAGCCTCTGAACTCACCCAACCAGAGGCGTTACTGTATTGTTCTGGACACAATCGGACAGACTGTGAGCCAGCTCCAACTCTGGGCAAGGGGCCGTGGGGAAACGGTCGCCGCTGGGGTCAGGAGGACAGGGAAGGGGAAGCGGCTTGGAGGCTGGATCCAGGACGGGAAAGGAAGGGGCCGCCGCCAGGGCCCGACCCTCCGGTCCACGGCGTGCGTGGAGCTCCAAGCACGTGGTCTGCGCAGGAAATCTCTGCGGTGGGGAGGGGTCGCTAGTTCTCCTGCAGTTACGGGGACTTCGGACCCCCATCGAGGAGGCTTGGGGTCGGGTTGCGGGCGCAACGGGCCGCGCTGGTTGCCAGCAAAGTGAGGGCTTAATAAGGCCCGGGCTTGAGGAGGGAAAGGGTATGACGGGAGGAGGCTGGGAGGCACCCTCCCTCCCCTCGGCCAGGTTTCTTTCTCTGCACTCTTTTCGCGAAGTCAATCGAGAAACAGCCAAAGTTCACTTGTCTTTATATCCGAGGAGGGGAGGAAGAGGGAGGGATGCAGGATCCACAGCAGAGCTCAATTCACAGATGCGCACGGCGGGAGAGGGGCCCTAGTGGGAATCGGGACGCCGGGGTCTCATTCACACCAGAAGCGCCTGCACCCCAAGGACAGACTTTTTCGAGCCCACCCTCCCGCCAGCGCTAGAGAGACGGGCTGCAAGCGGGGCTGGCGGGCTCCGGGCCCCGATGGGGCGCCCCCCACTGGAGGAGCCAGGCCGTCTGGATGAAGCCGGGAGACTCCTCCAGTGCGGCCAGGGACGCGTCCGCGGTGGTAACGACCACAGCCATCTACTGGGCCGCGGGCGTCGGTCTCCCCTGAGCCTTCCCCTCATCCCACCCCCCGAAGGTCCGCAACACCAGCCCTGGCTAGAAACTCAAGGGGCGCGGGCGTCCCGCCAGCGCGCATTCCCTGTCACCTGTGCAGGTGAGTGGGCGCCCGCGGTGCCTCACTTTGGGGAGCCCCCGCCCCGCAATGCTCCTTCCGCCCTCCACATCCCTGGAGCCCTAATCTTTCCCTTACTTCTCTTCAAGCCTCCCTTTTCGGCTTCTGGACTCAGGCCTGTCCTAGAGTCTCTGAAGTGGCACATCGACTCTGTCCCCCATTTCCCACCCCTCCCGTCTGGTCTCCTTTCGTGCCCCCGTCGGGGCTCGAGCCGGGCCGGCCAAGCAGGATACTTACAGGGTAACGGTGCTGTTAGGCAGAAGGCCGGGCTCGGGAGGCTCCGGGAGGTCCCCGCCGCCGCACACCACCCTCCTGCGCGCCGGGCTGGGGGCGCCGCCGCTTAGCCCCTTGGGCCGCTCCCCTGAGCACTTGCAGCTGCGGATAGGGACCGGGCAGCCGGGCGCGCCGCGGATCTCGGGCGCCAAAAGCAGCAGCCACTGCAGCAGCGGCAGCAGCAGGCGCGCGGGCGCCCACCGCATCCTGCGTCCCGCGGCGCCCATCAGCCCATCGCCCCGCGGGGACCGACAGCGCTGGGGCCCGTCTGCGCGCCGGCCGGAGGGATCCGGGCGTGCGAGAGGCGTGCTCAGCGGGGGCCCGGGGCGCTCGAGGGCGGAGCGGGGGGCCCTGGGCGGAGGCAAGCCCCGGGGTCCCCGCCGCCGCGCCCCGGGGGCATGTCCGGCGAGCGCCCCGGCGGGGAGGACGCGGGCGCGGCTGTCAGCGCAGCGCGGGCGGCCCCCGGCGGCGCGGCCCGACTGTCTGCGCGGTGCTCCCGGGCCGGTTGTGGCCGGGCCGCTCCGCGTCGTCTGCTCGCTCTGCGCGGGGCTGTGACCTAGCGGATCGAGCCGGGCTCCTGCCGCCGCCGCCGCTCCGTGCCATGGATGGAGGCAACTCGGCTCGGCGCCGCTCCCGCCGCCGCCAGCCCCCGCCCGCCCTCCCGAGAGGGCGCCCTCCCCTCGCCAGCTCGTCCGTCCGCGAGGCCCTAGCGCCTCCCGATGCGCAGCCAGGCCGCTGCCCTCCTCGGAGCAAGAGCGGGCCAGCCGGCTGGAGGCCCCGCGTGTCCCCTGCACCCGCCCTGAACCTAGACTTCTCCCTCGCGCCTCTCTCCCCGCACCCAGGAATCTTCCTCTCCATAACCCACCTCAGACCTCAAAGGCAACCGCCATCACTTTCCACAAAACCCTCCCTCACTCGTGCCGTCCAGCCTGCACCCCCGATGCTTCTGGGGCTTTCACTGACCCGCGGGCTTGGCCAGAGATGGCCATGTTTTATATTGCACTTCGTTCGCCGCTCTGGGGCTGCTGAGACTCGGCTTCCCTTGACCCCCTGACCTGATGGGCCAGTCTGGAAGCCGGGGCTCGCTCTCACAGCCCTGCCCCAGCCACTGCAGGAGACAAGGCGGAGGCTAAGGAGGCTCAGACCCTCTGGGTGACCTCGCCCAGCGGGGGGTGCATGTCATTCGGCCAAGGAGGGGTCAAAGGCCGAGGCAGGCCTGCCAGATCTGGCTGCCTACCTTTTCCACATCCGTGTGTGTGTGTGTGTGTGTGTGTGTGTGTGTGTGTGTGTTTGATGGTAGGTGGGAATGAGGGGAACACAGAGGGAAAAGCAGGGATTCCCGCTGGGTGTGGAAGGAGCACAGCGCTGAGTCAGGAGGGTCCGTTCTCCGCAGCGCTGACAAAGGGCACAGCCCCTAACATCCTGGGGTATCGAATCTCGGGGGTCAAAATGAGGCCCTGCCTGCCTGCAAGTTGTGGCCTGAGAATGAGTGAGTGATGGGGGGCACTCGGATGGGTATGAAAACTGCCTTGGGTCTTAGATGGGCTGCAATGCAAGTTGGGAACCGGGCTGGGGATAGAGGGAACAGTGAAGTGTGGCCCAGTGTGTCTGCTTCCTCAGTTTGCCCATGAAGGCGGCCTTTTCTGCCGCTTAATGCCACAGCACCTTTGCTGTGGAGACGCAGGCTGCCCGGGTTGAGGGATCCCTGGGCAGGGCTCCTGTTCCCCATCCTTCACTGGGCCACCAAAGTCGTCCCTCCGGGTGACTGCCACCTTCTTTCTGTGCCTTTGGCCCTGCTGGTGCGTGCGGCACCTTGTCCAGCACGGTGGCCTTTCAGCCAGGTCCCCACCCCCCTTCACTGGGAATGGCTTCTTTCCCTTGCGTGGGCGGCAGACGCGGAGCCCAGACACTGGCTTCTTCTGGCTCCACAAGTCTCTCCCAGTTGCAGGCTCTGGTTCCTTCAGCTTTCGAAGATAAATCAACAGTGATTGCAAATGGAAGACACTCTGAGTATGGAAAGGAATTCCACTGAAACACCGGCTCTCTGAGGCTGAATCAGGGCCAAATGACACTTAATGAGGCGATGCTTCCCCACAGGTGGGAATGAGGTGCGTGGTGGAGACATTTACAAAACACTGTCCTGTCCTGCTGGTCATCACTTTTGGTCTCTATACCCATCCAGGAAGGTGAGTGGAGCAGGGGTTACTGCCCCATTTTACAAACACGGATGAGGAAACCAAATCGCTGAGAGATAAAGAGACAGGGCTGGGAACTTTTCCTCCGATTCCTTTTAAAATTCTCTTTTCTCTGAGCCACTCAAAACTTTTCGCATAAAAATCCTTCCTGGTTATCTGTTCTCAGAGGTGCAGGCTGGAATGAATGAGTGGCTACACGTTTTGAAGTTTGTTTGCAATAGAAAGATGACTCAGGCTTAATTCCCACCCTCACGACATCTGGTTAGGAAGCTTGACCCTGGCCCTGATCTCGTGTGATAAACTCTTCGTTGAATTATGGATAAGTTACCACGATATAGGGATGGGCTGAATTAATCCTGCCTGAAGCAAGGGAGGGGGGCTTACCAAAAGCTTTAGTCCAATCTCGCACAGAAGTGTAACCGACCTGACTCGACTAGACCATAATTGTCCCCTTAAGGGCCTGGGGGACTCACATCCGTTATGCCGTCTCTAAAGAAGTTGGCCTTTGCTGGGTGCTAGCTGCCAACGTCTGTCTCGCCTCCAACTTCAAAGCTGATCCATTCCCCTTTGTCAAGGAGTGGCCGCGGCCTCTTACCCCACGATTGACCAGACCCTCCACTGGGGACAGCTGAGAGTGGAAAATGGGGCCACGGTCGGTGTCCCCTCCCTCTGAGCCCAGAGCAGAGCAGAGCTAGCACAGGACAGCCTGCACATCAGGCCAGCTGGCACCTACTGAGCGCCTGTTGCCTGCTGGGCACCTGTGACTATGTTTTACAAGAATTAGCTCATTTTGTCCTCACAACAGGGTGAGGATGGCTGTTTTAACAGACAAGAGGGGAAGGGGCACCTTAAGAGTAACTTGCCCAAGGATACACAGCTCAGAAGTGATGGGACCAGGATTTGAACCAGGAACTCTGGTTCAACTCTGGATTCCAGAGTCCAGTTTTAACTGCCGTGCTCTATAATTTCTAGGGGAGGAGGGGACTCTCAATAATCACCCCAAGAAATTCCCTCACTTCCCCTTGAGGTTTTCTCGTTTTGATTCCCTGGCCCTCTCTGAGCTGAACCTTTACAGATGTCCACCCCCAAACCATAGCTCGTGGTAGAACCAGGACCCCCAGCCCTAATTCTTCTAGCAGAGTCAAGGAAGGCAAAAGCTTTCCAAGGAGTTCCATTCCTCAGCTAGAAGAAAATAGTCTCTCTCGAAAGACTATGAGAGACTATAAACACGTATAGAGGACTTCCCTGGTGGCGCAGTGGTTAAGAATCCACCTGCCAATGCAGGGGACACGGGTTCGAGCCCTGGTCCGGGAAGATCCCACATGCCGCGGAGCAACTAAGCCCATGCACCACAACTACGGAGCCCGCGTGCCACAGCTAGAGAAAGCCCACACGCAGCAATGAAGACCCAACACAGCCAAAAATAAATAAATAAATAAATTTAAAAACAAAAAACAAAAAAACACGTATAGAATCAGAGCCGGCAGTAGCTAACACCGCCCAGCTCCAGGCCCTGGTCTCCTCTCCTGGCTGTCAGGGTGCCCCCCACCCCGGGGTGTTCACATTTAATTATCAGGTTTCCCGGCTCCCTCTGTGCCTTCTCATCTTCCAGAGGCAGGATCCTAACACAGACCCAGGGTAACAGTGGATGAGCTCATGGCCCATAACTGGATCCATCATGCAAACGTGACAGCCCTCCAGAGCTCTTACTTTAGAAGGACACGGAGGCACAGAACCTGTGAACCCCACCCCTTTCTCCCACCTCCCCCCACCCCCATGGCTCTCCTGGGTGGTCCTCTGAGCTCTCTGTCCTCTCCTCCCTGTGGGGACTATGCTAAGCTGCCTGTCCTGTTGGAACAGTCACACTGGGCGTTCATGACAGAGAAATACTCATGCCTCAACCGGAAGGAATGAATAGGAATTGTGGCCGAGATAAATATTTGGGCCTGAAAGGGCTTCCCTTCAGAGATCAGACTCCACCCCATACAGGGTACCTGTGTATACTTTAGACGCTCTCATAGGAGGGGGTCTTAATCTCTGTCTCCATGAAAATATGACTTCCCCTTTAAATGAAATCTGCTCATATTCGCCCAGATGATGGATAACCTCCTACACTAGGAGTGTCGTGCCTAAGAGCATGAGACTCTGAAGATTCAAATCCTGGGCTCTCCATTTTATGGATCACGTAACTCTGGGCAACTCACTTAATTTACCCAGGCCTCAGTTTTCTCATCTGTGAAATGGGGATAAAAAAAGAATATTTACTTCAGAGGACTGTGATGATGATGTCAGTTATATGTCAACGGTGCCTGTGTGGTATACTATAAAAATATATTTGGTCTTTGTTCCTGACCCCCAGCTCCTAAAACCCTTTGCAATTCCTGAATGACAGGAGTATCTTCTGTTCTTCATCTGGAGCCTCTCTGGGACACACCGGAGTTTCTGCTCACGAGGGTGGTACTCTTAGCCTCAGGATGGGGGCTGGTCACCAGAAAGACCTAGTGATTCCAGGGTTGGCAGTCTCAGCCCCACCCACTGGCCTCTGGGAACAGGATGGGGGAACTGGAGATTAAACTTTATAAAAACTCTTGAACACTGAGATTCAGAGAGCTTCTGGGGTGCTGAACAGTCACGGTGCTGGAGCGGTGGCACACCCAGGATGGGCACGGACGCTCCACGCCCCTTATCCCCATAGCCTGTCCTATGCATCACTTCCATTTCGCTGTTCCTTTGTTGTATCCTTTATAACGAACCAGCAAATGTGAGTAAAGTGTTTTCCTGAGTTCTGTGAACCGTTCTAGCAAATTATCGAACTTGAAGAGGGGTCATGGAAATCTCTGATTTAAAGCCAGGAGGGTGACCTAGGACTCGTAAATGGCATCTGAAGTGGAGGCAGTCTTGTGGGACAGAGCCCTTAGCTTGCATGGTCTGTGCCAAGCAGTCAGTGTCAAAATCGAATTAAATTATAGGACACCCAGTAGGTGTTGGAGAATTGGAGAGTTGATTGGAGTCAGAAAACACGCCAGCCTGACACATTCACGTACTCAGTAAATGTTAGTACGGCCTGCTGCTGTTTTTGTTATTGATACCTGCTTAGTTTTGTCCTGTGTTATAGTTCACTGTTTACATATTTGAGTCTTCCACTAGGATGGAAGATCCCAGAAGAGGCTATTATTTTCCTTATTTCTATGATTCCCAGCCAGTTTTAGTGCCCAACAAATAGAAGAGACATTTAATTAACTTGTTCAACAAAGTGTTCCTGAGATCTTACTTATTTAAACAACATTTATTGGGCATCTACTATGTGCCCAATACTGTTTCGGGCACTGAAGATACAGCAGTCAGTGCACAGAAGGTAAAGTTTGTGGTCTCATGGAGCTAATGTTATAGCAGAGGGAACCAGATAATATGTAAATAAATCAATAAATATGTATAATCTAGTGGGTGGGGATAAGACCAATGAAGCAAAATTAAACAGGGTAAGGGAACAAAGAATGATGGGAGGATGGAAGCAACCTAAGTGTCCATCAACAGATGAATGGATAAAGAAGCTGTTGTGTACACACACACACACACACACACACACACACACACACACAATGGAATACTACTCAGCCATAAAAAAGAATAAAGTTTTGCCATTTGCAACAGCATAGATGGACTTGGAGGGTAGTACACTAAGTGAAATAAGTCAGAGAAAGACAAATACTGTGTGATATCACTTATATGTGGAATCTAAAAAATTAAACAAACTAGTGAATATAACAAAAAAGACGCAGACTCACAGATACAAAGAACAAACTAGTGGTTACCAGTGGGGAGAGGGAAGGGGGAAGGGACAATATAGGGGTAGGGGAGTAAGAGGTAAAATTATGTGTAAAATAACCTACAAGGATATATTGTACAACATAGGGAATATAGCCACTATTTTATAATAACTATAAATGGAGTATAATCTTTAAAAATTGTGAATCACTATATTGTACACCTGTAACTTATATAATATTGTACATCAATTATACTTCAATAAAAAACAAAACAAAAGAATGATGGGGAAGACCTCTCTGAGCAAGGGCTCTTGGAGAAGAACTCTGAAGGAATGAGGGAACAGGTCCATGGATTTTGGGGGACAGAGCACTCCATGCCGAGGCCATGGTAAATGGCAGCACCGTGGGAGAGCGCTCCCTGCAGCACAGGGAGGGAGAGGGAGAGAAAGAGGGCGGTGTCCTCACAGTACCCTTGACCTCGTGTCCAGATCATGTTGGGTATTGAAGACCACAGGAAGGATGTGGATTTTATTCTGAATGAGAAGAGAAACCTAGAGGGTTTGAAAAGAAAAGTGGTCTGATCTGAATTGGACTTCTACATCTCCTCTCTGCCTCCTGGGCGGAGGATGATTCTGGCGGGAGGAGCACGGGGAGTGGGAGACCACCTCCGAGGCCAGTGCGACAGTCCAGTGGATGAGGAGGTGGTGAAGGAGGTGGAGGGGAGGCTGGATCCTGGATGTGGGTGGAAAGTGAGTCCAGCGGGATCCCTGACACAGAGAGTGGGGTGAGAAAGATTTGTCCAGAATGACCCCTAGGTGTCTGGCTTAGGCTGTGAGAATGGAATCCCCACTTACGAAGCTGGAGAAGACTCAGGAAGGATCAGATCTGGGGAAAGAATCAAGAGTTTGGCCCATCACTGTGCTCGGAGCTCGGGGTCCAGCTTGCTGCGTCATGGAGTTGATAGTCCAGCAGGAGAGGCCGGGATGGAACAAAGTAGGACATAAATGAGTCTATAATGACACACCGTGATGAGTGCTGGGAAGGGAAGGGGGCCGTTAGGGGGAATAATGGGGGTGGAAGGCCCTTAGTTTCCACTGGCGATCAGGACAGGCCTCTGAGGAGGTAATGGCTAAGCTGCCCAGAGGACAATCAGGCCTTGGCCAGGTCAGGAGGGAGGCCGGGATAGGACAGACCTCTGTCACTCGAGGGAGTAGGGGGAGGGTGGGAGGGGTGGGGGCGCACCTCCTGCCCCCGCCTCTCCCTGGCCAGCCCCTGAAGCCCCGCGGTGAGCTGCGTGGCTCCTCAGAGCTCAGGACAGTTGCATCTCTCTTGCTCCGGGTCTCCCAGGTGGATCAGGACCCCGGAGGCCTCTCGTCAGGTCACGGGGGGAGGGGCTTTTCTGGTGGGCTGGGGCGGCCGTGCCCATCATGGCCTGGCTTCCCATCTGGTTCCGGGGCTCCTTGGGGTCTGTGATCTGTTCTTCTAGGACCTCCCCCCGCGACCCAGGGGCCGCTCCATCCTTTTTTCTTTCTTTCTTTCTTTTTTTTTGTCCCTGCCATCAGTAAACTTATATTCTTTTAAAAACAGAAGTTATACATATGCATGGTTTAAAGAAATAACAAGTATTATAAGGTTTTCTATGAAAACAGAAGGCAGTCCACTACCTTTTCCCCCATTTCCGCTTTCACAGAGGCATCTATTTTCAACTCTTATAGCTGACTGTATTTTAGATTTATCTCCATTATCTCTAAGCAATTTTTTTTTGCTTTGAATTTTATTTTATTTATTTTTTTATACAGCAGGTTCTTACCAGTTATCTATTATATACATATCAGTGTATACATGTCAATCCCAATCTCCCAATTCATCCCACCACCACCAACCTCTTCTCCACTTTCCCCCCTTGGTGTCCATATGTTTGTTCTCTACATTGGTGTCTCTATTTCTGCCCTGCAAACCAGTTCATCTGTACCATTTTTCTAGGTTCCACATATATGCATTAATATACGATATTTCTTTTTCTCTTTCTGACTTATTTCACTCTGTATGACAGTCTCTAGATCCATCCACGTCTCTACAAATGCCCCAATTTCATTCCTTTTTATGGCTGAGTAATATTCCATTATATATGTGCCACATCTTCTTTATCCATTCATCTGTCAATGGACACTTAGGTTGCTTCCATGTCCTGGCTATTGTAAATAGAGCTTCAGTGAACATTGTAGTACATGACTCTATTTGAATTATGGTTTTCTCAGGGTATATGCCCAGTAGTGGGATTGCTGGATCATATGGTAATTCTATTTTTAGTTTTTTAAGGAACCCCCATACTGTTCTCCATAGTGGCTGTATCAATTTACATTCCCACCAACAGTGCAAGAGTGTTCCCCTTTCTCCACACCCTCTCCAGCATTTGTTGTTTGTAGATTTTCTGATGATGCCCATTCTAACTGGTGTGAGGTGATACCTCATTGTAGTTTTGATTTGCATTTCTCTAATAATTAGTGATGTTAAACAGCTTTTCATGTGCTTCTTGGCCATCTGTATGTCTTCTTTGGAGAAATGTCTATTTAGGTCTTCTGCCCATTTTTGGATTGGGTTGTTTGTTTTTTTAATATTGAGCTGCATGAGCTGTTTATATATTTTGGAGATTAATCTTTTGTCTGTTGATTCGTTTGCAAATATTTTCTCCCATTCTGAGGGTTGTCTTTTCATCTTGTTTGTAGTTTCCTTTGCTTTGCAAAAGCTTTTAAGTTTCATTAGGTCCCATTTTTTAAGTTTTGTTTTTATTTTCATTACTCTAGGAGGTGGATCAAAAAAGATCTTGCTGTGATTTATGTCAAAGAGTGTTCTTCCTATGTTTTCCTCTAAGAGTTTTACAGTGTCTGATCTTACATTTAGGTCTCTAATCCATTTTGAGTTTATTTTTGTGTATGGTATTATGGAATGGTTTTTTTAAAATTTTATTTTATTAATTTTTTTATGCAGCAGGTTCTTATTAGTCATCAATTTTATACACATCAGTGTATACATGTCAATCCCAATTGCCCAATTTAGGGAGTGTTCTAATTTCATTCTTTTACATGTAGCTGTCCAGTTTTCCCAGCACCACTTATTGAAGAGGCTGTCTTTTCTGCATTGTACATCCTTGCCTCCTTTGTCATAGATTAGTTGACCATAGGTGCATGGGTTTATCTCTGGGGTTTCTATCCTGTTCCATTGATCTATATTTCTGTTTTTGTGTCAGTACCATATTGTCTTGATTAATGTAGCTTTGTAGTATAGTCTGAAGTTAGCGGGTCTTATTCCTCCAGCTCCGTTTTTTCCCCTCAAGACTGCTTTGGCTATTCGGGGTCTTTTGTGTCTCCATACAAATTTTAAGATTTTTTGTTCTAGTTCTGTAAAAGATGCCACTGGTAATTTGATAGGGATTGCACTGAATCTGTAGATTGCTTTGGGTAGTATAGTTATTTTCACAATACTGATTCTTCCAATCGAAGAACATGGTATATCTTTCCATCTGTTTGTGTCATCTTTGATTTCTTTCATCAGTGTCATAGTTTTCTGAGTACAGGTCTTTTGTCTCCCTAGGTAAGTTTATTCCTAGGTATTTTATTCTTTTTGTTGCAACAGTGAATGGGATTGTTTCCTTAATTTCTCTTTCTGATTTTTGGTGTTAGTGTATAGGGATGCAAGAGATTTCTGTTCATTAATTTTGTATCCTGCAACTTTACCAAATTCATTGATTAGCTCTAGTAGTTTTCTGGTGGCATCTTTAGGATTCTCTATGTATAGTATCATGTTATCTGCAAACAGTGACAGTTTTACTTTTTCTTTTCCAATTTGTATTCCTTTTATTTCTTTTTCTTCTCTGATTGCCGTGGCTAGGACTTCCAAAACTATGTTGAATAAGAGTGGTGAGAGTGGACACCCTTGTCTTGCTCCTGATCTTAGAGGAAATGCTTTCAGTTTTTCACCATTGAGAATGATGTTTGCTGTGGGTTTGTCGTATATGGCCTTTATTATGTTGAGGTAGGTTCCCTCTATGCTCACTTTCTATAGAGTTTTTATCATAAATGGGTGTTGAATTTTGTCAGAAGCTTTTTCTGCATCTATTGAGATGATCATATGATTTTTATTTTTCAGTTTGTTAATATGGTGTATCACATTGCTTGATTTGCATATATTGAAGAATCCTTGCATCCCTGGGGTAAATCTCACTTGATCATGGTGTATGATCCTTTTAATGTGTTGTTGGATTCTGTTTGCTAGTATTTTGTTGAGGATTTTTGCATCTATATTCATCAGTGATATTGGTCTGTAATTTTCTTTTTTCGTAGTATCTTTGTCTGGTTTTGGTATCAGGGTGATGGTGGCCTCATAGAGTGAGTTTGGGAGTGTTCCTTCCTCTGCAATTTTTTGGAAGAGTTTGAGAAGGATGGATGTTAGCTCTTCTCTAAATGTTTGATAGAATTCACCTGTGAAGCCATCTGGTCCTGGACTTTTGTTTGTTGGAAGATTTTTAATTACAGTTTCAATTTCATTACTTGTGATTGGTCTGTTCATATTTTCTGTTTCTTCCTGGTTCAGTCTTGGAAGGTTATACCTTTTTTAGAATTTGTCCATTTCTTCCAGGTTGTCCATTTTATTGGCATAGAGTTGCTTGTAGTAGTCTCTTAGGATGCTTTGTATTTTTGCGGTGTCTGTTGTAACTTCTCCTTTTTAATTTCTAATTTTATTGATTTGAGTCCTCTCCCTCTTTTTCTTGATGAGTCTGGCTAAAGGTTTATCAATTTTGTTTATCTTCTCAAAGAAGCAGCTTTTAGTTTTATTGATCTTTGCTATTGTTTTCTTTGTTTCTATTTCATTTATTTCTGCTCTGATCTTTATGATTTCTTTCCTTCTACTAACTTTGGGTTTTGTTTCTTCTTCTTTCTCTAGTTCCTTTAGGTGTAAGGTTAGATTGTTTACTTGAGATTTTTCTTGTTTCTTGAGGTAGGCTTGTATTGATATACACTTCCCTCTTAGAACTGCTTCTGCTGCATCCCATAGGTTTTGGATCGTCGTGTTTTTGTTGTCATTTGTCTCTAGGTATTTTTTGATTTCCTCTTTGATTTCTTCAGTGATCTCTTGGTTATTTAGTAATGTATTGTCTAGCCTCCATGTGTTTGTATTTTTTACATTTTTTTCCCTGTAATTGATTTTTTAAAAAAATTATTTACTTATTTATTCATTTATGGCTGTGTTGGGTTTTCATTTCTGTGCGAGGGCTTTCTCTAGTTGCAGCAAGTGGGCGCCACTCTTCATCGTGGTGTGCGAGCCTCTCACTATCGCGGCCTCCCTTGTTGTGGAGCACAGGCTCCAGACGCACAGGCTCAGCAATTGTGGCTCACGGGCCCAGTCACTCCGCGGTATGCAGGATCCTCCCAGACCAGGGCTCGAACCCATGTCCCCTGCATCAGCAGGCAGACTCCCAACCACTGTGCCACCAGGGAAGCCCCTGTAATTGATTTCTTATCTCATAGCGTCATGGTCGGAAAAGATGCTTGATATGATTTCAATTTTCTTAAATTTACTGAGGCTTGACTTGTGACCCAAGATGTGATCTATCCTGGAGAATATTCCATGTGCACTTGAGAAGAAAGTGTAATCTGTTGTTTTTGGATGGAATGTCCCATAAATATCAATTAAATCTATCTGGTCTATTGTGTCATTTAAAGCTTGTGTTTCCTATTAATTTTCTGTTTGGATGATCTGTCCTTTGGTGTAAGTGAGGTGTTAAAGTCCCCCACTATTATTGTGTTACTGTGGATTTCCTTTTTTATAGCTGTTAGCAGTTGCCTTATGTACTCAGGTACTCCTATGTTGGGTGCATATATATTTATAATTGTTTTATCTTCTTCTTGGATTGATCCCTTGATCATTATGTAGTGTCCTTCCTTATCTCTTGTAACATTCTTT
This sequence comes from Balaenoptera musculus, assembly GCF_009873245.2. Lineage (NCBI taxonomy): Eukaryota > Metazoa > Chordata > Mammalia > Artiodactyla > Balaenopteridae > Balaenoptera > Balaenoptera musculus. The sequence continues at coordinate 29,942,407 of NC_045805.1, read as the reverse complement.
ATTTTAAAATCTATTTTATCTGATATGAGTATTGCTAGTCCAGCTTTCTTTTGATTTCCATTTGCATGGGATATCTTTTTCCATCCCCTCACTTTCAGTCTGCATGTGTCCCTACGTCTGAAGTGGGTCTCTTGTAGACAGAATATATATGGGTCTTGTTTTTGTATCCATTCAGCGAGCCTGTGTCTTTTGGTTGGAGCATTTAATCCATTCACGTTTAAGGTAATTATCAATATGTGTGTTCCTATTACCATTTTCTTAATTGTTATGGGTTTGTTTTTGTAGGTCCTTTTCTTCTCTTGTGTTTCCCACTTAGAGAAGTTCCTTTAGCATTTGTTGTAGAGCTGGTTTGGTGGTGCTGAATTCTCTTAGCTTTTGATTGTCTGTAAAGCTTTTGATCTGTCCATCAAATCTGAATGAGATCCTTGTCGGGTAGAGTAATCTTGGTTGTAGGTTCTTCCCTTTCATCACTTTAAGTATATCATGCCACTCTCTTCTGGCTTGTAGAGTTTCTGCTGAGAAATCAGCTGTTAACCTTATGGGAGTTCTCTTGTATGTTATTTGTTGTTTTTCCCTTGTGGCTTTCAATAATTTTTCTTTGTCTTTAATTGTTGTCAATTTGATTACTATGTGTCTCGGTGTGTTTCTCCTTGGGTTTATCGTGCCTGGGACTCTGCAATTCCTGGACTTGGGTGGCTATTTCCTTTCCCATGTTAGGGAAGTTTTCAATTATAATCTCTTCAAATATTTTCTTGGGTCCTTTCTCTCTCTCTTCTCCTTCTGGGACCCCTACAATGCAAATGTTGTTGCATTTAATGTTGTCCCAGAGGTCTCTTAGGCTGTCTTCATTTCTTTTCATTCTTTTTTCTTTACTCTGTTCTGTGGCAGTGAATTCCACCATTCTGTCTTCCAGGTCACTTATCAGTTCTTCTGCCTCAGTTATTCTGCTATTGATTCCTTCTAGTGTATTTTTCATTTCAGCTATTGTATTGCTCACCTGTTTGTTTGTTCTTTAATTCTTCTAGGTGTTTGTTCTTTAATTATTCTAGGTGTTTGTTCTTTAATTCTTCTAGGTCTTTGTTAAACATTTCTTGCATCATCTCTATCTTTGCCTCCATTATTTTTCTGAGGTCCTGGATCATCTTCATTATCATTATTCTGAATTCTTTTTCTGGAGGATTTCCTATCTCCACTTCATTTAGTTGTTTTTCTGGGGTTTTATCTTCTTCCTTCATCTGGTACATAGTCCTTTGCCTTTTCATTTTGTCTATCTTTCTGTGAATGTGGTTTTCCTTTCATAGGCTGCAGAATTGTAGTTATTCTTGCTTCTGCTCTGCTCCATCCATAGCCTTTTGTTTCCAGAGGCAGTCGAGAGGATGGGGCCCAGTTGCAGGCCAGCACCCCTCTCCCTGAGCCCCACTGGGGTCAGAGTATTCAGGCCCTGGAGGGAGGAGAAGCAGCTCTGGCCAAGTGTGTGTGTGTGTGTGTGTGTGTGTGTGTGTGTGGCGGGGGGGCTCGCTGGTCTTCTTCCTTTCTGTGCTGTAACAGGGGCGCTCACTGGAGCAGCCTGGCTGGGCCCCAGCTCTCCGGACGCCCCTCTCACTCACTGCACCTGCTGCACCTGCCCCCGTGCGCTGTGTTGGATGAGTTGCATGGGTGTCAGTCTCTGGTCTCCCCGCCCCAGCACCGAGGTTCACACATCTGTGCCCATCACACCCCAGGGAGGCCTGAAGCGGCGCTGAAGAAAACAGAAGAGGAGCAAAAAGCTGCTGGAGGAGGTCGCGGGCATTATTCTGGGTGGCTGGAGAGGTGGAGGACGACCCAGACTAGCCTGGAGTGTTTGGGGTCACCCTGGGGTGTTAGGCCAGGTGGAGCCTCTCCCTCTGCAAAGCGTGAGGCAGGGAGCCTGAGGTCAAGGCAAACCTCAAGCATTTGTCTAGAGCTGAGCCTGCTTCCAGCCCTCACCACTATTTACAAAAATTATTTTTATCAAAGAGATACACGCATATGGTGAAAAAATGAAATAGCACGGAAGAGCTTATAATGGAAAGCAAGGGCCTCTTTCCAGTCCTGCTGCCAGAGGCAGCTGTTACCCGGTCCTGCTTTTAGTTCTCTGCTCTTTGTAAGAGCAGCTGGGGCAGGAGGCCTCGGACCTGGGAGAGCATCCCTGCGTGACCGTGGGTTTGCAAATCCAGCTTTCAGGAGCTGTCCTTAGATTCCCACGCCTGATGCTCTGGGCCACTGTTGCCCTCTCCCAAAACTACTGCCACCTTCCCATGGGTCACTCCCCGCCGCTTGCAGCACGTGGGAAGCCCCTCCAGTCACAGGGGAGCCTCAGAGAAACGTTACTCACATACAGCCTGGCAGAGTGGATTTCCAGTTTGCTGGAAAAGTCAGTCTTTGCGTGGAACCCCAGTTCCCTGCGGCAGCTGTCCTCTTGGTGCCTGGCTGGCCCGTGGTGGGGCAGGGGCTGGGGGTTCTGGAGCTGGCCCTTTGCCGTTTGTCTTGTCACCTCCCTCTGCTTCTTTCCCCTTCTCTGTGTTTTTCTTTCTCCTTTCCTCTCCTGTCCTCTTTGTACAGTACATCCAATCTCTCTCTCTTTCTCTCTGGAAGGCCAAGGTCAGGCTTCTTTGCGGGAGGTGGGCTTTATTCCCTAAGACCTGTCAGGCTGCCTTGGGGCCCTGCAAGGCCCATGGGGGTGGAGGGGAGAAATGCAGTAGTGGGACCCTCGCTCTGGGCCTCCTGTCCAGGGGCTGCACTCAGAGAGCCAGGGTGTGTGGCTAGAGCCTCGACGCCCAGGGTGTGTGAGCCAGTGTCTAGTTTTGGTTTCACTCTGGGCTGATTTTGCTGTTTTTGTGCCCCAGTCTCCAGCTGGGCCTTTCCTTTCGAGCTAGGGGGACTGGAAGGGAGGCTTGGGTGTCCGTGCTCGGCCAGCCTGTGAAGGGGAAGCTGGCCCTTCCACTGCTCCCATCCAGCCCCTTTATGTCAGCAGGACTTGGTGAGAGACCCACGAGGGAAGCTTGCCGGGCACTCCGAGCTTTGATTGCCTCTCGGAGGGTCCCCTTCCTCCTCGGCCTCAGAGGCTCGTGTTTCATTTCTGAAGGAAGGCGGCAGTTTTCCCGACAGTCCTTATCTGCTCCGTCCATCAGCACTCTGCCCCGATGCTCCGTGGAGATTGCAACAGACTGCAAAGCCCAGCCGGCTGGGTCCAGTGCTGGTCCCTGATGCTTCCTGAGCGCCTACGATGTGCCAGGTTCGGTCACAAGGACACCATGAGGCCCTATTTACAGATGAGGGAACCAAGGCACCAAGGGGGTTAGTCTTTGGCCCACGGGAATTTGGCTGGCGAGGACCAGATTTGGGATTCAGACCCAGATAGACGGGCGTCAGTCTTGGAGCAAGCCTCGTGGCCATGCGTGTGCGTGCGTGCGTGTGCGTGTGTGCGTGCGTGTGTATGCGTGCTTGCGCACGCGCGTGTGTGCGCCCACAGCTCCGCGGCCCCAGCGTGGTTCCTCTGCCCATCTTCCTGCAGCTCCTCTCCCTGGGAGTGTGTTCCCAAACTTACTGCATAAAATCCTTTTGATGCCCGGGTTCCTTGCAGCGGACACAGTGAGAGCCCTGTTCCCGCTTCCCCACCCCGCCAGAGGGAGGCTCTGGGCCTCAGTTCAGGGCGCCAAACGGCACAGTGGCTGCCAAAGCGGGCCTGGACCTCACAGGTGAGTGGAGCACGCCGGGGACGGCGCCCACCTCGGCCGGACAGCGTGCTCAGTGATGGAGACAGGCCCTCGACCCGTCACACAGGCACACACAGACGCTGTGAGGCCCGGGGAGGGGAAGAATGTGGCTCTCCTGTGGACCTTCTGGTCGCACATCTGGAACGGGAAGCGGGCCATACCCGGGCAGAAGCCTCTTCCTGCCAGAGGGGCTGCCCTCCACCATCCGCGCGGGCCCCAAAGTCCCGGCACCCGCAGCAGCAAGCTCCTGCCCATGGATGGCTAAAGCAGTAAAGCGAAGATGCTCAAGAGTCCTCAGTTTCGAGGTCCTTGCCATCACCAGTGCTTTGTGGGGGAAAGGTGGGCGGGGGGATCCGAGGGAAAGATAGATGTAGGATGCAGGGAGGAAAAAAGGGAGAGAGTGAGCTGGCTGGGCTCACCCAGAGGCCCCCCAGTGGAGGAACACCCCCTCTTTCTCCGAGGGAGGAGATGCCCCCTGTGGAAGCCAGCAGGAGGCAGGAAGCCAGCGCCGGAGGGTAGATCAATGTGGCTGGAGCTCCAGACACCAAACGGCTGCTGTCTGGGCACAAAGGTGTCAGTGGAGAGCCCTGGGGGATCGACAGCAGCCCCGAGGGCCTGTGGCCCAGCTGGCCAGCCTCTCCCCAGAGCCTGCCAGCCCAGCTGAGGAGTGCCGTTGGCAGGGCCCCCTCTGCAGATCTGGCTGTATCTTCCCCACACATTGAAACCATCAGGCCTGGCCCTCCGAGCAGCCTGCCTAGCACCATCAGCTAGAGACACTGAGCTTTCATCCAAACCAGACCTTCCCTCCTCCAGGTCCCCACTTGGGGGAAGGGGGGCAGAGAGCACAGCCCTGGAGCCAGTTTCAGAACTTTTTAAACCTTTGTCCCCTATTTTGCTCTCTCTTCTCAAATGTCCACGAGGCCACCTTCCACTCTGGGCCGCCCTCGCTCCACCCTCGTCCTCCAAAGGGCATTTTTGTTGCTACTGCAGAAATAGGGAGTTCGGGGGACCCCGAAGTACGGAGCTGCTCCATCAAAGCAGCAAGGGCTCTTCTGTACCTCCAGTTCAGGAGAAGCCAAATCAAAGGCAAACCCTGAATGCCTCTTGCTCACGGCCAATAAAAACCTTGCTTCAGTGCCGGCTTCCTCTGCTGAAATCAGATATCCCAGCAATAAACAAGTCCGAAAGGCAGGGGAAAGCTCTTATTTTTTTCTTCTGATTAGTTTTTCTTCCTTATAAAAAAAAAAAAAAAAAAAGCCCTCTCCTATAACAGGATGCCTGCCCCAGAAACTTGAGTGCAGAACTGTGCCCTCTCCCGCTCTGCACCCCAACTCCAGAATCCTAACCCCCAGGCTCCTGCAGGCAAGGGTGGGGCTTTGAACAGTTGAAGGCTTTGCTCAAAGGCAGGTCAAAGGGGGTTGGGGGGACAGGCCTTGCAGCCTGGGGAGCTGGCTGCCAGCTTATAGGAATAGCTGGGTTCTCGGCCTTTGGTTGCTAGTGGCAGTCAGAAACAAGAAGTGGAGTTAGGACAAATTGGGACCACTTTTTCCTAAGGTAATCCTTCTGAAGTCCCCTCAATGCAACGCAGGCTGTGCAAAGCCCAGCACCGTGGGGTTTTGTGTTGAGTGCACAGTTGAGAAATCCACGCAAGGTGGGTCGTGTGGCATCAGAGGGGCTGGGAGGGCAGAGGACTTGGGGTTTTGCTTCCCCACCAGCTCTCTCCTGGGCGCTCCCTCCTGCCCGTCTGTCCCAGGGCGAGTGGTCCTCCGCATGTGGCCTGCTGTGAGGAGCGCCCTCTCCTAAGAGCTGACATCTCTCCCCCTATGCCCACCCCCAAATAGGTTTTTAGAGTGACTTTGCTGTCAGAGATGCTATTCTGTTTGTTTTTCCTTCTGACACTATCTCTCCGGAGAGTTTCTGGTCAAGAGAATTATGTCGAGGCTGCAGATTGCAAGAGAATTGCGCCTAATGGGGAACAGACAGACAAGACACCTTTCATGTCCAGCCAAGTTTTCTCTCCCCGCCACCCCCCTTTCTCTGTCTCTCTCCCAACTTCTCATCTTCCCTTTTTGGCTTCAAAGTTGGCCCTAGTTTGAGTTAGTTTCTTCGGTACAGCTGGTGAATAAGGTCACACATTGATTTTATTTTGGAGATTGGCAGCTGGGTCAAGCTTAGCTCTGAAGCTGGGGAGCGGCGTGCCTCTGCTGGCGCAGGGGTAGGGGAGCACCAGCAGGAGCGCAGGAAGCCAGCTCACGGAAAGAACCTTCGAGAAGGCCATCGGCACTCCAAGGATGCCTTCTTGCTCCTCTGTGGTCTCAAATCAGGAGCCGGAGCTTGTGTTCATTTTAAATACAAGAGTGTTGCCGAAAACACCCCTCACCTCTGTCCCCACTGCGTGCCATGTCAGCTCACTGTGCTGCAGTTGATAGAAAAAGAGAGTGTTAGTTCTGAGGTCCCCTGGGACCTTGAAGTGCTTCTAGGAGAACTCTACCTCGTGAATAGCTGCTCAGCCGCACGCAGCCCGAGTATCTACTAACTGGGTGCAAGTTGGGTGCCGCTGGGTGTGGTGGGAGCAACGCGGGTGGGAAAGAAGGACCCTCTCTTTACCTCAAACAAGCTTCTTGAGGGGGGAGCAGATTAGTAAAACGTCTCGTGGACGGCTGGATTCTTTCGCCCTTAGTCACGAGGCTGATGTAATAGCATTCAACTGATTTCATGGTAAAGACAGCCACAGTTCCCGGAGCAAATCAGTTCAATTGCACCACTGCACATCCATCCTCATAGAAGCCCTCCAGGGACTGGGGGCGAGGCCTTCCTCCTCCAGTGCTTTGGTGGGAAGCCCAGGGCCATTTCTTGTCTGAAGAACTAGGATGTCTTGGATTTTCAGAATGTCCCATTAGACCTCCTTCCGCCCGGCCCAGCCTTGGGGAACAGAATTCACCACCCATCTAGCTCTGGGGGCAGGAGGACACAGTCCGGCACACCCTGAGCCCTGCAGCCTGTGGCACAGTTTGAATCTGTTGGGGGGGAAATAGGGTAAAAGAAGGGTAAGGCTGATTCCACTCAGGCTGCATTTAATTCTCTCCTTCCTTCTTATTCCCTCTACTTGTGGTTTCAAAGTTTGTTCTGCATCAAGATGTGTCAGTTCTCAACAATGACTGCAGGCTGGAAAACATACATTTCTATCATGGTAAGAAGGTTCTCTTAAATGAAGCTTATAGGGAGTTCCCTGGCGGTCCAGTGGTGGCCCGGATTCGATCCCTGGTCAGGGAACTAAGATCCCGCAAGCTGTGTGGCACTGCCGAAAAAAAGCAAAAAAAAAAACCCAAAACCAAAACCAAAACCCAAAAAAACCCTAAACTAAATGAAGCTTATAAATCTAAGAATGTGCCGCTTACTAACTATTAAAGCCTGAGACAACAGAAGAGACCAGTGTGGTGTGGTGTGGTGACCAAGCTCTGGAACAGGAATCAAAGGTCTTGAGTTTATTTCTTGTCCTGCCACCAACCCACTCTGACCTCAGGCAAGGAGCACACTGAACCTTCTCTGGGCCTCCGTGCCGTCTGCGAAGGGACGCCGCCCAACAGCCTAAATCACCCTACCAGCTGCCGTGAGGGCAAAACGAGCGGATGTAGGGGATGGTGCTTTATGTGCCATGAATGATTAAAAAAGGGGAGAGAGGAGTACAGTTTGACTATTAAGAGGTTGCTTTGTTAAGAGATGCAATGAATCTGTGAGGAACTTCCAGAGGACAGAGCCTTGATGGATTATTGGGAGCCTCTGAGCGTCTGGCACCCGGCAGAGCAGGGCCCAGGAGGTTGACAGTATTGTCACAGAGACAGGCTGCCTGGGTGGGTCCGACCCAGGACAGCGTGCTGTTGTCAGGAAACCTGCTGTGGGTACTGTCACGGCTTTGATGCAAATCTGTGAGTACTCATGCCCGGCCCGTGTAACAAAAGACAAAGTCACAACTTTGCTCTGTTTTCTCTCCGCAAAAGGTCCCGGCCTGTGGTGGGCACACCGGACAGACATACTTTGGTTTCCTTTCCTGATCTGGGTTTGAGTCCGTCTCTCCGGGCTCCCCTCCTTCATTGTTCTTGATTTCCAGGCACAAGCCAGAGGGCTCTCTTGCTCAGACCCGTTTCTCACCCAAAGGTTCCACAGTCACCCTCAGGACCCTCGGCCGAGTTCGAAAAGAAATGCGGTATCTGGAAGAACCTTGTGACTCTGCAAGAGTCGGCCATATCACTTGGGAGAATCGTGTCCTCCCTGCCTTCTGTTTCTGCCTTAAAAGAAGGGGTGACGGGTGGCAGCGTCCGACTGGAGAACCGGGAGGGAAGCCTGGAGGAGGTGACGGATGCTGTGAGCAGTGGGCGGGGCGCACTTCTGGGCTCCGGGGCCCCCTACCCTGTACCCACTCCCAGGCAAATCTGAAAAAAAAATAAGGGGTGAGACTTTGGGTGACAGCCTCTTCCAGAGTAGTCTGGGGACAGTGGCGCGCCAAAGCTTGCCCCTCAGGTTAGCCAATGTCGCCACCTAGAGGCAGTTTTAAGAGTTTCTTACAGCAAGAGGCAACCTCTTTATTCTTGCAGTTCCTGAAATGCCAACATTTCACTTTCTTGCTCTTAGAAGTTCAGAATCCCTCTTTCATCCGCAGTCTGGCTTTGGCTGTTATCTGTGACCCACGGGAAGCCCTTCTCCAAAGCTGTACGATGCCAGTGACGGGCACAGTGGCTTCCTATCGGGTCCAATGCCCCCCTCCTGTTATACTCACTGACTACACCAGATGTAGAAAATAAATCTTTTAATCGCTTTGTAATTGGCATAGATGGCATAATTCAAACTCACATTTTTATTTAATAGACTGAAATATCACACTATAGCTTTGATTGAAACAGTACAGGAATCGTAATGGTTTAAGTTTTACAAAATTTCATTTCGGCAGGAGCTTAATGGAAGTTGTTTCATAAAATTAAAGACTGGGGCTTGAAAAAAAAAAAAAAATAAAGTTGGTTACCCAGAAAAAAAAAAAAAAAAAAAAGACTGGGGCTTGAATAAGTAAGAAAAACCCACCTAGAAAACAAACAACGACCCAGACTACAGTTGTCTGTTGTGACTATCCGAGAATTGTGCTTTCTGGGTTTTGAAGAGCTAGCTACTCTATTGACGTCAAGACTTGCAAAATTCTGCCTTATAAACATGGTTGGGAGGGGAGGCTATAAATATGCCTAAAAAGTGCTCCCAGGAACAGGAACCTCAAAGCCAGGCTTTGTTGAAACCGTGAGCCTGAACTGGCTTTGAGGGAATCTTTCATATCTGGGGAGCTATGAGATAAGAAATAATCATAACGGGGACTATGGTGGCGGAAAGATCGTATCATTTGATGATCATCACCGTAGGGCCCAGGGCAAAAGCTCAAAGTCCTGTCTCTGGAGGAGGATGTTAGAAAGGGCCAGGGACCGCTTACGTTAGTTGCCCTGTAATTTTCAGGGTCAGCACCACACGGTGGCCGAGGACACAGCTCTCATCAGCCACAATGTGGATCTGGAGGACTAACTCAAGGCAGGTCCCGAAGTTACCTGTACTGCCATTGCAGAGTGGAGACCAATGTTTACTGGGTGGGTGGAGACTGGGGGCAGAACCCACGCTGCTCCAGAGCAGCAGAGATGACTAGTCAGTGGGGTTTGTATGAAGTTGGTAACAGGGAACTTTCTACTCAAGTGGATGACAAGTGGGAATCCCTGTGACTTTGGTGATTATAGGCATTAGTCACCAAGTTTTAACCTGGGAAAGGCATTCATGGGTTGGTTGGTGCTCCTGGGCAATGTTCAAGCCTGAACTCAACTCCCAGCTAGTGCCCAGGTACCTGTTCTGCAGAAAAGTCTGGATTACTCAAATCCAATCCAAAGTCACTGCCTGAAGTGAGCTTCCTGTGTCAGACACTAAGTCAGATGGTTTCCATCAACGCACGTAATCATCGGCGTGCTCTCTCCAGGTCCCGAGGAGGGTGTGGTCGTGTTGTGACGTGGGGCACGTGGAAGCGAAAGCCCAGAGTAGTGCATAGTTAGTCTTCCTGGACCCGGCCCTTGGGCTGGGCCGCTGCTCAATGTGCCCGGGCCACCTCCGCCGCCGGGGCCTTCAGCTCTGCTGCAGGCTTGTCCGGGGCAGCTTTCTTGGAGTAATCTCGCTCTCCAAAAATGGTGCTTCCTATTCGGACATTCGTAGATCCCACTTCAATCTGTGGGAAAGGAGTACCGAGGGCTGAGTTTAAAATAATGAAACGCAGCAGACGCTGAAGCTGCGCCTCATTTGAGGGGCTTCTCGGAAGGACAACGATGACGCACCTGCAGAGGACTGTGGGGCAGTGGTTCACCAGGAGCGGGTGTCTAAGAAATAAGTGAGGGGACTTCCCTGGTGGTGCAGCGGTTAGGACTCCGCACGTCCACTGCAGGGGGCACGGGTTCGATCCCTGCTCAGGGGACTAAGATGTCGCAAGCTATGTGGCGCGGCTTAGATCCTCCTGAGCACAGGATCTAATTCCATTTTACTTATAAACACAAAGTATTTTTGCATTGTTTTAGTATATTCTGTTTTCCACAAGAGCTACTACTGTATACCTGGAGGGAAGTTTATAGTGTGATTTCTGGAACACTTTATCAAGTTATTCACTGCCCCAGAAGATCACGTTTGTGAGTTGTTAATACAGCACACCTATCAGAACATACTTAGAGCTGCTGCCATCATGGTGACTCTACACGTACGATGAGGCATCAGACTACTTCGTCATGACTTACTGTCATGTAACCACGCCCAAGCATGAACACAGTGAAATGCCTTTTTAAGAAGTTGTAGTTTAATTTCTTCTTATTTTCCTTTAGATTCCACTTAGGGAATTAATTTAAAAAATTATGTGTGGGGCTATAATTTCTACACACTTCATTTCAAAAACGAAGGGGCTGGGGATGTTAGTGTAGATGAGAACCAGCACTCCTGGGCGCCCTAACGCTGCAATGAGGTATTTTCTGTAGCAAAAACACATTCTTGCTGGGGCCCTTTGGACCCGAACTTGAGGCACCCGAGGGCGCCGGGGAGGACACTCACCGCGTGCTGGAAGTCCACGGACATGCCCATGCTCAGCTCCACCTGGTCGGCAGGAATGCTCAGCTTCCCGCACAGCTCCTCCCGGAGGGCCAGTAACACCTGACAGAGAGACAAGTGTGACATCCATTTATCGCTGCCTTCTCCGAGGATGCCCGAAAGCGGCTGAGTCTCAACATCTCTGACACAGATTCTTTATTCCTCATGGTTTCAAGGCCTGTTAAAATTGCCGGAAGTGGACTTCCCTGGTGGTGCAGTGGTTAAGAATCCGCCTGCCAATGCAGGGGACACGGGTTCGAGCCCTGGTCCGGGAGGATCCCACGTGCCGCAGAGCAACTAAGCCCGTGAGCCACAACTACTGAGCCTGCGCTCTAGAGCCCACGTGCCACAACTACTGAAGCCCGCGCGCCTAGAGCCCATGCTCCGCAATAAGAGAAGCCACCGCAATGAGAAGCCCGTGCACCGCAACGAACAGTAGCCCCGGCTCGCCACAACTAGAGAAAGCCCAACGCAGCCAAAAATAAGTAAATAAAATAAATAAATTTTTTTAAAAAGATAGAAAAAAAATGTTTAAAAAAAAATTGCCAGAAGTTACTGAAAGGGTTTTTTTTTTTTTTTTTTTTTTTTTTTTTTAGCAAATTCTCCTCCTTTTCAAGAAAGCCGTCAGTCGTTGGGGAGGAAGTCAGAGCTCATTTTCTCTAAAGACTGTGTCAGGCAGGTTCAAACTGAGCCGAGAAGGGTCTGTGGAGGTTTGGGGACCTGTTCCGTGCCCCGTGTGAGGAGAGTTCCAGAAGAGTGTAATAATATAACACGACAGGCAACGTCCGGGATGTCTGTGGAGTTGACGGCAGCAGCCAGCCCGGCAACAGCATCTCACCGGATGCTCGCTCAGCACGTGGGCAGCGCCCCGTCCCGGGCCCCGAGTACCTGGAAGTCTGGGTTTGGTCCTTGACTAAGATCGTGCCCCAAGCTCCCGATGGTCATCAGCCCCACGAACTCCAGGCTGGGGCACTTGGCGTTTATGTGTTCCACCATGGCCACCATCTCTGCAGGCGGCAGGCCATGTTTGCCTTCACAAAAAGAAACAGAAGACACGTAGAACATACCAAGATGTTCCAAGAAGCCAGAGGAGAGCCCCCTTCTCATCCCTTCCTTATGACAGAGGAGGTGGCTCTCAGACAAGAGGACTTCTTGGAAGAACTTGTCCTCAAGACCAAAAGAGTGACTTTACATTGAGGTCTCCGTGTGTGTTACTCCCCTTCTGACCTGGCTCTGAGTTTCTCAAGGGAAGAGCTCTAAACTGGATTCTCTTTATTCTATCTCAGCATCTGAGAACAGCTAGAGTAGAAGGAGAAGAAAGAACACTGCTTTTCTCTAGACACCAAGAAGATTCACATCGCCAAAATGCCAGATTAACCTGAGAATTATTTTTCCAAATCTAGTATTTCTACCGTTTTATTAATTTATTAGTAGAATTGTAAAAAATAAAAAATGAAGTATATATGACATAGTTTTGACTATAACTTGTAAAATTGAACTGAACTTGCTAATTCACAACCAGAGGAGGAATCTGCAGCAAATGATTATTTGTTATACAGTTATAAGGATGGATACTGTCCTTCTCTAATTTAACAAATGGAGATGCTAACACTCCACCGATCTTTAATTAGGGCAAATGATAGCCACTGATCGAGAAATGATGTAACAGACTTGATCTGGAGTCAATTTCAGACTTACCTATATTGATAATGTAATGTAGAATCTAGGTGCATGTACATATAACGGTAATTGTTAAAATTTACTGAACACTTCTGTGCCAGGCACATGTGCCAAGTCCTTAGAGCTTTTCATTTAATGCAGTAACTGGATGAAGTAAGTACTCTTACTTTCTCCATTCTAAAGAGGAGGAGACTGAGGCACTGGGAGACCAAGTACCTTTCCCAAGGTCACACAACCAGGAAGTGTGGAACTGGGATGTGGATCCAGGTAGCCTGACTCCAGGCCCCATGCTTGTTCCTTCAGCCTAAGCTTTGTAGGCAGATGACTGGTCTGTAAACACTTACTCTCAACAAACATCTAACAGGTAAGATGCTCAGGGCTCTATAGCAACAGCTTTACCTCCATTTCCACATTCAAGCCTCACAACACCCTTGGGAGTACTGCCCTGCTAGCACTGCCAGATAAGGCAGTGAAGTGCAGAGAGGTTAGGTACGCTACTCAAGGTTACAACGCTGCAAAGTGGTGGAGCTCAGACCCCAGGTCTGTCTGATTTCAGAGCCCAGGCTCTGTTTACTATTTTACATTGTTAACCCAAGCCCCATAAACATATTCACTGACTGGTACTCACAGTGATATTTCTTCGATTTTCTCCTAATGTAACATTAAATAGTTTTGTTAGGTCCTGAGAAGTATTATACATGTAAAACTGCAGTCTCTTTCAGGAGGGATGGTGACCTCTGAGAATTTTCAGGACCAAAGTCACAATGCCCTTCTCGATTCCCCTTGCCCACCTCCTCAAAAATTAAGAAATAACAGACCATGATGTATCAAATAATTACACGTGGACGGGTTTGGATGTCACTGTGCCGAGACCCTACATACAACAGATTCCTTAAAGGCCTGTGATTTCTTTCTGTAACCTTATGTATCAGATGCTTAGGGCTGCCACTCTTCCTGAGCTCCAACCATCCTAAGGGGAGAAAAGTCTGCAGTCCAGGTCTGGTCACTTACTCTCCTCTCCGCTGGTGTTAATCTGGACCATAACCTTTAACCTTTCGGGAGAACCTTTTTTCTGCCACGCACTGTTCACTTTGTCTGCCAGCTTCACAGAATCCACTGTTTCCAGCATGAAGAGATTGGGGACAGCTGTAACGAGAAAGAGGCCAGGTCATTCTTCACTCACCTGACCGCAGCAAGCAACACACCACAAAGCTTTTCTTGGTACACAGGAAAATAATTTCCCAGGAAAAGAAAAGGACCGTTAAGTCTCAGTTCTGCTAAGACTTACGCGACAGTTTACTAGATATTAAGTTCGAATGTCAGCCCATTGCTGTCTAATCGGAAAAGACGAATAAGGAAAGGGAGGTGATGACGTGCTACGATCAGGCAGCACACGTATCCATCCATAAGCTTCAAGAAGCCAATAGTTTATAAATTAGGAGTGCGGGAGTAACATATACACACTACTATATATAAAACAGATAACCAACAAGGACCTACTGTATAGCACAGGGAACTATACTCAATATTTTGCAATAACCTATATGGGAAAAGAATCTGAAAAAGAATCTATCTATCTATCTATCTATCTATCTGAATCACTTTGCTTTACACCTGAAACTAACACAACATTGAAAATCAACTATACTTAGGGACTTCCCTCGTGGTCCAGTGGTTAAGAATCCACCTTCCAATGCAGGGGACGCGAGTTCGATCCCTGGTTAGGGAACTAAGATACCACACGCCGTGGGGCAACTAAGCCCACACGCTGCAACTACTGAGCCCGTGCGCCACAACTAGAGAGCCCACGTGCTGCAACTACAGAGCCCACGTGCCACAACTAGAGAGAAGCCCACGCACTGCAACTAAGACCCGACGCAGCCAAAAATAAATAAATAAATATTTAAAAAAAAGAAAATCAACTATACTTCAATAAAAAAAATAAAAATTAAAAAAACAATAAACAGTGAAAAAAAAAAAAGAAGCTGATAATTGTAGAGATTCTGAATGGCAGGCTTGATCTGATTAAATCTCAGTTCAAACTGAAAGAAACAGGCCAAGGTGACAATAAGGAATGGTTAAACAGTGAAAGCTAAAGTGCTCCCCGGACCTGGTATCTCCATGTCTTTAAACTTCCTGGGATGGGGATGCTCTTATTCAACAAGGACATCAGAATGACCACTGACAGCTAAGGGAGACACTTAGCTGTCATCAAAACCAACTTCTTTCCCAAAGATGCATTTAGTCTTGCCTCAGATAAAAAACAAGACAGGGACTTCCCTGGTGGCGCAGTGGTTGAGAATCTGCCTGCCAATGCAGGGGACACGGGTTCGAGCCCTGGTCTGGGAGGATCCCACATGCCGCGGAGCAACTAGGCCTGTGAGCCACAATTACTGAGCCTGCGCGTCTGGAGCCTGTGCTCCGCAACGAGAGAGGCCGCGATAGTGAGAGGCCCGCGCACCACGATGAAGAGTGGCCCCCGCTTGCCACAACTGGAGAAAGCCCTCGCACAGAAACGAAGACCCAACACAGCCAAAATAAATAAATAAATAAATTAATTAATTAAAAAAAGTGAAATTCTTAAAAAAAAAAAAAAACCAGACAGAAGCAACATCAGCAGCTTACTTTTATTAAACATTGAACTCCTCCAGGTAATATGCTAATCACTTTATTTGCATTCTTTTTTTTAAATTGAAGTATAGTTGATTTACAATATTGTGTTAGTTTCAGGTATAGAGCAAAGTGATTCAGTTATATATATTCTGATTCTTTTCCCATAAAAGTTATTACAAGATACTGAATATAGTTCCCTGTGCTATGCAGTAGGACCTTGTTGTTTATCTATTTTATACATAGTGGTGTGTATCTCTTAATCCCACACTCCTGATTTATCCCTCCCCCCACCCCTTTCCCCTTTGGTAACCATAAGTTTGTTTCCTGTCTGTGAGTCTGATGCTGTTTTGTAAATAAGTTCATTTTGTACCTTTTTTTTTTTTAGATTCGAAATATGAGTGATAGCATATATTTGCCTTTCTCAGCCTTACTTCACTTAGTATGATAATCTCTAGGTCCATCTATGTTGCTGCAAATGGCAGAATTTCATTCATTTTTATGGCTGAGTAGTATTCCATTGTATATAGGTACCACATCTTCTTTATCCATTCATCTGTTGATGGACACTCAGGCTGCTTCCATGTTTTGGCTATTGTAAACAGTGCTGCTATGAATACTGGGGTGCTTGTATCTTTTCAAATTAGGGTTTTCGTCTTTTCTGGATATATGCGCAGGAGTGGGACTGCTGGATCATACGTCAGTTCTATTTTTAGTTTAAGGAACCTCCATCCTGTTCTCCATAGTGGCTGTATCAATTTACATTCCCATCAACAGTGTAGGAGGGTTCCCTTTTCTCCACACCCTCTTCAGTATTTATTATTTGTATACTTTTTGATGATGGCCATTCTGAATATGTTTAAGACCATGATTGTTGTGATGGTTTCATAAGTGCAAACATATGTCAAAACTTATCAAATTAAATATGTGCAATTTATTGTATGTCAATTATACTTCAATAAGGCTGTTTTAAAAAATAAATACAGGTTACTTTAATTTTGACACCTTGAGAGAAGTAAGTATTCAGTTATCCAGGAAGATCTCCACCTGTCATTTTCACGCAGTTAAGTCTTTCTATAGTTAATTCTTAATTTTACTTTATTTACTGTATGTTACTGTATATTGTATTTTATTATTATATACTTTACTTATAGTATGTTGTACTTGTATTATTGTATATTATTGCATTTTATTTACTGTAGCCTTTTATTTAAAGGGAAAAGGACAAAAGTGTCTCCTTTGCCAGCTGAAAAATTTTATGGGCTTCAATTCCTTATAATTTATTTCAAAGACCACCAAAAAATACCTAATGTGAGGTAGGGTAGGTTTCCAAGTATATATTATCCAGTCAATTGTGAGTTCATTCTTTTCTTACATGATGTTTTCCCTTATATCAAGAACTAAGGGGCTTCCCTGGTGGCGCAGTGGTTGAGAATCTGCCTGCCAATGCAGGGGACACGGGTTCGAGCCCTGGTCTGGGAAGATCCCACATGCCGCGGAGCAACTGGGCCCATGAACCACAATTACTGAGCCTGCGCGTCTGGAGCCTGTGCTCCGCAGGAAGAGAGGCCGTGATAGTGAGAGGCCCGCGCACCGCGATGAAGAGTGGCCCCCGCTTGCCACAACTGGAGAAAGCCCTCGCACAGAAACGAAGACCCAACACAGCCATAAATAAATAAAAATTAAAAAAGAAAAAACCAAAAAACTAAGATTTCCTAATGCCATTTGTGGCAACATGGATGCAACTAGAGATGATCATACTAAGTGGAGTAAGTCAGAAAGAGAAAGACAAATACCATATGATATCACTTATATGTGGAATCTAAAATATGGCACAAATGAACCTATCTACAAAACAGAAACAGACTCACAGACATAGAGAACAGACTTGTGGTTGCCAAGGGGGAGAGGGGGAGGGAAAGGGACGGACTGGGAGTCTGGGGTTAGTAGATGCAAACTATTACGTGTAGAATGGATAAACAACAAGGTCCTACTGTACAGCACAGGGAACTATATTCAATATCCTGTAATAAACCATAATGGAAAAGAATATAAAAAGAGAATGCATATATGTGTATAACTGAGTCACTTTGTTGTACAGCAGAGATGGGCACAACATTGTAAATCAACTATACTTCAATTAAAAAAAAAAATGAAAAAGAACTAGGATTTCTTTCCCAAAAGAAACTCCAAAGCACAAATGGTGAATCAGAAATACTCTAAAATCTTCTCTCTTCCACAGAAGGTACTGTAAGTGATACAATGATGAAAAAATTGTGTCTTCATATTTAGAGTTTTATCTTACCCATCAATTTGTTGACATTTTGTTTCTGTAGATGGCCAATGAAATGCCATTTGATCTCAGGACACGAAGACAGAATCTGAAGAGAAAGAAGTGACCATGTTTGACTTAGACTGTGTGGAGGCCTTGCCCGCTCACGTACCTTGCACGCTGCCTTCTGACCTTTCCCGTCTATGCAATAAACCACTACTGTCATCTTTGGTCAGGCTCCTAAGGATACTTAGAGAAAAACTGAAGGCTTCTGTTCCGTTTCTCTTCCTTGTTCCTATCAACTCTCTCCTTCTTTCAGATATTGCCCATTAAGAATGAACTGATTAAAGCTTTCAAATCTCAAAAGGATCCAAGATCACAGCAAGCTCCTAAAAATCACCATTTTCAAAAAGCCGCAAAGGAGAAAACTATGTAGAGAAAGCCCTCGCGCAGAAATGAAGACCCAACACCGCCATAAATAAATAAATAAATAAATTAATTAAAAAAGGAGAAAACTATGGTCTTAAGAAAGAAAGAAAATCTAGATGAGAAATGTTTAGGGCTCAGGGTGAACACAGACATTTCTACCGCCAGCCCGACCTCCTGCTCTAAAACTCAACCACCGAAGTGGGTCTAATTTTCAACTGAGCAGCCAAGATTGAGATACAAACTAAAGAATTCAGATTCCACTTACTTTAGGATTTGATGCTTTTTCAAGCAGTTCCTGAACCTAGAGGGTAAAAACAGAACAAGTCAGAAGCCTGGCATACGTGACTCTTCCGAGGGCAGTGCGGAAAAGGGCTCTTACATAGTTCTCCCCAAAAGTGCGCTGCCCGTGACTGTAGGCCTCGATCACCATGTCTGCAGGTTTGGTTTTGCTGACTGCTACTAGCCGGGGCTGGATGGCTGGGAGTTCCTGGCAAGAGGAAAAGACCCAGATGAATCAGTGGTTGGGAATATTATCCCAATAAGCCCTGTAGGACACCCTGTAGAAGAGACTGGCAGAGATCTTGTAACTTGGCAAGATTCTGTAACATCCATTATTCCAATACTGCAGGGAGATCAGTATCAAATGATGCTGATCAAATGTCTTTTGTACGCGTGGCATCTGACTCTAATACGCTAGCTACCTTAACACCTAGCAGGAGACCTTTCTCTCTCAGGAGAGCTGGGCAGGTAAGTAAGAGCAGGATTTCTGTAAAGCCTGGTCTTTGACCGAAAGCATCAGCATCACCTGGGTCCTGCTCCAGACCCACTGGATCTGAATCTCAGTCTGGAGTCTGAGAATCTCCTTTAAATCAAGCTCTCCGGATGAGCCTCTTGCATGCCAAGGTTGGAGGTTTAAGAATCACTTTGTCAAGAGAAGGCATTGCTCTCTGACTAGAAGGGAGGCCACTTGTGGCTTCTGAAACCCCGAGGTCAACAGTTTTGGAAACTCATCTGGGTCCTGGTGTAATTATCCATATTGCCCACAGGCACTCTCAAAAGCTGCCTGCTTAGGGCAACTCTGTAACTTATTGTACAATCTAATCGAGAACCGGCGGCAGAACTGAGGCAAGGGCACAGAAGGCTCTGGACTCAGGATTAGACCTATCTGACCCCGTCATGGCCGTTACATAAAGAACACGGCTTCCCTGGACTCTGCTGCAACCAAATCCACACAGGGAAGAGATTCACCTACCCCCATATGGCTCAGTTTTCATGTACCCCATCACCCTCTGGAATTTTTACAGAATCACAGAGTTCTCAAAGGGCCTAAAAAGTTACACTGATTAGCAAAGAGTTTCCCCTTCCTTCTGGGGGCTGCACTGCCAACCTTTTATGAGACCATGTCATAACTGCTAGGATTATGTTGATGAATTGACAGTTTCTAGAGAAAAAAGTGGAATAGGCAGCCCGTCTGCCTGAGAGTTATGCTGGGAGCACCCCCTAGTGTGATTATTTCTTAGGGGAATCTCTAGCTTTTTCTTGGAGAATCACAAAAAATTAATGCTGGAAGGGAGCTTAGAGCTTTCCATTGCCTGTACATATGAGGAAACTGACAGCCCGAGTAGTTAGTTAAGTGACTTGTTCAAGGTAACGTCTAAGTAACAGCCAAGTAAAGGCTACACTAATACAGGTCTTCTGTCTCCAGGCCACCATTCTGAGCTCTAACACCATAAATGCTTGATCAGAGAAAACTCTGACCTCTCTATTCAAGCCTGTCTCACTCCACACCATTCAGCTTAAACTTGCACTGAGGGGGAAGATATTGACCTTTGGTTTAGTGAACTTCCAACAAGAGAGGAAATATAGATAACGAAAAAAAAAAAAAATCTCCCCGTAAACTGCTTGGGATTGGAGGTCAGTTCCCTCCTGCCCCAAACGCGCAAGTGCAGCTCTGGTGCCTCCCTCCCAAGTCGCGCCAATCCACCCTGCCCTGCGCCAGCGAGGTGGGGGGACTGACATTTACTGAGCATCTACTAGCTGAGACGCTGCCACACACGTGACCTCCGGCAGACCTGGCCTCCTTTGGCTGCTCTGGTCGTGGACGTCTTCTCCTGCAGCCTGTGGGCTCAGGCCTGGCCCCTCTCCCATCCGCCAAGGCTGCTGACCCCTAACACGAAGCGGGACGGACAACGATCGCGCTGCCTGGAGACTGGTCATTTTCCCGGGATACCGACCCCTTCTGCTCCGACCAAGCCAACCTCCAGAAAACCTGACGGAAGCTGAGGAACCCCTTCGCTAGCCTTCTGGGGGCTCTGCAACCCGCGCCTATGCCAAGGCGGCGGGCAGGTCCCGCCCCTCCGGGAGACCCCTCTGCGTCACTGTGACGACCCATTCACACGCAGGTGTTCCCCCCCCCCCCGCCTCAAAGCGGCCGCCCACCGTCACCACGCGGTCCCCTTCCTCACCCGCGGCCGCCGCGTCACCGCCTGCTGCACGCGCTCGTTCACCGCCCTCAGGGCGAAGCCGACCCCCATCTCCGCCGACATGCTGACAGCTCTCCACATCCCCCAGGGACTAACGTCGAGCCCGGACCCCCAGCTCCCCCGGCTGAGACCCCTTCCGGTCCCGCCCAGCTCACGTCTCCGTGTGCCCAATCACCGCTCACCACCGAGTCGTCTCAGCCAATCGTCAGCACGGGGCGGGACGGGGACGGTGCGGCCGGCAGCCCCGGCCCCGACCCCTCAGCGGCGCCATCTTGAGGAGGTCGCCGCGGAAGCCCGGCGGGGCTCCTGGGTGTGGAGGCGCTGCTGGCGTCGTTCCCGGGCCGCGGGGCGGGCCTTCCGCGTCCGCCGTCTCTGCCGCCCCCGTGGAACCGAAGGGACGCAGAAGACGTGGCCTGTTCCCGAGGTCCTCTTCCCGGGGTCCTTTGCTCGCGGATCAGCAGGAGAAGCTGCTGGGGCTGGAGACATGTCTTTTATCTCAGATGATTCTCGGGAGGAACCGTTAAGAGATATAAAAGAAAACTGCAAAGAACGTGGCAGGATTCAAATGTACCGTTATTTTCCTCTGGTCATCCTTTAGCCCAGTACTGCCCAGTGTAAGACACATATGTAATTTAAAGTTTTCTAATAGGCACATTAAAAAAATACATTTTATATAGCCCAATATATCCAGAGTAAGGTTTCACTATGTAACCAATAGAAAAACTTAATGAGATCTTTGAATTCTTACTGTATTGATACTTAATTTACAAAACCCTGTGTGTAGTTTGGACGACAAGCCTCAACTCGGACTGTCCACACCGCAGTCCCCCCGGTGGCAGGTGCCGCCTTCTGGGAGGAGAGCACAGGCAGCTTTAGACAGTCCAGCCTGGGCTCCGCACACATTCAGCCCAGTTCTTGAGTCTCCTATGTGTGCAGCTCTGGGCCATGTGAAGATCACAAACAGGATGAGGAGCCAAACGATACAAAGATTAGCGCGGTAAAATACTAAGTTTAATAGTCGGATGGTGAAACGGTAGGTGCTGAGGCAAGTAGAGATGGATTTTGTTGCGGAAAACATTCTTGGCTGTACTGCTGTACTGTTAAAAGACTCTCGAGCATTAATTCAGCTTCATGAATGAGATGCTATTACGTTGGAGAAAGGGCTAAAGTTTGCTCTCCATGTTGTCTTGAGGTGACTGGGCTTACTTCGAGCCTTCTGGAGAGAAAGGGCAACGTTCGTACTTTCTTCTCTCACCGTCTTCCCAGACCCTGGGAACTGAGATAGAATTTCACATGTCTGCTCTGGGAAAATCACTTTGAGCAGAACCTAGGGTCTTTGTCATCAAGCACTTCTTTTGGGGAAGTTTCCATCTACCAGGAACACAAAACTGGTTTATCTGTAAACTAGGGTTGTAGTAATTGTGTTCAAGTAAAATGTCTCTGGACTTGATAATTTCTACTCCTGCCAAAGTGATAAAGATTAAAAAATGACTTAGACTAGCCCTTCATGGTGTGAATATACTAATAGATGCTTGCGGTAGAGGTGCAAGGGTGGAAGGTGCCAGCCAGCAGTCAGTGGTGGAAGGAACAAAGGGATTACAGTGATGGGGGTCATGGTGAAGGGCTGTATAGCGGAGGGATTAGGTGAGCATGACATACTTAAACGGATATGCTATTTAGAAAACATTTTAAAAACCATAAATACTTAACTAAGGGATGTATAATCCAGGTGATAGCTATGACAATAAGTAGAAGTACCTTCATTTAATAGGTCAGGTCATTTCTTTGAATTACAAGGTCAACCTCCCCACCCCAATGGTGTATGTGAGAGTGGCTCCCCAAAAAGTATCAGAAGAGTGATTTAAGCTTTCGGGTTAATAAGGATAGTGGTGGCAAGATTGGGTGGTGGTGGGCATAGGGCTGACACAAGTTGAATCTTGGTTTCATCACTAAACTGTGATCTTGGACAAGTAACTGAACTTCTCAGTTTTTCATTTATAAAATGGAGTCAGTCAATATCTCCTTCAGACTTGCAGTAAGGATCAATCAAGGTAACATGTGACACACACTTAGCAGAATGCTCCCCAAAGCAAGTGTTCAATGAACACTAGTCCCTCCATTAGTCAACATTTATTGAGATGTTTTCTCTGTAAAGGAACCAGGGGAGACCAAGATGAGTAGGACAGGATTTATTGTGGATTCACTTCTAAGATACTATTCATCTCTAACATTCTATGACCTTATAAAAATGGAAATAAAGGCAAAAAGATCATGGGGACCCCAGTCTCATTATCATTTCCCATTTTCCAATTTTTTCTTTTAACGTCTTAGCTGTGCTTTTGAATGAATTTTATTCCACTTTTTCCTCCTTATTTTCTTTTTTAGTTTCTTCCTCTTCCTGGGACATCAACCATCTAATTTAACCTTTCTTCCTTCCATACTACTTAATCCTTGAAAAATGCAAGTCTGAAATCACCTCATCACTAGTAATTGTCTTTAAATTGCTTCAACAGTTTGCAAGGACAAAGAAAAAAATAGATTAGAAAGCCAAATACCCAGAGGAACCGGTTTCATAAACAATTTAATAAAAATCTAGTATACTTACTCACCATAAATGCCATCAAACTTTTAAAATATTCACCTCTGTAGTCTAAGGCCCTGAATTATGAGAAAAACATTTATGGATTTTAAAATTATTTCCTTTAGGGAATCCCCTGGCGGTCCAGTGGCTAGGACTCTGCACTTTCACTGCTGAGGGCCTGGGTTTCATCCCTGTCAGGGAATTAAGATCCCACAAGCTGCGCAGTGTGGCCAAAAAAACAAAACAAAACAAAAGTTTCCTTTTGAGTTTACTGTGATTCTTTCAGGGGGATTAAAAAAAAAAGATAAAATAATAAAAAATACTGTTGCCTGGTTACTTGGCTCTGAAGAGAAATGGAAAAATAATGCCCATGTTCCGGTTTAAATGAATTCAGGTAGAGAAGCCATGACAGCAATCCCTTAGCAAACATGCTGTCACATTTGGCTTTTGAAATGTCAATATAGATTCTAGAACCCTAGACCTGGGGAGGACCTTTAGAGATCATTTGATCCTTCATATAGAGAGGATGACATTTAAACCATCCCAAACAGCACAGAATCTCCCCAAGACCATCAGAGAAGAAAATGTTATCTGTGATAATCCCTGGATTTATTTTCTATTTGCAGATAACCACTTCTCCCTATTTCAAATTTTAGCCAGTCTTAAAGTAAAATCTTTCAAAATGCTCTATTCTGCGAGCCCATTTCCTCTTCTTTGGTCTCTGAGGAGCTAGAATATCTAGCTGACCATGATGCAACCTTTTTTTTTTTTTTGGCTGCGCCGTGAGGCGGGCGGGATCTTAGTTCCCTGACCAGGGATCGAACCCGTGCCCCCTGCGGTGGAAGTGTGGAGTCTTAACCACTGGACTACCAGGGAAATCCCGCAACTTTCTAAAAAAAATTGAAGTATAGTTGATGGACAATATTATACGTTACAGGTGCACAATATAGTGATTCACAGTTTTTAAAGGTTATGCTCCATTTATGGCTATTTAAAAATATTGGCTATATTCCCTGTGTTGTACAATGATGCAAGTTTTATAAATGTGAAGTTGCTAAACTCCCCTTCTGCCTTTTCTGGGGTCAACCCATGAGATTTAGTTTTTAACTACTTTTTTTCTTTTGGTTTTAACATTTTGTTTTCTTTCTAGCCTCTACAAGTCTTTTTTTTTTTTTTTAAATTGGAGCCCAGAACTGGGCAATTCATTTCAACAGGGCCAAACTGGCTTATTTTCTACCTATCTACTGCATTGCTGGAAGTACGAATTCTCAATACTGCGTTTGCTGAATTGCAGTGTTGTTCCCTTCTTCCTCTATGTGCTATCCTACCTGTAATCTTATTCCATGTTATCACATCTGTTTGATTTCCCACTTAGTTACCTGTGTGTTTTCTAGCCTGTTTTTCCAGATGACTGAAAATAAGTTATTTTTGAACACTTATGCACTGAGCTAACCCCTTCACGTGCGTTTTCATTTCATCCACTCAACCCATTTTATAGATGAAGAAACTGAGGCTCAGACAGGTTGAAGAATTTATTCAAGACCATACATCTAAGAAGTGGTAGAGAAGGGATTTGAATCTTGGCAGTCTAACTCTAGAAACTACATTCTTAATTTACCTATTCAATTGTAAATTCATAGTATTTGTGTTGGGCTCTCCAACCAACAGAGAAAGTTTGGGAGCACCATTGAAAAACCTGAGAAAGCATGGGCTAGGGTTGCCAGATTTAGCAAATAAAAACACAGTTGATCCTTGAACAATGCAGGTGTTAGAGGCACTGACCCCGGCTGGCATCGACGAAAATCTGCCTGTAACTTTATAGCAGGCCCTCGTATCTGTGGTTCTGCATCTGTGAAGCCAACCAACCGCAGATTGAATAGTCCTGTAGTATGTGTTTATTGAAAAAAATCCGTGTAAAAGTGGACCCGTGTTGTTCAAGGGTCAACTGTTCAGGATGCTCAATTAAATGTGAATTTCATATAAACAACGAATACTTTTTTAGTATGTCTCATGAAATATTTGGGACATACTTATACTAAAAATTATTCGTTGTTTAGATGAAAATCACATTTAACTGGGCATCCTGTATTTTATTCGGCAACTCTAGGCTGGGCAGATTTCCCAGATAGAGACTGCGACTTTCTTACCGAATTGATATCAAAATGAATTTTGGGTCAATTGAAAGTACCTCTGCTCTTTTGGAGCAGAATTGCAGCAGTGTATGGAGTATTTTACGATAAATCTCCGTAGCACCTACCAAGAATTATGCCATTTTCACAAATAAGCTGTTTATTATTTCTACATTGATAATGGGAATAGATATTCATCTGAATATATGTTTGGGGCTCGACTTAACTTACTAGGCAGAAATGTTTTATCTCTTTTTATCACCTAACCTAATTTTAGCTATTGCTAAATTTCACTGTAATAAAAAAAAATACAAAGACTCATTTTATTTAGCAAGATTGAAAATAAAACTAAGACATCAAATCACACCTTTAGAGTTGTCCAAAACAGTTCTTCCATCTATCAGTCCAAGGCAATTAATCCAGCATATCATTTGTAGAGTGATTAATATAACAACAATCATTTCTCAGTTACAAAGGGGGTCATTCAGTCCTCGGGGCTCTTTGCAAGCAGAATTAGTTTTGACTATTCAATCACCAGCTTGCACAAAAGCAGAAATAGAGAGGAACGGAAATAGAAACACAAAATGATTGGCTATTACCTCTTTTAAAAGGAAACACCAGAAATAGTGGCTAGAACCCTACTGAATAGAACTAAAGAAGCAGTGGTTAAGTCCATAGATGCAGAGTGACCACTAGTCAGGATACAACTTATCCTCGATCAAACTTAAATAGGTAAGTCAGTAAATATGAAGATCTTACTTTCACTGTTTATAAATGGTGAAGTTATCTGTGTTGAAAGATAGAGACCCATAGAGACTGCAACAGATCATTCATAAAACATCTATTTTTTTCGGATCAATATAGTCGGCCCTTTGTATCTGTGGATGTGGAACCTGCGGATACAGAGGCAGCTGTACTGGGCCATTTTATATAAGGGACTTGAGCATCCACGGCTTTTGGTATGGGGGGGGGAGGAGTGTCCTGGAACCAGTCCACCGCGGATGCCGAGGGATGACTATATTGCTAAAATTCTTCCAGTGATTTTTTTTCCTCTCTCAACTTAATATGATCGCAGATCCCTCCGAATTTATTTTAGTCATATAAAAATTAACAAACTGTGGCTTCCTTTCAAATATTCTGTCCTGATATTAAAAAAGTGATTAAAAACAGTACTGAATATAGATCACTTCTGCAAAGTTTAATGAGTGAGAAACATTCAACCAAGGTGATTTTTCCTTGGGAAGTCCTACAAAAACTGACTTTTATAAACAGTTCCTTATTTTGATAGAGGTTCCATTTATCAATAGCAGCCATGACTTTACTGCCTACAAAATTGCAGGCTGTCACAGTTTACATGTTTAGAATTCAAATGTTTTCACATCAGGTTTTCTAGTAAGTGTTACAGAAACGAAGTCACACAGACAGATTGGTTAGTTGTCCCAAGCTAAGGAAATAGCCCATTTCCATGATATTCCTATTCAGGCAGGTACAGACAACATTGGAGTTAAACGAATGGGTACTACAACAGTTATATTTTTTGCTTAAAGAAGAAGTGACACTGACATTGAAGGGGGGTAGGTGTAGCAGGACTTCACCGAGGCTCCTTTGTGATCTAGTGCAAGGGACAAGCCATCACAGGATGCTAGTATTAGAAGTTCCGGTTAAGAATCTGAGCAAGCTTGCTATTCAGAGAGGCTGAGATGTCCTTGCTGCGTATTCCACTGGAGAGGAGTAGTGTTTTCTGAGGCTTAGGCAGCCGGTCTCAGAGCAGAGGAGCCGACAGATATGTAAATCAGGGATGCTGGATGTGACATGGTACTCCTAACAAGTGATTAATGGCACTGAAATGGGAGGAGGGTGAGTGTATCTTAATGATGGATACCTTATGTTGGTCTTAGACTGCCTTCTGCAAGGCCTTCTGAGCACATTAAAATCCATCACTCCCAGGAACATTTGGCTGCCTGCACGAAGTGTGACCAGGAATGGTGGTTTGAGAATTCTAAGTCCCACAGATTAGAACAGAGAAGGGCAACATTTAAATTAAGAGGGGTTAACCCTTTGTGTATTCCTAGGCCGGCTGAATGCTCCCCCAACTCCCGACAAGCCTGGTGCTACTTAGAAGCAAGGTAGCCCGACTTTTGGGGCCATTCGATTAATCAGAAGTCTGGGCGTGGGATCAAAAATGAGATGGAAATCTGTGCCAGAAAGTATCATTTGTAGTTTCACCGAGAAAAGAGGGGTACAGTGGGAGTTCTTCTTGGAGGGGGGCAGCTAATAACAAATCCTCAGCCAGGGCTTGTGGTGGACGATACCAACAGGCTTGCAAGTTCACTCCAGACAGCTGCCCTGCACTTAGCGACCTGGTACCCACTCCTGCCCCCAACTCCAACTTCAGGACACAAGAAAACCTTTTTTTCATGTTTGTGTTCCCCCCATCCAAATCTCCCAATTAGTAACGAAAAAACATTTGAGTGGATTCTGATGCAGCCCTTCTGACCCAGGGACTAGGGCATGAACTCGTACCCACACAGCTGTCTCTGGAGATTTAACACTCGGTGTGACCCCTGGAGCCCTGGATTTAAAGACATCGGCCGTTTAGCGAATGGGCTCCCCCTTATCACTACATCAGACAGACCCCAGCACAAGTCACAGGCGCTGAGAGTGGGGAATCTTTTGGACGAGCCCTTCTTCCTCCCCAAGAGGAGGTCTTCAACCGTAGGATCCCCACAGCAATGAAAAGACACTTGATCTCAAGGAACGCACACAGTTTGCCAAGCAGGTACCACAGTGGCTAACAGATAGCACAGTCCCACTTCAGCAGCTTTGAAGACAACTGAGTTCTTCATTCCTGTCTTCTTGATGCTGAGTGGAACCAACGAACAAGTTAAGAGGAGAAAAAAACCAAATCACAGAATAGGTGAAAAGTTTTAAAAAGAATTGTGTGGTGGTAGCCAAACCCTGACCCTGGAAATGTAGTCAGAAGCCACCACGCTTTCAGCCCTGGGGCAAGGAGGGTGGTGTGTAGAAAAGCTTGCAAAACCTAGCACCAGCTCTTCCTTACCAGGGCTCCAGAGAGCGGGCCTCGGCAGTAACTCACGGGCTCACGGCCAGGAGCGCCGGGAAAGCCAACATCCACCGCAGCCGTTTCTCCACAGCTCTGCTGGCAAACTTGCAAGCACGTATTTGCTCGGTAGCTGGGCCTCACCCACGGGCATCTCCCACCTCGGAGGCACGATGAGAACACTGGACTGCCTTTCCCCAAATAAGGGCAGTCCGATCGGAGGCGACACCCTGCATTTCTCCCACTTCTTATTAATAGCATCCCTAATTAAGCCAGCTTCAAAAGGGCGAAAATCAGTGCCTGGCGGTCAAAGGTCTAACCCATGGTTTCCAAATCTTAACAGAAGTCACATAACCTACTTACCTGAAGAAAACCCCAATTCATCAGTCCCTGCCCCCGCTTCCCAGGAAGGGGAATAGATTTAAGTCCGTTTCTTCTTTTTTCACCACAGTACGTGGAAGAGAGTCAAAGAAGGTAGTGTGGAAGGGAGCCGCATCCTGGTTCATCATTAAAAAATAAAGATCTCTTTGAGCGTCATGTGCGGCTGTGGACATTCAGTTCTCCTCCGCGTCCGCCTCCGAGGGCTCCTCTTCTAAGCCAAAGCTCGGCTTGTCAACTAGCGCCTCCAAGTGCTTGCTCAGGCTGCCCGGAGAGTCCACGAACATGTCAGGGATGTCTTTGCCAAAGTAAATCTTGCTGTTGGAAGCGATGGCCTTGTACTTCATCAGCTGCAAATACTCAGGGGTCAGCTTCAGCTGCAAGAAAAATGAGGAAGGAAGACTCTGGTGGGGCCAGATTAGGGAAAAGTCTGGGCGGCATCCCTTTACTTTCGCGAGGAGAGGGTCTCCGTGAGAACCACGCCCCCCTGCTCCTCTTCCTGGTCTCACTGCTACATTAGTAACCGCGAAACCCCTTCTCTGGGAGAGAGTAATCTCAGGTCCTCAAGGTGAGAACTGCGAGAGTTTCAGGAGTTTCTCTGTTTACCAGCAAAATTAAACTTCTCTCAGGGTCCAGCTAAGGGAAAAGGGAAGCCGCTGGCCCACACGGCACAGGAGTCCTCACTCCCGACCACGAGGGGCTGGGGCAGGCGCAGTGTTCTTACAACCACCCGGCAACTCTCAAGCCGGGCACACGCCCTCTGGCGGCCAGGCGGCGCTGGGCCTTTACCTTGTTTGCTTCGGCTATTTTCAGGGCAGTGTAGCACTCAGCGTCCGCCTTGGCCTTCTCCCGGGCCAGAAACGCAGCATCTTAAGGGAAGAACGCAGCGAAGTGAAGCGCAGCGGCTATCAGAAGGCTAGTCCCCGCAACTTTCCCCGACTGCCTCCGTGACCCTGGGCACACTGCTCTGGCTTCTCTGTGCTCTGATTTCCTCATTTATGAAACTGGGGAAAAGGCATTTTTTTCCTGTTTCACAAGTGGTTGTGAAAATCGACCAAGATGAAAGAGTGCTCTGACAGCATCTCCCGGTGCTGGGGACTAGCTAACCCTGAGCAAGTCTGCTGCTGTGCCCGACAGTGTGTTTTCTGACAGCATCGTGGAGAAAGGCACTGCGGCCCGGAGACACGTCCTCTTTCGAGCCGCTTACTCCTGCTGTGGCCTGTGAGGAGAGGGGCGGGACCCGCCTCAACCTCCAGTCTCTGAGCTCTCCACCCCGGCCCCCTCCCCTCCTATTACACAGCAAGAGCAAGGGAAGCCCAAAGAAGGCTCTGGATAAGGCCCGAGGTGGATCTGCCCTGAAACCGACTACCATAAGCAAAACAATTCAGCCCCTCTCCAACTTCAGCTCCCTTTTCATTTCCATCAATCATTTCAGAAAGGCTCTAATTAGCAACGCTTAAGCTGGCACAACTTGAAGGGCATGCCGTGCCGTGGTCCAGGCTAACACCTGTTTGGACTAAGACCCATTTAAACTTCTACTTTGCAATCTGCTTCCTTAATCTGCTCAGACCAGCTTTCGGTCAAGCTGACGCAAAATTTTTGATGTTTACTCCCTGGCCTTGGGAATAAGGCCAGCCTTGCATGGGCAACATCTGTAGCAAAAGCCTGGGAAGCAAGGGGGGACTGGGGGTGGGTTCTCACTGCACAGCCTCAGCAGGGCCCTGGGCGGTGGAAGCCTGCAGGCCGGCTGGGGTGCATGCGGCCAACTCGACTGGCCTTAGCGCCTGGTGACCTGCGTTTGTAAGAAATAAAAATGTGCTGTTCAGCTAAGAGCTCCCCAGTGAGGAGCCGCTGACCCGTAAAAGCCTAACTGGCTCCTCCACGGGCACCTGAAAAGCCCGAGAGGCCCCATCGTGAGTACAACTGGACACAGCACTGTGTAGCCTGAAGCTGGGCCCTGAGGTCTTGTTTTTGGCCTAGAATTTGCTTGATATAAAGTCACCACACGGAGGAGGAGGTGAGTGGTGGGAATGAGGTGAGAGCTGAGGGGCAGGGGACTGAAGGTGAGTGAGATTCAGAGAAGCTGGCGAAGACAACACCTCTCTCCAGCTCGTGGTGTCAGTATTGCAAGGTGTCTTCTTCACACCCAGCTTAACATCCACAGGGACCCTGAGAGGCCAAAACTATGGTGTTCACGGGCTTCCGAGGAGGGGGGCGGGTAAGGCAGGAGGGAGCGAGCTGCTGTCTGGACCTAGCTTCTTGGTTTACTTCCAATGCCAGACTGTGAGCGCAAGACAGCAGGGACCACGTGATTTCCCTTTTTCTTAAGCCTGGCAGAAGAGTTCTGATGGCACCCAACTAAAATCTGATGAATGACTGAATCTCTCAAGTGGAAAGTTAATGCCAGCCTGGACCGAATCTCCCCAAAACTCGAGTCAGAGCACAGAGAACAAGGGATGTTCCAAAGAAATCATAACATCTGAGAACAGAGGTTACAGAGCAAAGGAAATGACTCTCCCACCCCCTGGCCACAGAGAGGGGTCTGAGGAAAAGGCAGGCGGGAATTTCACTCTTGCTCACCTTCGATTTCCGAAATTCTCTTCTCTGTCTCCTTCTCCATCACCTTCTGCCCATAGGTGATTTCTGCCACCTGAGCCACTTTCTCTGCCTCTATATTAATGAAGTTGAGAAAAGGCTTAGAGCTCTGATATTTCCAGAGTTTGACTGCACTGCACCTTTCACCTGATCTGAGGCCCTGATGCAGGGCAGTGGGTGAGCTCGGGTGAAGGGCCACTGGCCCAGAGGCAGCCATGGCAGGCCCCCTCTCCTAAGTCACAGGACATTTCTTCCACAGGAATGCTTTCAGGGTTAAGGTACAGGTTTCCTCCTGCCACTGCACTTTAGGAAGTGGCCAGGGCTGTGGCTGGTCGTCTGGGGCAGTGGTGAAGAACCCGGGTTCGGGGGCAGAGTCCCTGGATTTGAACCCGGTTTCCATCACCTCTCTGCCATGTGACCTTGGGCAGTAATCTAGCCTCTGTGTGCTTCAGCTCAGTGAAAGGAGGTTAAGGATGGTGCCTTCCTCACCCGGCGGGGCTGGGTGTGTGAGGAGCGAGATGATTCACCCGCAAGCGTTTAGAAAAGCCCACGGCTCATAGTAAGGGCCCAATCGGTGTTATTATTATTGTGAATGAAGAATTAACTGGAAGGGCTCCTTTAAGAGATTTGTGGAAACTCAAAACTCATGATCCCTGGCTGCAATCTGACAATTTCAGCTCTGCTTCCGGGGGATGAAGGCCGCCCCTGCGTGTGGCAGGGCTTCGGAGGACCGTGCCCCAGGCTTCCTGAATCTCTCCACCCTCCCCAGCCCCTCTGCCCCGAAAGGGGACCCCAGAAGCACAGTCAGACCAATGAGGGCCTTCTTCCGCTCTGTCTCGGCTTCCTTCTCCACCACCTTCTGCTTCTGGGCTGCAATCAGAAGCTTCGTCTTCTCGCTTTCCCTGAAGGGGAGAAAAATGCACAGCTGTGAGGCCGCTGGGGACCAGCTTCTGCGGAGCTTCACTGTGCCCTGGAGAAGACAAGCTGCCCCCGCCCAGGGGGACGCAAGCTGTCATTCCTTCCTCTCTCCTGGCAGGCTCTTTAACATCCCAGGTGAAAGCGGCTCTGCTGCAGGCAGTAACATGGCTTGCCTTCTCCTCCGAAACTCATTGGTAGGAAATAAAGCATAACTGACTTCAGTAAAAGGCACCTGCCTGCCCACTCAATCGCCGCTCCCCCTCTTCTTTGGCACGAGCCGTGAAATGCCACACGCCTCCCCCCCGCCCCCTCCCCGACCCCCTGAAGAGCATCCCTGCTCTGTCGTCCCGGAGCCCAGGTGAGCGTCCTGACACGCCTGCCCCATCTTCCAGGGTGGTGTGCTGTAACAAATACTCAAGAGGGGATGTCTGGCCCGGCGTCGATCAACCCCGGGATGGGATGAACGGGAGGCGGGGGAGAGCGGTGGATACAGCTGGGGCACCGGGCACACTCACATCAGCTCGTAGTTCCTGCGGATGGCTTCGGGTATGTTGGGCTTTGTCACCCGCACAGCCTGGAGAGGGATAAAAACAGCACCCGATGGGGAGGTGAGGGGCTGAGGGACCAGCTCCCACCGGTCCTTGATCTTCCTGCACAGACAGGACATCCTCTGGAAGAGGGGATGCACCTTCCTTGGGGGTCGGGGGCGGTGGCAGGGCTCCCACCAGGGCGGTGCTTACTTGGATGACGAGCCCGGGGGCCATGGAGGTCAGGTCCTGTTGCAAAGCCAGTTTGAGATTTTCATCAATCTGATCTGGAATCAAGACAGATAGAAAAAGGAGCTGTTACACTTTTCAGGCGGGGAGGAGGGAAGTATGGTGGTAGAGTGCAAGGCAAGACACTGGCTCAAGAATGCACAGGCAAAAGGTCTTCCCAAGGCAGACTGTTCATCAGAGCCCGGATGTCTAAAGATGCCCTGCAAGACTCTCACAGCGGGATGCCCACTCGGTCCGCTATGTGAGCCAGACGTGAGCGTGTCCTTTCCCTGGGGCCTCAAGAAGACATCAGCCTCGCCCAGGAGGGAACTAAGCTTTACAAGGACAAACAACTCTAGCACGTTTTTGGAGTCAGGCAGCAGCCCTTCCCTAGAAACAGCAGCAACAGAAGGTGGCCGCCTGGCTTTCACGAAGAAGGAAGGTGGAATGGCCAAGTTAGGTATTTTGAAAAAGCCAAGCACATTAAATCTAGTAATTTTAGAGGTTTCTAAAAGATAAACAGACTCTGATGTCAAGGAAAGCCCCAAGGAAGACTAATTCCATTAGGAACTCCATCAAATAACACAAGGAGAAAAATGACAATTTACAGTTCTGGAAACGAGCCCAAGTGGTTTGATGTGTTGTTTGCTTTGGTCCTGATTCTCTGTCTGAAACATGACACGTGAGTCATTTCACGGACAAGGGTTGGAAGAGCTGTAACCGATTGTCCCTCTAGCTGTGACCCTAGGAACAGCGGCACCCAGGCTGCCTGCTCTGGCCTGGGCCTTCCCTTCCCTGCCCCCCGCCCATGAGATCCTCAGTAAGATCCTGGAAGATCACCGAGAAAAGGACCCACGAAACCAGGCTGGGACATCTACACGGAACCATCTCCCTTACTGTCAGCTGCCGTCTGCTTTAAGTGGCCATTCGTGATCCAGGAGCCTTTGAGGAACAGTAAGTCTAACTCCTTGCCTGTCATAGATGCTCAAACTGAGGCCCACAGAGGTTCAGTGATGTGGTCTAGCTAGTCAGGACCCCAAATGAGGAACTTGTTCAATTATTATGCTTTGGTTGTTAGGGTTGAGAACAGTACTTGCTTCAACTGTCATATCGCTAAGCAAGGGGTTTTAATACTTCTACATATCAGATACGTTCCCACCAGCCTCTCAGCACTGAGGGAGAAATGCCCATAAGGGCAGCACCTCACACCTGACACGGGTCTAACAATTTGACGGCTAGAGATAAACATTCCATTCCATATTTTCTATTTTAAATAGGAGACCAACCAAATTTTAAGGGAGATGGCCTGTACCCTCCATAAGTTAATAACACAGCTGTTTATCAGATTAAATTCTATCTGAGTCAAGGCAGAAAACTGTGACCCTGGGCTAGTAACTTTCTAGGAAAATCTGGAAGAAATATTTTGCAAGGTGGTTTACTACCAAAGTAACACCAGTACTAAGTTGTTTATAGGTGATGGTTATGCTGACAGATGCGGATTAAGTTATGTTACTAAGTGAACACAAAGAGGGTCTTCAGACAAACTTCTTAACAAGTACTGGATAATATTTTAATAGAACAGGCAAAGAGGATGCATCAGAGCAAGCAGTGATAAAAACTGCAGTCAAGCTGAAAGTCAGGGCTATGAGTCCTGAGAGGAGGGGACCAGAGAAAAACTTTCCAACTTCAAGGAACAGGATTAGAGACTCGAGTTTCTCCTTTGCAGATGCAAATGGATTTTAAACAAAACAGTGCTTGCTGGCAAGAATGATGTTAAAAAGAAAGATATTTCAAAGCAAACATACTTCCCTAGCTCCTCTGTACAAGAAGTTTTACTTTACTAGGCCGCCAAGTTCATCTGCAAGATAGTGAGAAGTTCTCTAATGCAGAACAATTTCACATTTTAATTCTCTCTACATGGAAATTAGAGCTCTTCTGTCTTTTGTTGTTTCAAATGCTTTGAAACGTTCATTTAATGGCACAAGTTCTAAAACAATGCCTAGAGAGAAAACTAAGATATTTTATGAAATTCTATCAGTTTGAGGTTAAAAAAAAAAAATCAACAGCAGATTTACTGAATTGTTCTTAACAGCACACTGAATCCAAACCCCACAAGAGAATCCAAAGCCTATAAAGTGAATTTAGATTCATTTTCTTCTGCAGAAAAGTCAAAAGTGCTTCTGATGATTTCCCAAATCTGAAACACAGTGCAAAAGGCTGTTTGCTTAATTAAGACCACTGGTGTCGCCAATGATTCCGCCTCTGTCTACTCTACAGAATGTTCTCACTCAGGGTCCTTTTAATGAAGATTCCTGGGAAAAATCACTGTCCAGTCCTGATGTCAAGAATAGCTGTTACCACTGATGACAAAGTTCATTTGCTTTTATTTTTTTAATAAATTTATTTATTTTATTTTTGGCTGCATTGGGTCTTCGTTGCTGCGCGCGGGCTTTCTCTAGTTGCGGCGAGCGGGGGCTACTCTTTGTTGTGGTGCACGGGCTTCTCATTGCGGTGGCTTCTCTTGTTGCAGAGCACGGGCTCTAGGCGTGCGGGCTTCAGTAGTTGCGACGTGTGCGCCCAGCAGCTGTGGCACGTGGGCTCAGGAGTTGTGGCTCGCAGGCTCTAGAGCGCAGGCTCAGTAGTTGTGGCGCACAGGCTTAGTTGCTCTGCAGCATGTGGGATCTTCCCGGACCAGGGCTCGAACCCGTGTCCCTTGCATTGGCAGGCGGATTCTTAACCACTGTGCCACCAGGGAAGTCCCACGTGGGTCCTTTCTGTTCTAAGCGTTTCCCTATTCCTCTCTACAGGTATAGGGTAAAAACAACAACAACCAAAACCCACAGAGGTTTTAGGAACTTTAAGTAGCTATGGTCCTTGTCCCACTTCTAGAATTAAACGTGACCCTTGCTGTTCTCATCAGCCGGTCCTGGTGCCCTTCATCCAGGGTGGCATGGATGAAGCCAGAAGCCAGAAGCCAGGGGAGGGAGGTCTGAGCTTCAGCTCTGCTACCAGCCAGCTCTGGAACTTTCTCCCTTTGGGCCTTAGTACCCTTATCTTGAAAGGAGGATGCTGGGTAATCTCTAAGGTCCTTCTAGAACTGATCCCTCTTCATTACAGAACGATGTTTAGGGACAGTGGGAACACATTTCCATCCCAGGCCTCTGATTCAGGGCAGGAGCGAGTCCTCTCATCCACTATTACTCCTGTGCCCAACACTCAACCACTCTCACGAGCTTCTTCCACTGGCATCAGTATTTCCCAGGAGTGCCCTGTGTGACCGCCCGCTTCCCGGGCACTAGATCTTCAACACTTCCGGGCCTTTGGTACCCATGCCGCCCTGTGGGCAGCTCAGAAGTAGGCAGCGGGGGAAGCAGGGCTGCTCGAGCGGGTGATCATCACAAGAGGCTTTCTTACCGAAGAGCTCGATGTAGACCTCCTGAAGCGTGTGGACACTGCAGAACTGGTTCAGCTCGTGGTGGATCTTGTTGAAGATGAGCGCCTTGTCGTAGTCGGCAGTGTAGTTCTTCACTATGTCATACACTGGGAGGAAGGAGAGATTCAGCATGAGGACGGGCGGGACTCGCCACATCCCCGGACAGAGCGGCGGTCCCTTCCCGTGGCGCTGCAGCAGACACGAGGCAGGCGTGGGGCCGGTGGGGGGGGGGCGGGGGGAGTGGGCGGCGGGGGAGGGGCTGGGCTGGGGGAGGGGCACGGCAAGCACACACCTGCGTGTGGGACCAGGAAGTTCACCACCTCGATTCTGTCGAAGTAGATCATCACGCCACCGCTGTCGGAAGAGGCACGGACACAGCAGTCAGGGCTAAGCTCTGGAATATGGTGCCCCTCCTAGGGGGTAGCGGGAGGTGTGTGACTCGACGGGAAAGGAGGAGAGTTCACGGGGGCGGTGGGGGCGGCGGTGAGAGGTCAGAGGCAGGAGGCTCTCCAGGCAGGAGTCCTTCCGAGCCGCTAGTGAGAACGCAATCTCGCGAGAAATCACACCTCCTAAAAATACCTCCGCGAAGAGAAAAACGAAACTTTGGCGGTAAGACAAGAGTAGTTCATCTCCTTTGAATCTGCAGTGCCTTTTGATTAAAGCAATCAATCGAAAGGAAGAGACTAAAGAAGGTAACGGAGTTCTCAGAACTTAAAAATGTGGGGTTTTATGGTCACTGTTTCTCACTTTGCTTTCACCATCACTTCAGTTCAGCCCTCCCCGCCCCTGACATTCATTAGAAAACAATTTCAAACATACAGAAAAGCTGAAAGAATAGTACAACTAACACTCATATATCAACACCTAAATTTAACAATTGTTAACATTTTACCTATTCATTGATCTACTTTTTTTTTTTTTTGCTGAACATTTCAAAGCAAGCTGCGGTCAGGATACCTTAGCCCTTAACACCTGTCAAGCATCCTAAGAATAATGACAGTCTCCTACAGAGTCACAATACCATTCCCAAACTTAAGGAAATTAGCAATAATTCCTTACCATCTAATACCCAGTCTTTCTCCAAATTTCCCCAGAAGCTCCTGTCATGGACTGAATTGTGTGCTCTCCAAAATCCGTATGCTGAAACTCTAATCCCCAATGCGACTGCATTTGGAAGCAAGGCCTTTACAGGGGTAATTAAGGGTAAATGAGGTTATAATGGTGGGGCCCTGATCTGACTGGACTGGTAAAGGAAAGAAGAAAAAGACACCAGAGATCTTTTTCTCTCTCCACACGTGCATAGAGGAAAGGCCATGTGAGGACACAGCAAAGTAGCCACTTGCAGGCCAGGAACCAACCTTGCTGCCACCTTGACCTTGGACTTTGTGCTTCTAGAACCGTGAGAAAATAAATGTCTGTTGTTTAAGCCACCCAGTCTGTGGTATTCTGTTATGGCAGCCCAAAATGACTAACGCAGTTTCTGTAATGTCTTTAATAGCTGTTATTTTGGAACCATGTTCTAAGCAAGGTTCACCACGTTACATTTGCTTATATCTTTACGTCTCCTTTTTGACCCAAGGCCCCTCCAGATACAATGACTTTGTGATGAAATTGGGCCAGTCATTCTGTGGGATGTTCTGATTCTGTATTTGTCCGAGTGTTTTCTTGTGGTGTGGTTTACTTTGTTACTCTGTCCCTGTTCAGACCTTCCTGACTTTTCAACCAGACCACCGTATTGGTTTTCTCTTTGAATTTCCTGCCCCTGAGTTCTCCCCGCTACCACCTTTCCAACATTCTCCATAGCTAGTTCTGCTAAAGTTATCTTCCTCTAGCAAGTTATTTATGTGCTAAAAGCCTTTATCATGGCATTCAAGGCCCTTCCAAACTTGTCTCCCTTCTGTGATTTTCTCTACTGCATTCCACCACCTACTCAACTCAGAACATAGGGAGCTTGGGGACAAAGAACTTGGTGAAACCACCAAGGGGTACGTCCCTTT
The DNA here is from genome assembly GCF_009873245.2 of Balaenoptera musculus. Classification (NCBI taxonomy): domain Eukaryota; kingdom Metazoa; phylum Chordata; class Mammalia; order Artiodactyla; family Balaenopteridae; genus Balaenoptera; species Balaenoptera musculus. The sequence goes on along the minus strand of NC_045805.1, from coordinate 29,904,215 downwards.
TCACTGTCTCTTACTGTAGCCAGCCAGATGGCCTTGCCTCTTATGTGGGCTTCACAGCTTTATTCGGGGCACCTTACCTTGTCCCACAAGGTACATTCTTCACCTCATCTGTCTGGAGTGTGGTCTGGAATTAGGGGAGACATAAGATGCTGTAAGGTGAGCAGTGACAAACAAAGTGAGTTCTTTTGGGAAACCCAAATAGCCTTGGCCTTGAATACTTATTTGGGTTAAACTTTGCCTCTGTGAAATGTGAATACCCCCACTGAATCCTCCTCACTTACACAGTGTGAGACTAAACCAACCCACCCTGCTTCCCTGTAAATGAACCACCACATGAACAAGCTGAGCAATGATGGTTTAGTGAAAAAGACCCTGGATTAGGAATCCTAAGACCCGTGTTTACTTCCATTTCTTCCATTTACTAGTCTTGAAACAGCAGATTCTTTATTTAACCTCATAGCCTCTAAAACCTGCTTGGCCCATTCTCAGGATTATTGTGAGACTCAGATGAGATAATGTGCATGAATGCACTTTGAAAACCATCAAGCACAGTAAATGGCAGAAGAAACCTACAGGGCAAATGCTGATGAGGTATCCCAGGATATTTTCCTGGGTTAGTTTAAAAGTCATTCTCTGAATCTTCTTATTCCTCTTAGCTGGATATACTTCAAAGATGACTAGTCTAACTTAGCCTGGCTTTGGGTCTGTCATAACTAATCCTACACCTATTTTAGATGTCATTTCCCTTCTCCAAGTTCACCCCCCCCCCAATTATGTTCACATCTCTGAAGTTCAAAAAAGAACCAGCAAAATTACCATGTTTTATTTCCATCTATCTTGGTAGCCTGTGGTTTAAAACATACAGATGCACAAACATCCTATTTTTCCTTCTGCGTATTCAGAACAGATTCTTCTCTGGTTTTGTCTTGAAGTGAAGCCATAGTTCCCAGCTGGGAATGACGGGCCAAGGCAATGACCCCGTTCAGCTATTTCAACGATCAAGTAAAACCCCAGAAGTGAATGGCTCACGGAGCCTCATACTTTATATTATATATATGACTTATATGACTTATTCTCAAGTGATTCCTTGAAAAGGCATTATACTCATCCACTCATCCAATGGCTAAATCATTCCAAATCATGCACTAATCACCACCCAAGTCTGCAGTCGTCCAGCCCTGCCCCACAAGCCGAGTATACCTGCACAGACTTATAGGATGTGATGAATGGGAGCATGAGATGGAAGCCAGGGCCGCTGGTGGAAGTCAGCAGGGCACCGCCTCTGCAGAGGAGGGAGAGAGAGGCAGGCTTGGTTTAGCAAAGGGGTGTCTGTTACATCAATACTGTTTGGGCCCACTTTCTCTGCAGCCCCATAAACATTTAATATAGAGTGACATGTGCCAGAGCCATGCCCACAGATCCCTTTCTTCCTCTCAGCTTGACCCTAATATTCTAGGAAGCCTGATGCTAAAACCTAAAACTGCTATTCATGCTTTTGCAGTGAGAAAAATGGGCACACAGACAAAGTGGAATAAAGACAGCAGAAGCCCTGGCTATACTTGAGGTAAGAGAGGAGAGCTGTTTTGTCGTATCTGTTGGGCTTGTGGCGATCCACAAGGGCAGTTAAACCCGGTAATACAGTGACCAATTAATGGTACTAGTGTTGGGAGTCCAGTGACACAAAGAACCAAAAGAATAATTTTAAGTACACTTGATAAACCATCTAAATATTTTTTTGGCAGTACAGTTACTTTTCTAATCAAGTTATATGTAAATGGTAATAAAATTAAAAGCCATTTTGGGGGACATAGAAACAGATGGTGGGAAGAAATAATTAAAGGGAGAGGGGAACCCAATCAGATTTCTAGAACTCGCTATTGGTATCCAGAGAAAAAGCATTACGGGGTACATATAAGAAGGCGTTCATAAAGACTTAAAGCAAATAACTTGGTTACGGAGGTTACTCAAAGGAAAGCAACCCAAGATTTATATTAAATGCTTTTTTGCTTTATATTATTTGTCACAGATACATTTTTTTTTAAAAAAGAGCAATAAAAATAAAGTGATATAATGGGTTATTGCAAGAACCACTATCCTAGAGCTTGCCTTGATGGATACAAATCAACCTGCAGGCTCTTTCATTTTTCCTGAAATGTTAATTTTAAAGAGTAGGTTCCCATTACATCTCCTCAGGTTGCCATCAAGAACCGGTACTCGTCAGAGGTAAACTTGTGGCACCAAGACGCCCAGAGGGAAGTAGGAGAAAACAATGTTTCAGAGATGATCTTCAAGGAGCATGGTTGCCTTTAGGTTTTCTCTCTAAATCTCTCTACACGTTTATCGATTATCATCCATGGCATCAGACTACTAGGTTTTATATTTACATTTATATACTTATTTACGTGTGTGTGTGTATTCCCCTCTCCATGGTCACTGACACAAAAGCTCAATCTAAAAGACTCCCCTAATCAACAAAATAGAAACACAATTGGCCAGCAGAATCTGTTAAACATTGACTAGGAAAGCCAGTCATTGAACAGGAAGTTGCAAGCAACTCCCTGTCGCTGCCTTACCTGTAATACACCCCAATATGTCCCTCTTCTATCTTGTGCACAGCTGAGAAGAGAGATGCACACAAGAAACTGGCAGCCACAGCCAAAACTGCTCCCA